>NC_142343.1:13048750-13392500 GCF_054954075.1 Amborella trichopoda | reverse complement strand
CAATAAAGCTATAGAAAATTCCTGAAGAGCGGATACCAGCCTCAATGGAGAAGAAGCTGTTGAAGCCAATCAAACTGAAGAAAATGAAAAAATGGCAATGATAAATAGAGAAGAAGAAAAAGATGAAGACATGTCAGCACATGGGTTCTCTCAGAAACAAAGCCTATATTAGGACCCGAAACCCGAAACTCTGGCCCAAAGAATCTTGGCTGACACCAGTTGACAACCTTAAACTCTAGCTGACAAAACCTATCAGACACATGTCCCACTTTTAATTACTTTTAAACACCTGTCCTTTATTGTAGCAACCCCTTATCTTACTTTTCACTGTACCAGACATCTGTCTTTCATTTATTCCCTAAAGCAGATAACTATCCTACTTTTCCTATGCCACAGACAATACGCTAACACCTCAACCACACAACTGTCCTCCTTTTAGAAAGAAAAGATGCTGCCTATCCACCGCCACCCACCTGTCCCGGATTTGAAATAAAATTATAACGCACTTCAACCTAATGCCTATAAGAAGGGAAGCCTTATGCCTGACGAAGCAAGCGAAGAACGAGTTGTATCCTCTGCTCTCTCTCTCTGCTCTCTGCTCTCTCTTTGCTCTCTCTCTCTCTCTGCTCTTTATATATATATATATATATATATATATATATATATATATATATATATATATAAACACTACGCAACGCCTATAGGCGAAAATGAATAGTGATGTCGCCCTACCCTCATCACCGTCCCAAATTCATCGCACGGTCACGAATGGTCGATAGTGTTTCATTTTTCATTTATTTTTTACAAATCGGAATGATATGAAATTTGGAGCTTGTGTACATCTTAGTGACACGCACTTAATAAAAATATAAAAAAATATAATTCACAAAATGATCAAAATACCCCTGAAACTTTTCGGGGGTATTTTGATCAATTTTTTCATGTATAATATTTTTTTGATATTTTTAGTAGATTTGCCTATTTTTGATGAACATACATTTAAAATTTCAAGTCATTTAAATTAGTAAATAAAATGAAACACTACAGGACAATCGTGACCATGCGATGAACCTTGGACGGTGATGAGGGTAGGCGAAATCACTGTTCATTTTTGCCTATAAACGTTTTGTAGTATCTTCCTATATATATATATATATATATATATATATATAGAGAGAGAGAGAGCCAACTGCACCCTTATAAAATTTATCATATTAAAAGAAATTGGCCAAGCCAGCCTATATGTCAAGTTTTTATTAATTTATTCATATAGAAACACGCCTAGGAGAATCAAAACATTTTCCTTCTTTTTTATAATTTAGGAAACGAAATATTAGACTAACCAAGCTATTTTTACAGACCAATATATGGATAGCTTGTGCCACCATCATTAAATAGTAGCCATACAAACTTTTTGCATAAGAGTGTGGATTTCCAGCACAAATATAAGATCAAATTGAGCCTCAATAATGGTATTGGATTTTTCTTTTAGTGATTTCATTGGAGCCTAAACCCTGTTGCTCAACATCATTTTCAGTAAGAAAACAAGTCATAAGCTTTATATTTGAAACTTCTTATATATAAAGGAAGAAAGTATCCATTCCTATCTCGTTAATCCTCTCTAAAGTTCCCCTTAACCCTCTTCTTTCTTTAACCCTTACTCCATCTCCCTTTCTATCTCTCCTTCGCTCTCCTGACCCTCTTCTCTCTATCTGCTCTTCTTATTTTTCTTAAGGGTGGCAACGGGCGGCTATGGTTGGGTTTGGCTAGATCTGGACCTAGATCCGAATAGTATTCGGGTATAGGTTTTGGATTCGGGCTCGACTTGTCATGTCAAAAAGTTGGACCCCATACCTGTACCTATTGGGTCCCGGGTCTGGTCAGGTCCATTGACACCCTCACTATGAGCTTTTTTTTTTTTTACCGGCATATATGCATATTATTAATAACAAGATCACAATCACCCACCACTAGATTTGAAGCCGGTAATTTTTTGTGTAATAGCTAAAGATGACTACGAATTCTTATTATATACTATCCTTCATATACCCAAACGAATTGTCCATGAAGTATTTTATCTCCAACATTTTACGAGTACCGTTCGGGTCTCCGACCAAGACCCAAATAGTGTTCGGGTCCAAGTTTTGGACCCAGACCCTACCCATTGGGTCCAAATGTTGGATCCATACCTGGACCCATGTCGGGTATACCCGATAGGCGCCCCGGGTCGTATCCAAGTCCATTGCGACCCCTAATTTTTCTTTTCTCTTCTCCACCCTCTGCGTTCTAATCTCGTTGCACTTTATCTGAAACCCCTATCATCTTTTCTCTTACTACCACAATTGTTATCCATGAACTTCATCCCTCGGATCACTACTCCTCTCCCTTTCTACCCCTATCTAGCACATCACTCTGTTCCCTACTAGCCCCTCTCATGTTTGGGTAGCATGGGTTCCCAACCGGCCACTCTCACGTTTTGGCAGCATAGGTCAAAAGTGTTCGAACGCTCAACTTTTAGTGACAGAAAAGCATTTCATGTTGGTGGATCTCTTTTACGAAAACTGTTGGAAATGTGGCCTATCAGGCTTTTTTTTTTTCCCAAAAATTCAATTTTTCAATAATCGTACAAAAGTCATATTCAAGTATATGTGAAATCCTATGTGGTTAACATGAGGCAATGCCATATACATTAATCCATTTTTTAGCTTTAATAGGATATATCATTGGAGGGAAAAACCCAGTATTACTAAAGGGAAAGCCCAGTGGTGCATTTGGATTCCTTGTAAATTGTGAGAATGCTTGAATGACATCCTATTATATGAGTCATTGGTGGACTAATGACATGTTTAAGGTTCAACTCATTATATAAGATTAACAGTTTGGTGACAACTTGTTAATCTTAATTAGTTGCACTTAAGGGAATTAAGACATGAGTTACACTTGGATCTCAACTCCTATATACCATGAATGTGAGAGTTACTAAATAAAGGTGTTCTCTATAAAAGGAGGTTAACCCCTCTAGAAAAGAGAGAAGGATAGAAAAGAGGTAAAGGAGATTAACCAAGAAGAATTTCAAGGTAACTTGTCACCGGATGGCTTGGTTTATAGGATTTGGTATGAAACCTTAGGTTCTTCGTGTGATTTAAGGACAGATCCGAGTAAGTTGATTATCAATTTCAATTTTATTTATTTATTATTATTTTCATTGGGACTAACAAAAACTTCAGTCCGGTGCGTAACATAAATTGGGGGCGATGTCTGGTTTTTTGTCTTTAGGTGAAAATGTATTTTAACTTTATCTCTCTATTTTTGCTTCTTCTATGCAATCCCTCTGGTATCATGCGCACCCATTTGGTGGGTTGCCATTTTTTACCACTTTTGTGACAATGTAACTATAATTTATATTTATTCATGTCAAACAATTAAAAAGAAAAACAAATGAAAGAGAAAGAGGGAAAAGAAGATAAGATTGTTCTTTGAAGGCAAGAGATAAGTCCCACAGACTAACAAATAAAGAACAACATGCGGATCATGCAACTAAATGGCATGAACCATTTTTTAGTTGATGCGACAAAAAAAAATTGACAAAAGAATTGAGACTATAGATATTTGCACTAAAAACGACTCCCTTCATCCACAACCAGTACATATTATCCGATCATCCTACAAAATAAACATTTGCCCCAGATTTGATGAAAATAACAGCCACTAAGTGCAAACCTTCTGCAGCATAGTTCTTTAAATTTGAGTCGATGTTGTTTTCCAATAACTATTTGCATGAGATGTAACATGTTCGACGAAGATTTCTGGGATTCGATCATGGTTGCCATTAACAACTTCCAGGAGAGGTTAATTTCCATATTTATCTGGGGGATGAAAATTTATTATTCTAGTTGAATCGACTTAAATAAATTGAACTTCAGAAGGGCTAAACATTGACAAACCAGGTTAGAGAACAAATTGTTTTCTGTATATCCATTAAACTGTACAAATGATAGATGCCCTTTCTTGTATGACAAACATCACAATATCTTTGTATCGTCTGGATGCAGCAAACAATAATTAATTAGAGAATATTTTGGACACGAATATTGAAATTAATAGAAATTAACTAGTATGTGGGAATCCAATTGTGTGGAACAACCAGTATGCAGCTCATTTTTGCAATAGTTAAAGTCTGTGTAGTTCATAAAACAATAAATTTCTAAAGTCTTGAATGAGTGAACACAAAAAGTGAACTTCTCAAATCCTCACATTAAAAAAAAAAAAAAAAAAAAAAAAAAAAAAAGAAAACAGAAGAAGAAAGAAGAAGAAGAGGAGAAAGACAAGTAATTACTGCATAAAGGCCTATAGAAAGACCACATAAAAATGATAAGTCAAAGGATTAGGAAATACATTGGGGTCCTCCCATCGTAGCCTCTTGATGTGTAGAGAAATATGGTATTTATGTATTTCTGTATATACAAATTGTGTACATGCACCCTCAATTTATAGGGTTACAAAGCGCTATAAAATAAATAACTTTCCTAAGATGAGTACACGGAAAAGGAAATGAAATATTGTACAAATGCAATATTTATAGGTTCTATAATTTCACACTCTCCCTCAAACTTGAGATGGTTTGGTAGAAATCATAGAGAGATTGGAGAGAAACCAAGAGAATTGAAGAGCAATATGTATTTTGGTTAAGAAGTCAACAAGTTACTCGAAGGAGGCAATATATGGGAAAGAAATTGGTATCTCCCAAAAATTATTGCCGAACAAGGTGACAATCAACTATGCTTGGTGAGTTCATGGAACTCTAGATTTTTATAAATGTAGATGACATTCTTACTGTCCAATTAAGTGGCGTGGGAGTGGTAAGAATAATGCTCATATCAACAAGCAACCATTGAAGACAAACAATTTCAATTATGGTTTGTGCTATTGCCTTATATTATTCTTCTGTTGGCAACACATTTTTTCTTCTTACTTTTCCAAGATAAAAGAGAGTCACCAAGAAAGATACATAATCTTGTAGTTGATTTGCGATCACTTGTGTTCCCAGCAAAATCTGAGTCTGTGTATGCCCTAAGTTCAAGAGAAGTAGAAGAAAAGAAAACAAAGCCTGGTGACGAGTATCTATGATATAACTAATGATTCACAAGAATGTAGCTAAGTGAACAGACCGAGGAGCACTTAAGAATGAGCTAACCAAATGCACAACATAAACAATATTTGGGCGAGAATATCAATTTACCAACTAATTAATGGTAAAATGTTGGATCTGGGAGAAGTTTTCCACCTGCTCCACGAAGTTTGATATTCAATTCAGGGGGAGTATCAACTCTCTTAGTATCATCTGTGAGGCGAGCGTGGGTGACAATTTCTGAGGCATGCTTATGTGGAGATAATAAATAACCATGAGGAAAATAAGCAATTTCTATACCAAGAAAATAACGCAAGAACCCCAAGTCCTTCATTTCAAATATTTCATTGGATTTTTGTTTAATCTTATGATTGGTGCCCTTATCATCACCAAATATTATCATATCATCTACATAGAGTAACATAAGTACTTGGCTGGTTGAAGTATTAGACACAAATTGGGCTGGATCATGATAGCTTTGTCAAAATCCTACTGACACGACTGCATTAAGAAAATTTTCATATCAAGCACGGGGTGCTTATTTGAGTCCATATAGGGCACGACGCAGCCAACATACCCTATTATGAAAATCTATAACCCCAGGTGGAAGCTTCATATATACTTCTTTGTTAAGATCACCATTAAAAAATGCACTTTTCACATCTAGCTAATATAAAAGTCATTGTGGGACGAATGCAACAAAAATAAATGTCCGAACAGTTGTCATATGAGCTACTGGGGCAAAGATTTCGGCAAAATCAATTCTATATTGTTGATTGTAGCCTTTTGCAACCAAGCAAGCTTTATATCGTTCAAGGCTGCCATATGATTTTGTTTTGATTTCATATACCTGCTGAGAACCAATGTCATTCTTTTCTTTTGAAAGAGGGACTAGGTCCCAAGCATGAATCCTGTAGCAGGAATTGAATGATCTTTCTCCTAACAATTGGTTTCAGAGATAGAATCCGATGATTGAGGTACAAAAGGTAATGAATCATTATCAAAAAAAGGAATATGAAAAGAAAAATAAGAAAAAGAATTGGTAATAGAGGATATCGAGTAAAAACATATGTGTTTAGAGAATACAACATGTCTAGATACTCGAAGTCTCTTGGTTTCTGGATCATAGCACCTATAAACTTTTTGATAATTAGGATATCCCAAAAAACATCATTTCATAGCTTCAGCCGATAATTTGTCTCGCTCAGATGCATGCAACAAAACAAAACAAGTACAACAAAAACACGAAGAGTAAAGTAGTTAGGCGGCAAGAAAAAAGTCGCTCAAAAGGTGAGTATCCAGATAAAACAGAAGAAGGCCTAATGTTTATTAGATGAATAGCAGTACAGCCTGTTTTAGTAGAAAATGATGTTGGAACAGAGCTAGACGAAAGAAGAGCCCTTGCTAAAAGATGGCAATTTTTACGTTTAACAACACTGTTTTGTTTAGGAGTATAAGGGCAAGATTTTTTATATTGAATATTTCTATTTGAAGGAACTTTTAAAGAATCTCACAAATGTACTCTCCACTAGAATCTGAGCACAAAGTTTTAATTGTGGTAGTAAATTGGGTTTTTAGCATAGGAGTAAAATATGGTAAAGATATCAAAAAGTTTAGTGCGATTATCCATAAAAAAACGCACAAGTATACTGAGTGTGATCATCAATAAAGTTACCAAAGTATCGTGTATCCCCTTTTGAAGAAATAGGAGTTGGCCCCCATACATCAATATGCACAAGATCAAATGTAGAAGTAGAAATTATACTACTGCAATTAAATAGCAAAGAATGAGACTTTGCAAGCTTACATGGTTCATAATGTTTGACATCAACAGACACTTTATTAGCGGTGGGACCAAGAACACCACGAGACAATAGAAACTGTAACCTAGAAGCAGAAACATGACCAAGACGTTAATACTACAAAGTAGTAGCATCAAAAGCAGACATAGCACTGAAAGATGGGGAGTGTTGCTAAATGAAGGTAGTCCAGGTTGCTAGTTTTATGCCCAGTTTTATCTGACCATCGATCTTGCACATAACAATTAGAAGGAGAAAAGGTAACATCATAAGTGGAGCGAGTAATTTGACCAACAAAAAGTATATTCATGGTGATAGATGGAACATGATATACATAAAAAAATTGTAATTTACTAGAGGGATCAGAAGTACTTTCATAATGGCCTCATCAATAGTTCAAATAGTGTACAAAAAACATTTACAATCAACTAGAATCAACTCATTAGCAATCATGTGTCGATAAGCACTTGAGTCTATCGACCAAGAAGAATAAATATTGTTACATGCAGTGGATGGGCAGGATTTGGAAAGCAGTCAGGATTGAGAAAACATAGACTATAACTACTCAACTGTAATAGTTACTGAAGATGGAGCCATAGCAACAGACATGACAGACTGATCATGAATGCATCTTTTGAAGGGGGCTAGCTTAATTCTGCATCAGCTGCAATAACATGTTTCTTCTTCTTCTTTGGGCATGTAAAGTTTATATGCCCAAGTTCCTTACAGTAATTACATTTAAAAGAGAACATATCTTTGCGAGGTATATATGAAGGACTCTATTTAGGGTGTTTTTGTATTCAAAATTTTGGGTTGCAGCAAAAGTTGATTATCCCATTCAAATAATACAAAGAGATTTGATCTTAGTCTCTTCTGCAATCAACTCAGAAAGAGCATGGGTGAGAGGAAGAAGAGTAGCTCTGTGCAGCATTACATTGTTGGCACTTTCAAATTCAGTTCAACATGCCATCAACAACTCAATAACTTTGAACTCATTTCTTGATTTTTCGACAATCTTTATGCTGGGCCTATTAATGATTTTAGGTTCTGCAAGGGCTAAGGCATCCCAAAGCATCTTAATTACAGAATAAAAATCCTAAATGGACTAGTCACGTTGGCGGAGTAAACGAAATTCCTATATTAGCCTAATTAGTTTGATGATAGATTTCTTTTAAAAGACCATGTCTCTCTAGCATTATTAAAAGTTCTTAAATTGACCCCAATATTACTATCTATAGACTCCTAGCATTATTGACTCCCCATTTAGCTAGCTTTTTAGATCATGTGGTTTCTGTCCAGTTCCATTTTTATATATCCTAAGAGTTATTTTTCATGAAATCACATTTTTCATAAATGATGCAAAAAAAATGTAGTTATTTTCATTGAGTTTAACATGCACAAGCTGATAAGAGTCTGATTTTTTTATTATGGAGAAATTGATATAATAAAGACTGATATAAACAGTAAGAGAGATGCAAAATTATGCAAACAAAAATAAAATAAAAACCCAAGTGGTAATGTGGAAAGGAATGTCAATAGAAATAGTTTATGCTCAGCCCTAAAACATACCAAGGGGCATCTTTGAGGTGAGAACTTTTGATGAAGGAACATTCACTTATTGATTATTCTTTGAGTCCTTTACTTGCATGAAGGATCATTGTATTGACCAACTACAAGAAATATCACCCGATGCAGGAAGGAAATGTAAGAAATTGAATCCACCCTTTTTGCGAATTTTAAGTAAGTAAAATCACTAATGCTGGTGAAAGAACATGAATGTAAATCAAGTGAAGAAAAGAAGAACTTTATTCTTTGATAAAAGGGTGTGGTTTCCATAAGGTTGCCTTAAACAATCCAATTAAGGTGCACCTTCAAATTTTATTATAACATATAATTTTGATGTAAAATATTCTTAGGATTATCTCAAAATCTATTTTCATATCTAATTGTAAAATTTTAAACTAAAAAAATGGTTAAAATCAGGCAGATCTATAAACATATGGAAATCTTGAAATTGGACAGTTCAGATAAAGTATTATAAGATGCACTATTTTTAGGACTCAAATTTTTTTTTATTTTTCATAGTCATATATCTCGATGTCGAGATAATCAATTAGAGTGTTTTTCAACATTAAAACAACATTTTTCAATAGATTTTTGAGGTGCATCCGTTGTTCTACATTTTAAAGTTGCAACCTTATATAAACTTTTTCCTTTATAAGATAAAATTTATTCCAATAACATATCCCAAAATGTGACATCCTACATTTTATAAACTTATAAAATCCTAAATTAACTTGTAACCTAAGTAAATAATTAAACCCAAGTGAACAATAATATCCCTAAACAATACTAAAATTTCAAAACCCATGTGAACAATAATGCGTGAGTAGTACCCGTGAATAATAATGTGTGAGCAAACAGTAACCGTGAATAATACTATGAAGAGTACTCATGAATAGGAAATAAAGAAAATATAAAACACCCTAGAATCTAAAAAAAATTAAAATCCGAAAATAAAATCAAAATACACTCCTCTTGTATTCCCCTTCTGTAAAAACAATGATGATAGTCCATGTTATCTATTGTTTCTTTGTGATTTTTTGCAGGCTATATGGAGGTCGGTTGCATGGCAGTGCGATAAGCGCTTCCTTTCTAAAAATTTGATTCCTATTATGTTGAGAAATTGGTTAGCTTTCAGATTTAGATCAAATGGTTTCTTCAATATCTGGACTTCTTCATTCTTCACATCTATATGGTTCTTATGGGTGGCACACCACTGGAGAGTTTTTCAGGATAGGTTAGTCAGAAAGGAAAAATTGGTCATACAAATCATTTCTCATGTTTGGGAGTTAGCAGATGTCAAATACTGGACATTTCATTTGTTAGAAAGGGTGATCATAGATAACTTACAATGCAGATGGCATCAACAAAGGGATAAATTTACTACTCCGATGGCATGGTCAATTCCTAGCCCTAATCACTTCAAGCTAAACATTGATAGGGCTTCCTTGCATAACATTAGCCGAGTAGGTGGGAGTGGTGTTATTAGGGATTTTGATTTGGCGCTTTTATTGCAGCGTTTGCCATGGAATCGCTTCTAATAATTATACAGAATTCTTTGTTCTTGAAGAAAGATTGATCCTAGCGGATCATTTACAATGCTTCTCTATTAATATTGCTCATTAATGTTATTCATGAACGTTGCTGCCCTCCATGAAAGTTACATACAGTTGTAGCAAATTGTCGACAATGACTTTCCAATTGTGGATGGTCCATCTCCCACATTTTTCTTGAGGCTAACAGGGTGGCTGATATTCTTGAAAAGAGAGCTACATCCCGCCTAGAAGCTACTGTTTGGCGTTCTCCTCCACTATATTTCATTTGCCTTGCTTTAACTCATGATTTGACTCAAGTGCCTTGTTCTAGGGTTCTAAAGTAATGAGCTGCAAACTTTCTATTTGTACTTATTAAGGAAGAACAGGTAGGGGGCCTTCTCCCTCACTGACTTACCCAAAAAATAATAATAATCAAAATATACGTATTTTAAAATTGAATAGAAATTACAAATAAGTATAATTTTGGCCTCCATCATCCTCTTCTGGTTGGAAAAAACTCATTATTGAGTTTTGAAGTATGCATATATGAATTCAATGTCCACCTTCTTCAACCTTCTTTTTCTTTGCTGCCTCAAATATTATTCATCGTAAAAATAATTCCTCAAAAAATGAATCCTAATATGCATATTGAGGAATCGATGCAAATTTATAAAACTCGATTATTCTTGACCTCCCATTGAAAATTGTATAGGAAGCTTCAAACCCAATTTTATGTACTTTAGAGCCTTCCTCAACATCTATTTTATTACTCTCTGACACTAGGCCACAATTTGTAGAATTTGAGCCGACCATGCATCCACTGCACTACTCTGATTTCAATGCCCTAAATCTCTTAAATGCTTCTCCTCTTCTATATCTTTAAGATCTTCATCTTTTTCTCTATTAAAAATCAGCTTAACCACGCAAACTTGATCATCATCATAGATTGGATCTCTTACAAGATCTTATTCATAATCTAAGTATGTATCGAAAATTAGTACCAGATCCCAATCTACAACCTGCTAACTTTCGATATGACCTACACCAAATTATCCTTGTTCTCCTTCAAATCATGTAGATCAACTAAATCCTATGATCTATTCTCTCGAATATGAGGTGCCCACAACGAAGTGCGTCTATCATACCCCAAGATTTATAACACTGGAATCCCTGAGATATAACAGTCTATCTTTAACAAAACGAAAATTTTCTACTTCGCCATTTATTGCATTAAAACAAATTTTTCCATTTCTAAGAGTCTGTACAAAGTCTACTCATAACTAGTATTAACATGAAGGTTTAGATATACATCTGTTGATAGGACAAAATTTACAATAGTGAATTTGAACAAAAGTCACAAAGGGAAAATTTCATCATAACTATGACTTCTTCCAAAGTTGGTTCTGTTGTGTCTTCAACTAGGGAAGCTGGAATTACTCTGAAAATTTTTTTACCATAGTTTGATGAGTTTGGCTACTCAGTAAGTGATCATCATAGTCCTCAAAATAATAATAGTCGTAAGATGTAAGCATTTTAAAAAAGGGAGGTCTATTGGAAACAATGCGAGCAAAAAGCATTTATGGATAACAATTTCACTTTCAGAAATGCACAGTTAAACATAATCCAAATGATTGAAATGCATATAAATATTTTAACAGCAATGCATAATTCAAAAGATTTCCCAAAATACCCTACTAGTGTCCCAAGTAGGTCATCTATATACCCCATCAGCGTTCTGGACAGGTCCAAACAATCCCTGCAGGTCCAAACATACCTCACTGGTGTCCCGGATGAGTCCAAATAGTCCCTACCGGCATAACCAGATAGGTCCAAACAATCCCTGCAGGTCTAAACATACCTCACCGACATCCTGATGAGTCCAAATAGTCCCTAGTGACATAATCAGATAGGTCCAAACAATCCCTGTAGATCCAAACGTACCTCATCGGCATACCAGATAAGTCCAAATAGTCCCTATCGGCGTCTTGGATAGGTCCACACATACTTAAATTATCTCGGAAACTCTTTAACATCAGAAAGCATCAACATCGTATATTCAAAGTATCATTGAAATCATTAACATAAATTCACTTAAAGCAATTTAAACAATTACTTTCATTGAAATATTTGTAAGTAACCAATCAAACAATTTGGATAAAAATAGCAGAAAGGTAGCAAATCAAACAGGTATATTTGAAATGGAATCCAATAGGCAGTCGATTATCAATTTAAGAGCTTTTATAGAAATCCAAGGTTAAACACATAAATATTACAATTTTATGGGATGTAATTTCATAATTAATTATTTTACAGGAATAGGTAAAACTTATAGTATCTAAAATTCATAGACAAACAAAAATACAATTAAATGCAGAAATACGTAAATCTCACAGTATTGGCAGTTTTATAATTAATTACAAAAATATCAATTTTTCACATAATGATTTTACCAGAAATGACATCACTTATACATAAATTTCACAGTGTCTAAAAGTCATAATACTAGGCAGAAATTTTATTTTTAATAATTTACAATGTCTAAATTTCTAATAAACAAAAATAATAATTTTAACAGAAAAAAAATTATACCATATGCTCCTAAAATTACAGTATAAAATGGGTGAACAGACTATTTTTCAGGATAATGAGATCATTTACCTATAATATTTGAGAGGGAACTTTCGGTAAAATTCGGCTAGAGAGAAGGAGTTCACTGCGTTCTTTAATTCACAAAGAGGGCTCAACGTTACTGAGAGGGAGGGGCGTAAGAGAGAGTGTTTTTGCAGAGAGAATCCAACTTGTTCTCCTCTTTTAAAAACAAAAAAAAAGTATTATAATATATTATTAACCCACCTCATACATGAGGTGTTTAGAAGGTGTTACATTAACACTTAAAGCCCACGTCCCTAGAGGACGTGGCACAAGAAACAAAAGGTGAAGGTAAAAAGAGCAAAAAAAAAAAAAAATGATGGTCCCTAAGGACCAAATTATTTGTATGGACCATCAAAGGTAAAAGATTTTTTGTATTTTATTTTTATTTTTATATATTTTTTAAGTTTAGGATTGTTACAACGTCTATAGAATTGGTAGTTGAAGGCAGGTTCATCGTTTCGCTCCGACTCTGTGTTGGACACTATTACATGTCATTCTCCATAAAAAGCCTCACAATTTGGATCTATCATTGTAGATTCTTCTTCGTTTAGGGTATGCTATCGCTGGCCTCCTTTGCCTAGCAATAGCTCTGTAACCCTCTCCATCATGTTGTTTCTTTCCTTGTGCAGTTGGATCAGATCGGCTTCCCTATGGATAAGACCTTCATGACTAGCCATCGCAATCTCGAGCTGTCTTTGAACTATGCTATGATACCACTTGATGCAGGAAGGAAAAGTGGGAAATTGAATCCCTTTTCCTGAATTTTAAACAAGTAAAATGAATGATAATGGAGACAAAAGATGGTTGTAAATCAAGCCAAGAGAATAACTTTCTTGTTTATTTTCTATAACATATCCCGAAATGGCATCCAATTTTGTATAAACCTATGGTATCCTAAATTAACTTGAAACCCAAGTAAAACAATTTAAGATTCTAAAATACCCCTAAATAATACGAAAATTCTAAAATTACCCTTATGAACAGTAATGCATGAACAAATCTATGAATAGTTGCGCATGAACAATACCTATAAACAATAACTGTGAACATTACCATGAATAGTAAATAAAAAATATTTAAAAACCCTAGAATTCAAGAAAAACTGAAAATCCTAAAAATCAACTCTAAAACTAAAATCAAAATATACATCATTTAAAATTGAAAATTTAATTGAGATTAACCATCTTCAGCTTACCATGTTTTGATGAAAAGGCACCTTAAGATCTTCCATATGCTCATTATCATGCCAAACTAAGCTTAATACCTCCTTTAAGCCTTATCAAAAGTTTATCACCTTAACCATCAAATGTGAAATTGGGTGAATTGTGATGTGACATTAATTGCATTCAAAAGTACAAGAAAACATTTCTCAAAGTTTGTGTAAAGAAATGACATATACCTAACCTCTTGAATTTACTTTAACGACTATGGTTGATTGTTGCCTACTTTCTATGGCTAAGAATGATCGTGACTTTCTGTGTGAAAAGCGAAATGTTTTTCAAAATACAATTCATAACTTGCTTAAGATAAACTGCACCTCAAACTTACTATATACTGATGAAGAGACATCTTAACCAATCTTATAGAGATATATTTCAAATTTGGTTGAGATTGGCTCTACTTCAACTTACCAAATTTCGATAAAGAGACACCTTAAGATATTCCACATGCCTATAATCATGTCAAACTAAGTTTAATATCTCCCTTAAGTTGTATCAAAATATTATCTTTCGTACAAAACTATCACAATCACTTTAACCATCAAATGTGAAAATGGGTGATTGAGACATGACATTGATTGTATTCAAACTTACAAGAACTTTGTGCAAATAAATTACATGCACCTAGCCACTTGAATTTACTTTAATGGCTATGGTTGATAGTTGCCTACTTTTAATGGCTAAGAGTGATCATAACCTTTTGTGTGAAAAGTAAAGAGTCTTCCAGTATACAATTCATAACTTGCTTAAGATAAACTCTACATCAACTTACTATATTTACTGATGAAGAGACATCTTAACCAGTCTTATAGGGAAATATTCCAAATTTGATTGAGACCGACTCCAGTTCAACTTACCATATTTTGATAAAGAGATACCTTAAGATCTTCCATATTCAAACAAAGCTTAATATCTCCCTTTTATCAATAATTTATCTTTCGTGCAAAATTGTTGCAATCACCTTAACCATCAAATGTGTAAATGGATAATTGAGACTTGACATTGATTGTATTCAAAATTACAAGAAACCTTGTGCAAAAAAATGACATGCACCTAACCACTTGGATTTACTTTAATGGCTATGGTTAATTGAGACATGACATTGATTGTATTCAAAATTACAAGAAACCTTGTGCAAAAAAATGAGATGCACCTAACCACTTGGATTTACTTTAATGGCTATGGTTGATTATTGCATACTTTTAATGGCTAATAGTGATCTTGACTTTTTGTGTGAACTGTAAAGCAACTTACAATATACAATTCATAACTTGCTTAAGATAAACTCCACCTCAACTTCCTATATAATGATGAAGAGACATCTTATTGTATACTTTGTTATCATATTTGAGAGAGAGAGAGAGAGAGGGGCGTGGCGGTCTATGGCATCAGTCGCTATCATATATATTTATACTATACTACATTATTATAAGCTAGAATTAAAGGATAGACACCAAGAACAAAAGGAGACCCTATATTTGAGAGAATTTAGAGCAAGTGACTCTTAAAAAAGTAGAAATTGTAGGATATAGGTGAAAAAAAGAGGGCATGAGATAGAGAGAACAATACATATGATTTTTCAAGATGGTAGAGAGACTTTAGGATAAAAGAGAGAGAATTTGTGAGATAGATGTGGCATGAGGTAGAAAGAGAAAGAAAGACAATCTTTGAGGGAAGAGATGAGAGATTTCAGGATAGGTTGATAAAGAGACATCTTAAAGACTTATAGACAAATATTCCGAATTTGCTGGCTGCACTTCAACTAAATGAAGAGACACCTTAATACCTCCATCAAGCCTTATAAAAAAGAAAACTCTTTAACGGTAAAAAAAAAGAAAAAAGAAAATCCTACACTGAAGAGATAAGTCTTTGAAGTTCAAAAAATAAAATCCAGGTAAGTCCCATCTCCTACCGAATCCATGATCTCTCTTATCGTATCCTACACATGCTCTTGACAAAAGAGTTATTAACCGCTATTTCTCTCTTAGTAAGATATTATCCTAAATATTTTTGTGTTCAATGACACAATTCCTACTCTTTCTTACCTACAAGAATTCATGTATCAGTATCTTACTTTTTTGTCTGTCCAATTCACCCTTTTCTTTATCTTAATTTGGATAGCTCTTTAAAAATGATGATAAAATAATACAACTTCTTATCCTATAAATTTATAGAGAAGAAATCAAGGATTTTGTACATGGTGCACATGCACATGCACTCTCTCATACATAGAAAAGTATTTTCCCATCTCTATCCTCCTTTCTCTCGCAAAACCTGTAAATAAATGAACCCCAAATGCCATAAACTACATTGCCGGCATAGCAACAAAAACGCATCCCTAAACCATTAAATAACTCGAGCCTTGACATGAATATCAATTCCATTTGTCTTAGCCCGCAAAAATGACATTGAATTGGACACTTCGAATACCCTGTAACAGAATTATCAGTACTCAGTTTTACCCTTGAAATTCCTATGATTTTTTTTATAATGCTCACTGTTTTGGTTATCATCCTTATCACCCATATCCTGAATGAGCGGGATTTGTTTTGTAGTAGCGCACCATCACCAGAGGGGACAGGTTCAGGGACCAGCACTGCTCGGCTGATGCATTTGCCATGGCATGGGATCCAAAGCACCAGTACGCGCCCCAACAGCTTCCCCATCTTCTTTTCTATAGAACAAAATAAAGAACATGAGAGGGAGCGAGAGATCTGCAACAAAAAGACTGCATATGATGTTTATCTACCCAAGTGATGCTTCACTGTCCCTGCAACAGATTATCAAACCCTTGCTTGCTCAGCATTTGGAACCAAGAACAGGGGTATTTTGAGCGTTTTTTACAAAATTGTTGAGGAAGTACTTGAATGACAATCTTTTTAAGTAACTTTGTTGATAAATTGATTGACTTGACCACCTCAATGATTTTTTTAGGTGGTTTGACCATTCGAATGATATTTTTTCTTTATTTAATGTACTTGAGTAATCACAGCAAGATACAGGTGACCCATCATTTTCTCATTGTCTAATATCAACAAAACTTTGTAGTACACCACATATAAACCCAGAACAGATTCATACGGTTAATGTTCAACTTGAGAGCCTCATTTTATCAGCAAGTCTCAAGGACTTAAAAGAACATAGGAAGTTTTGATTCACAGAATTTCTCTTTTTTTTCAGCTGGTTTTCATGAATAAACATTCTGGAAGAGTACCCAAATTTGTTCGTATATGACTATTATGCCCATTTGAGCACTGGATGATCCTGAAAAGGAGAGCAGTTTGAGTGGTTGAAAACTCGCCCTGGATGATCCTGAAAAGGAGAGCAGTTTGAGTGGTTGAAAACTCCAAAGTATTTAAGAGTCTTGGATGCCTTTGAGACTTAAGCCAAGTCCAAGTTCCGAATCTTCAGCAATTATATGCTATTAAAGTAGCAACTGGAGACAATTTAAGTTAGAGAAAAACTAAGGATATCTAAAATGAAGCATTTCCCAGAGGAATCAACCCAACATATTGAATTGGACCAATCACTTCTACAAAGAATAAGGAGAGGATCAGTTGGATAGTTGTCATAGGAGTACATAAGAGGGGAACCTTAGTAGGAAGACTTGACGAGCCACTTCAGGATCCTCTGCAAGTCTTAAGAATTTGGTGGTACCACGAAGTCGATGTACTAAAACGGACTCAATTATTGCAATAGAACAAATTCAATGGAAATAAGGGCTCATTAAGCATTGAAAGAAACTGGATTATTGGACATGATGTCATAGTGTGATTCCTGACTCTTTAAGTATGGGTCAATTCAAGAGAGAGAGGCAGGGAAGAGTCCTGGACATGCACAGATGATTTTCAATGAAATATTTTAGGTTATAAGCAAGATGGATGTATGAAACTAAGGATCCCCTACCCAATTTAGTAGTAATATTTGGTGAATTTTCTGCGAAAGGGCAGATACTAAAGCAATACCTTGCCAACCATATTACTACTTTGTCATCATCAAGAAATAAATTCAATCCGTAAACAAAAAAACTCACACGCACACATATATATAGATCTGTGCATGTGGGCCCGATAACAGAATTTTTTCTAGATATCTAATTCACAAAAATGACCAACACAATCCTAACTGATAAATTTTGGCAAAACATCCTTTGGTTTTGGCTGCTAATCTAGAATAACCCTATAAAATACGCAAAAATGAAATTAAAAAAAACTAAACCAATAGTTAGATATCTCCATTGTCCAAAATGTTTTTAGAAAAATACAGAACGGGCACAGACACCCCTAACTATAGGATGGAATTTCACTATTTCCAAATACAAACAAATTGAGCCTGCTGTAAGAATGCTACCAATAAGGACATATACAAATCCAAATTTGCTTCTTTTTCTTGCTCTCTTTAATTTTCAAGAAGGCAAAGCAGTCATTTCCAAAATACACAGGCATTTTAGGCCTTCCACTACATATAGAAAAAATTCCCCATCTGATATTTTTCAACCTATTTCTACTAAAAGGGGAAGCATACTAATTTACACAAATAAGAAGAGGGGTTATATAGTCAAACAAATTTGGAACACAGAACAATAATACCTAAGAAAAGGAGTCTTTCATTTATGAAAGCATACATCCAAGCAAATACATGCATATATGGATACATACAAGTAGATAGACTGCACACGTTTACATGCATAGATGCTCATAGGAAGGTTTGCTTATATATGTATCTAAGAACTCATTAATCTACATTTGCACGTAGGAAAGCATGTACGTACATGTGTGTACATAACATAACATGGATTCAGGATTTCACTTGTGCATCTCGGTATGTATGTATATAAATTATAGATATGTAAAACATAGAAATATAAATGAGAAAAGGAAAAATTAGCAGTTACAATAGCGGAAGCAGCAGCATTTACAATCTCAACACTGTTATTACCATTATTCCACATATTTCCACCTAGAAAATTCCTAAATTCTCGAAACACTAAAACACTGTAAATCTCACTCTATAAAAGAAAAAACCAGATAGGAAAAACAACCAAACGTCCAGTTCAATCAATATCTTCACAATAAGCACAATCCAGCAACCCTATATTAACAAGTCCTCAGCAAACTCCACTAAAAAAGCTACAACCATTGATAAATGGAGTGGAACTAGGATTAGAATACCCCAGATCCAGGAAATCATACGAATTCTCAAAACAAAAAGAGAAATTAAAAGAAACGGGGGAGAATTAGGGCATCAGGACTGGTAAAGGAAAAGGCAAGGGTTATCAAAGGAGCATCAAAAAGGAGAAAAGGTTAAATAGCTTAAACCATTGAATATAAGTAAATTTTTGCATGAGGGTATCTTTTCTGCTTAAAGTGTGTAGTTCCTATGTCTCCTACCTTTGTTTAATTTAGATTTGATTATCTATCTTCCTATATAGCCGACCCCAATTAATTGGGAAAAGGCTATGATGATGATGAGTCTATATTCCTAAAAAAATGACATACCCAAATATTTCTTTTTTCCACTATTGGGATATTTATCCATTTTTTCAACGTTCCTCATAAATTGCCAATCCAAATAGGAGATCCGCAATTTTCAAAACTCCAAATCCACCTTGGGAAAACTCCGATCCATTATTATAGCTGACAACAATTAACCCATGGACAAAGCCCCAAATCCACCTTTGTTCAACCAAAACTTCTGCCATTATCTCGCAAATTTACTGCTAGTTTTAAAACAACAAAGAAAACAATAGGTAGAATTTACATGGAAGAAGAAAAAAAAGGGGACTCATATTCACCCCTTATGAGAGGCAACCCTATAGCAATAACTATAATTGTAGAGGGAAGCCCAAATCTTAAGTGGGACCAAAAGGAGAGGTTGTAGCCAAACAGTTGAGAGCGCCTAGCTTGCTCGCAAACGATCACGTTGGCGGCAGATCCGAACAATGTGAGGTTCCCCGCTACCGTGCTCACCCAAGCCAGGATGAGCCATGCACGTGTTTCGCTCCCTCCAGAGATTGAGGCCGCCGATGCAGCCATACGAGAGCCGAGGAGGAGAACTGAGGCCATGTATTTTAAGAGAGAGTTAGGGATGTGAAGTAGCTATTACATTACTGATAATGAAAATAAAGTTTAATTGAATGGAACACTTTCATTAAGGCCGCAGCGAATGGGAGTTTAGGCCAATGTAGTAACCTCATAGAGAGGTTAATATTGAGAGAGAGATGATTTTGGTAATGCCATGGTCACAAGAGTTATCACCATCCCATAAATTGATTGGTTGGTGATGGAGGGAGAGTGGGTACCACCAAACACCTCATTAATTCATTGGCATCCCACTCTCAATCCTCTAAAACTGTTTGGAAAGATGATTATCCTTGTGACATAATGTTAATATGATCATATAGATTATATACTATATCTTCCCATGTATAAGGCATATCATAAGTAAAGGTGCTTCGTTTTTTGTGCATGATAGAGAGGAAGACATTATCTTTTGGGCATTCACTAGGAATAACTCCAAAATACCATGTCTCTAATGATAAAATGAGTACTAAACATGGCTGGTATTTTTAGTCCCTTGGATGCACTACAAGAGGCAGTGATTTGAAAACAAGAATAGGAGTCCCACTCACTTCCCAAGAAAATTGAGCGAGATTGTCGATTCCAATCCATCTTACTTGATCTGGGAGAATTAGACAATTCCAGGTTCCTTGAGCTAGAATCACAGACCTTCACTATTTTGCAAGAAAACCACATCACACAATTCTAAAGCTTGCACCTACAAATGTGCTATATGTTTTAAATCACTAGGTCTTCTCCAATCATGCACCACCTCAGTGGTCTTTTTTTTTTTTTATTTACCCAAAAAAGTGGGGATTTTATTATTGACAATATCCTAAGGCGATACAACTTAGGCATGAGAACATCCAGAACACTTACGGAGTAAACTTGCTCCATTCCCTGATGAAATCTTGTGAAATTGCATCATTCTTTTCTAAGTGTAAACTACAGTATACGCTCCACATGGTTCTTTTTACAATATATGAATACTTTGAACTGATCTTTATGATTTTAAATGGCAATAATTTAATAGTCCATGCAACGAGATTTGAGGACATACATGTCTTGGCCCCATTTGTTATATGAAAAATGAAGCTCTGAAGTGTATGCTAGCCATCTTCCTTTTCATGATATAAATAAAAAAAGCTTCTAACAAAGAGGCTGCTCATGTAGGAAAGTTTTGGGGTTCAGTAGCACTAAACTTGGTCTGACTTGCAAGAACAAATTTAGCTGGAAAATAGTGAAAAATAAGTCTAAAGCATCATTAAATTTATAAAAAGTAAAAATAAAGATGCTAAAAGCATCATTCTCAACAATACCAATGCAGTTCAACCAGTAAAAACTTCATGTAGAGGAAACAATGGCGAACAGACCCCAGCCAAAAGAGAATTGTCATTCCTTTCCATTTTGAAAACTGAACTAAAAATCAAATAAAGATTCATCCAAAATGTAAATTTTCACATAATATTCTTTGGCATAATAAGGACTCATCATGAATTTCTCTTTGAAGTTGAGGAATATTGATGTATCTCAATGAATATAACAGACACGGCAGTATATCAATGTCCAGTGGACATAAAAAAATGTAGTCCACTGAATTCGTGACTGTCCTATAAACGATGGATGGTGATGGAGAAAGAGTGGGATCCAACATTGTGATCGTGTCATGTTCTTGTGGGTCCAGCTCTATTTCCATGGCTATCCATCATTACAATGGACTGTCATGGGCCCTATGGACTATGGTTTCCCATAGTTCCTGGGAGCATAATAATATACATTTCCTAAAGGAAAGGCTTAAAAAGATGGACAGAGACTAACCTGTGGGAACATTCGAAGTGACGTTAGAGAGCACGACAATTACTACAGCAAGAACTGCGACCCCACCAATGCTATCTATCCTTGCATGAGGCTCCATGACATCCCAAAAAGCACCAGGAATTCCAGTATTGTCAAACCCATTAACAGTGATGAACATGCCACAAAAGAACACCAAAAGGGAATAGGAAACCTGGCTTGGGACATCATAAGAACCCAGTCAAGATATGTGAAGCTTCTCTTACTAAGCATCAATCAGAACAATTCAACTAAAATATTGAACAGATAAATTCCAAAGGATATTGTGAGGCAAATTAAGATGGAGACAACCTAAAGTAAGGTTTGGGCTATGGAAAACCATGGTGATATAGTCCATTGGAGACTCATAACTGCTTGATGAAGAGAGGGACACACCATAACAAATTTCTTTTGGGTGGATGCTCAAATTTCAGAACTAAAATTCAGGGCATCTCATAAAATATCTGGAACTTTGTGAGAAACTGAAATTTTGTCAAGAAGGTGCTTCTCACTTGAGAAATTTGCATATAACAATAATATCTGGAAACAATAAGGTGGGAGAGCTGCTTTCCAATTTCTGGTAATGTTTACGATTTTTATAGTATAAGAAAACAGAAGGAACCATAACCATTATTTATTTCCAATATTCAATCAAGAAACATGCCATCTTTATTGGAACAAATGAAAAAAATGAAAACTTAAAATTATGACTTGAAAAAGGAAAATAAAATTTGTTTACTTTATAAGGCCCAAAGAATTCAACTGTCTTGCAATGCAAAAATGCAAAAATTCAACAAGAAAGCTTGTGATCATCATAGAACTAGAAGAAGGGATGAAACTCTAACCCATACATATTGAAGGCAGTAAAGGAAAATAAATTTTATATACCTAAGAGATGAATTCAAGTCTCCTGCAGGGAAAATTGCAAATAATCAAGTAAAAATCCGCAATATTTATATACACAGAAGCAAAGATAAAAAAAAAATAAATGGGGGTGGAGATCATAGATACATTCGCAGGATTAGGATATCTAAAATGAAAGAAGCGTAGAGAAATTTGAAGATAGAAAAGGCTTTGGGACCACATGGTATCCCAATAGAGGTTTGGAAGTGCAAGAGGGAGATTGGCATTTGTTGGCTGACCAAGCCATTCAACAAGGTATTGAAAACAAAGAAAATGCCAAACAAATGGAGAAAAAGTACTATGATACCTATTTACAAAAAAGAGACATACAGAATTGTACGAACTATCAAAGGATCAAACTTATAAGCCACACTATGAAGCTGTAGGACAGAGTATTTGAACAACGATTAAGGCATGGAACGAGCATTATCAGGAAATTAGTTCAGTTTTATACCAGGGAGGTCAACAATTGATATCATTTTCTTCCTTAGGCAACTGATTGAGAAGTTTAAGGAAAAGGGAAAAGACCTCCACATGTTATTTAATGATTTCAAGATAGCATGCAAAAGGGTACCAAGAGATTTAATTTGGTGGGTATTGGAAAAGAAAGGAGTCTCCAGAGGCTATATTGACATATTGAGAGATATATACAAGGGAGCACTCGCTAGTGTGAGGATAACTAGTGAAGATACAAGTGAGGTTTTAGTGATGATAGACCTACATCAAGGGTTAGCCTTGAGCGCATATCTCTTTATTTTGGTTATGGACGAGTTGATTAGACAACTAAGAGGTGAGGTACCATGATGTATATGTTTTGCGAATAACATAGTTTTGATTGATGAGACTAAAGGTAGCATCAACGTAAAGTCAGAATTTTGGCGGGATGATCTAAGATCTAAAGGTTTTAAAATTAGTCGGACTAAGATAGAATATACGAAATTCAAGATTTGCAAATGTAGTAATTATAAGAGTTAAAACGAGGAACTAGTTAAGATTGATGGCTACGCAATACATAAAAAAGATTGTTTTCGATATCTTCAATCGATAATTTAGAAGAATGGGGAGATTGAAGAAGATGTCACACATAGAATAAGTTGGGCAGCCGAAGTGGATATATGCATTTGGAGTCGGCCTACTAATAAAACAGAAGGGGAAGTTTTATAGGTAACTATAAGGCCAGCCATGCTTTATGGGATGGAATGTCAGGTGGTCAAGAAATAACATATGTATAAAATGAGTGTAGCAAAATGATGATGTTAAGATAGATGAATGGTAGGAAAAGGAAAGATCGAATTCAGAATGAATAAATTCAAGAGAACATAAGTGGGGCTTCAATGATGATAAGATGAGGGACAAATTACTTACATGGGCTGGCCATGTGCAGCGTGGACCTAATATAGCACTAGTTAGGAGTTGCGATTTGGTTTAATTAGAAAGCTCTAAAAGGGCAAATAGAAGGCTCAAAATGGCATGGATGGAAGTAGTCAGAAAAGTATGGTGACTTATGATTTACTATTGGTATGGTCCTTGATAGAGCAAAATGGCGGAACAAGATTTGTGTATCTGACCCCAAATAGTTGGGATAAGGCTGGGATGATGATGATGACAATTTACTTAAGAACAAAGAAGAGAAATTTACCTTCTCAAGACAAGGTCGAGCATCTTTGAAATCAAGAACCACAAGGGCTATAGCAGCACTGATGGCAGTCCATGACATGTTAATACCCATTACCAATGCCACGAGCATCCCAATTGTCACAAGATAAACACAAGCCATCCGAATAACCTTCTCCCATCTATCAAGAAAACCTTCTGTCTCATCAGAAGTGGAATGATCTGAGCACAACTTTCTCAAGCTATTCATCACAGTAGACGGCATAGAAGACTTTCTTGCAGGAACCCCATCTTCTTGTCCAATATGCCCCACTTGTTCCATAGTTTCAGACTCAACTCCACTCCAAATTACACATATATTATCAGTCTCACTAGCACTCATTCTACTCGTCATGATCTCAGCATCACTGACACCCATTCGATCCCTCAAACTTTCAGCAATAACCAATTCACTATTAACAGAGGGACCCTCCAACATGCTATCAAAATCTTGAGAAGTTGAAGAGGTTACATGTGACATGGTGGCTGGTGAAAATCGATGATACTTCACTGCTTCCTCAGTTATAACTTCTGAAATCGTACCTTCCTCATCCATTTCGATTGATAAAATCTTCCAAAACATAACCGAAAGAATGAGGCCATTAACAACAGTTCCAATGAGCATGGCAGGGATTATCCCTTTCAAGAAATCACCAAAAGATATGCTGCTCTGAACCGCTATGACCAAGTTTTGAGGGTTCCCAATGGGAGTTGCTGATGACCCAATATTTGCACTAGAGGCCAATGCAAGGAGGAATGGTCGAGGGGGTAGATTATTTTGTCGAGCTATCTTCAATACAAATTCAGTTAAAACTACACAGCAGGTGTCATTGGTGAACAAGGCACTGAATATAGCAGAAATCAGACAAATTCTAAGGAGAAGGTCTCTACCTCCTTTACTCTTCCAAGAAAGTAATTTGCCCAAGCATTTGAACATGTCGGCCCTCTCAAGATATACACTAAGTACCATGGTTCCAAAAAGAAAACCAAGGATTGGGAGATCAATAGCTGAATACGCCTCAGCTGGTGTTATAACTTGAAAAATAACCATTAGCATGGCTCCTAAGAGGGACCCAGCTGTCCTACCGATAGGAAGAAAGGGAACAACAGGGAAAACTGCAAGGACCCAAAACACAGAAAAAGCTATTGTACCCAAAACAACTCCTACAAGGTTTTCTAGAGCCATTTCTGAAGCAAATTAATGGTGAAGCCTTTGAAACTCTTCTACACATTTACAGGACCCGGAAATCGAAAACCAAAAGACGCTCAAATTTCTCAAAGAACAATCAAATAAAAAACTCTAGAGACCATTGAATTCCTCAAGAAGCCATCAAATCAAAGACCCATAAAAATCAAAAGGTTGGATACATAGTACAATGTACTACTATAAAGAAATCTGAGCCTAAAACCATGTTTTTCATCTATAACCAGATTGGTGAAAGAGGAGTGATATGCTTTGAACCAGTATGTGAGATCAGAATGCGCTTCAGCTTAATTATCAGGACACAGAGCTCAATTATGTGTATTCTACATTAAAGTTCATAATAGTAATATCCCAAATTCATGGGCACCAAGATAATCAAAATTCCAGCTACTTGCATTTCATTTCAAAGTTCATAAGAGCGGAATTTTTTGAAACAAAAGCACCCAAAGGAACTTTATCACATTTGCATCAGGTGAGAGAGCAGGAAAGGCAAATTACTGAAATTAAAGGACACTAAGGCCCAAATGCAAGTAATTTGAACTAGAGTGGAGATCATGAAGCAGAACGTAATAGAACAACAAGATGTGAAAGCCTAGCTCCATGTTTTTCCTACCAGATAATGAACAAAATAGCAAATTCCAGAAACCCAAATTCGATAGTTTCCATTAAAATGAAAGAGAAAAATGCAAGTTCTGAAACTCAATGACACAGAAACCCAAGCTTTCCACTGTCAAATTGGATAAAGAGCGATGCATCGATGAAGTACTCGATAACAAGAATGCAAAACCAATGTGTTCTATGCAATTGAAGAGCAGAAAGCCATAAACCTTATGAAACTCAAAACCCAAAAGAGATTCAAAGACCCAATTCTAATTTCAATCATCAAATTGGATAAACTTAACTACCCCAAAACCAAAAGAGGTTCAAAATACCCAATTCTATCTTTCTTTGTTCGGAGACAGAAACCAACTGACCTTTATAGAGAGAGCGAGAGAGAGGAAATGAATCTGGTACGCTCTGGTTCAGACATGAAAGATTTGACCCCTCCATATCTCGAGGTGAAATGTCCGTTCCGCTCTGCTTGAAAGATTTGGCATCTCCGCATCTTCTGTATTTTTATTATGAGTTCTGATGTGTGATTTGGCATCTCCATTTGTAATTACCCAGAAAAAAAAAAGAAGTGATCTATGCGCAGCGGTGGAATTACGTGCGTGGCACGCAGAGATGAGATAAGCAATTAGGTGAAAATAATAGCCTAAACATGATACAATCTCGCTTTGTAATGAGTGTTTATGGAAATAATTTCCTGAATATGCGATGTAATGGGAGATTGTGTGAAGTTAAGCGATCATATAAATACTTGCATAATTTTATTGAGGGAGAGTACGTTACATGTAATAATATTCATAATATCTAATTACAATTGTACTTATATTTATATAATAGACCCGGTTTCTACGCGGTCAAGTCCGCATATGTGGAAATGGGGCATCCTAATAAATCTATTTTTGAGATGGATTTTAATAATTAATTTTTAAGAACATGTAATCTCTATCATGGAGACCATGTATATGAATAAATACATAAATTTTAAAACCTAAAAATAATAATTTTTAGAAAGAAAACATTTGGTCCGTTAGTTTTTATTGTTTTTAGGTGGAACACCTACTTGCATCCATCTTTAAGATTGATACTTTACACTTTCCGGACCGCATATGTAGAACTGTGGTCCAGCCCGCATGAAACAATTTTTTTTATATAATTATTTTAATGTTTTTATAATATTACAATCTTGTTAATTTTAATATGGAAAATGGTTTGATAGGGCTGCAGCCCATCAAAATAAGTAAAACCTCACCTTATAATTTATCAAAAATTACAATTCAAGCATTGGAAGACCTTTACTTCGATCATCTTGGCTTGAATACTATGGTTGTGAAAAAAATTAAGATTTCAAGCTCTAAAAATAGTGTATATTATAACAAATTTTCCCAAAAAATAAGTATTCATAGGTCCACAAGATTTGTGGTATTTTTTGAACTACAAATTTTATTGCCAGTGTTAGAAATTGATTTTAAAGTCATCATGAAGATTTATGTTCTCCAAAGTGCTTTTCAAATGAAGATTTGAGGTGGAGCTTTTATTTTGTTCTCATAACGCCTAAGTCTCGTAGAAACTTTATCCTTTTCATATCATAATAATAAAAAAAGTTAACTATAACAATTTAAAATGGTCCAAGCTCCAAGTTGAATGTTAGTCTCCTCCAAGCTTCAAGTTAAAATTCAAATGGATAGTAATCTTAACTATTTTTCCTAAATTATCCTAATTTTAGAAAAAGATTTTAGAAAATATTTTTAACATTCTAGAAAATCTTATGAGTGATAATGTGTCACTAATTGAGAACAAAATCCAAAACAAATTTTCTCAAAAGCTATGATACATTTTAATATGTTAGATTTCACATCCAATCGCTAAAAAAAGTTGACCTTTTTGTAAAAAAAATGAACTCTCTCATATTATACAATCCCATATTTAATTACAGTTGTACTTATATTTACATAATTATTTTAATATTTTTTACAGTATTACAATCATATTATTAATGTTGATTTTTATATTATAATAATAAAAAATATTAACTATAATAATTTAAAATAGTCCAAGCGCCAAGTTAATTGTCAGGTGGAATTTGATAACTTTAACTACAGTTTCTCTAGAAAAATCCCTGATGTTAACTTTCTTAGATTTTGGAAAGCAGATAGAAATTGGGAGCCTGAAAACTAGAGACCTTGTTTGATAAACTGTGGTGCTAGTATATATAGAAAATCATCTTGTTAGCCCATGGGCTGATGGATCAGTGTAAGCTCAACAACTCAATCTAGGCCGATGTGATGGTCACAACTTCAATTTGTAATATATTATATTATATTATCTAAAGTTTTAAAATTCGATAATTCCGATCGAAATTGGTTGGGCCAATCTGGTTCCTATTAGATACTAAGAACCGGCCGTGTACCGACCTGAATTGGCTGGTTTTGATAGGTCAGTATCGGTTCTCCGACTGAACCGGTAAGTGAGCCTTTATGACCTTAGTAAAATTTTTGATAGTTTTGAAATTTTTTAAGTCATCATCCTAGTTTGAAAGTTTTGAAATCTTTTTAAAGTTTTGTAAAGTGGACCGTGGTCCACATCATCACAATTTAGGGGCCAATAATTTCCCTCGTATGGGTAGGCATGAGATAAATTATTGGCCCCTATAGATAAGCATGGGGTAAATTATGCTCTCTTTCCCTCTTGGCATCTCTCCTTGGCATCATTACTCTCTCTCTCTACCATTGGCATTTATCTCTCTTTCCACTTGGCATTCATCATTTCTTTTTAGTATCTTTCACTCTTTACAAACAATCAATTCTATTAATTTTTTTTCCCTTTCTCTACTAACAGTCTCTTCCACTAAATTTGTTTCAAATAGTTTCTTTTAAAAGTCAAAACTATTAAGTTAATACAAAAATAAATAAATTGAGTTTGAAAAATTCATTTTTTCGTCTTGAGTTGCATTTTAAAATTCATTTTGACTATAAAATAAACTTAATAGACAACAAACACTCAACATAAGATAGATTATCAGCATATACATTATTTTGATACAATAATGAACAAGCATAATGTAATTCCCACTATTTTTTTAGAAAATTAGATTTTTGAGAAATTATAGTGATTTTTTGAAATTGTTTTTGGCTAAGACTGGCCGATTAGGCGGATTTTCCAATCCGGATAGCCAACCCACCGATTCGACATGGTTTTGGGGTGGCCGATCCAAGTCACTGATCCATTTTTTTTAAAATATTGATATTATTGAATATTATTATAATATTATATGTATTATTATTGCATTATTATATATATCATCATCATTATCATCATTTTAGCATTTTCCCAATTAATTGGGGTTGGCTACATGAATCCTGATTCTCCATTCTACTCTATTAAAAGTCATATCTTCAATGAGGCCATAAGTCCCCGTATATTTTTGGACTCCAACCATGTCTTTTTGTGCTTACCCCTTAACTTTTTTAATCACAATTTATATGTGTATAATATATAATATGACATTATAATATATTATATAATTATATTATATATAATATATTAAATATATTGTTTACAACATAATAATATTAAATTACATTATTATGTAATATAATATGTTATAATGTCATATTATAATATGTTACTATATTATATTAATGTATTGTAATATATTATATATAAGAGAAAATATCTCTATAGATTTCATTTTCAACTTTCATTTCTCCATTGACCCAAGGCTGCAAAACCTATCATACTATATAAAAATTCACTCTATTATATCTCCTAATCCTCTAAACATATTTTATTTATTATTTTACAAATCTTTTTTACTCAAACAAATTTAAAAAAAACATTGTTTCTAAACCCCCCTCTCTCTTGACATGATTCCCTTTCTCTCTTCCCCGATCAACCTCCCAAACCCACGCTAACTTTCAAACATGATTCACCCTCAAGTGTACTCTGAAGCACAGGCCTCCAGCCCCTGTGTTTATCACCATTTGTGTTCATGAGCTACTCGATCATCTAATCAATGAACATGCCATGAAGCTCCATCTTTCCCAAGAGCTCCTCAAGCCGTTTCTTACTGATTCTTATCTTCACCTCTTTAGAGTCCCCACCATCTTCTCTCCAGAACCTATTTTGCTCTCTCTCTCTCTGCCCAAACACACGCTAACTTTCAAACATGATTCACCCTCAATTATACTCTGAAGCACAGGCCTCCAGCCCCTGTGTTTATCACCATTTGTGTTCATGAGCTGCTCGATCATCTAATCAACGGACATGCCATAAAGCTCCATCTTTCCCAAGAGCTCCTCAAGCCGTTTCTTACTGATCTTTATCTTCACCTCTTTAGAGTCCCCACCATCTTCTCTCTAGAACCCATTTTGCTCTCTCTCTCTCTCTCTACTGAAACCCTAAACTCTCACAAAACCCATTTCGGTCACTCTCACAAAACCCCTAAATACAGCTTCCAAAAGGACTCAAGCTTCATCATTTTCTCTCTCTACCACAGGGGATGTGATATGTTCCACTCCCAGCTCAATCAAATTCCAAATCTGGAAATCTCTCCCTTTCGGACCGAACCACACCCATTTTAACCTAGCATTTCCAACAAGAGGGAAACTCCATCAGTGACTGTTTTTCTGTATTTCTCTCTCAACAAGATGGGATTTTTTTGTGTTTCTCTCTCTACAAATGCTTTCTCTCTCCAGAAACCTCTGTAATAGGGATGATGATTAAGAAATGGTGAGGTGGGCTTGTTTCATATATGGAGAGAGAGATAGAAGATGGCCTGGACTGATGGGAGAAGGGGTTGTTTTTTGTAATTCTCTCTCTAAAAATACTCTCTCTCTCTCTCTAAAAACCTCAGTGTGACAGGGATGAAGATTAAGAAATGGTGAAGTGGGTTTTGTTTTAATATGTGGAGAGAAGAGAGACAGAGAGAAGAGGGCTTGTAAAGATGGGAGGAAGGAACTGTTTTTTATGTTTCTCTCTCTAAAAATTCATTTTCTCAATCTAAAAACCTCTGTGACAGGGATGAGGATTACCTTCCAAACCCGCGCTAACTTTTAAACTGTTTAGAGTTAGAAAAAGATGTTTTTTTTAATTTGTTTAAGCTCGAAGTTGAAATAAATATAGATAAAGTTGTTAAGGAAGTTAGAAGATAGGTCTCAAAGTTGAAATAAATATAGATAAAATCATTAAGGCAGTTAGGAGATAGATTTTGAAATTTTGGGTTTAAAAAAAAGTAAAAGTTGAAAATAAAGTATATGGAGATATTTTTTTTATATATAATATTATATATTATATATTATAATATTATAATATACATTATTATAACACTATTGTTCCAGTGTTAACTTTCACTAATGGCGTGAACTAGTATCTGTTCCTTCGATAGAATAGTCAGGAGAAAATTCATCTAAGTTTTATTTACTGATATCTAGTTCAAATAGTACATTTACTTTTTTTCTAAAAGATAGTTTGAAAATTGATTGGTTAGGGTGTCAAGCTCATCTATAGATGTTTTTAGAGGTTCTTTTACTAAATTTGTTATTTCTGGAATGTTAGACATTAATGTAACTAGTAGTTCTATTTCAACGGGTAAAGGTTTTCTTAAAATACTTTTCCATGAACTCTGTTGGAATAAATATTTTCCTTCTTTCATAAAATTAATTTGTTTTATAGGCAATATATTAAATATAATAAATAATATTATATAAATTACATTACAATATGTATTATATGTTATATTATATAATATTATTATATTATATTATCATATATTGTTGCAATATTATATTATATGTAACAAGAAGAGTAGAGACTGCATCTTGTTCTGGTGGAATAATTATTTCAATTTTAAGTCAATGACAAATTATTTTTATATACAAAAAAACATATCATAATAATCAACCCTTTTTATTTTATATTTTTATTATTTTGATTATTATTATTTTTCTACATCTGTTGCAAGATGCAATATTTTTAAGACTCAAAATCTTTTTTTTTTTTCTTCATATTTATATATCTCGATGTTGAGATGATCAATTAGATGGTTTTTAAATATTAAAACAACTTTTTTGAAGAAATTTTTGAGGTACACCTTAATTCTACATTTTAAGGTCGCAATCTTATATAATTTTTTTTCTTTAGTCAATAAGTTAGTTTACTTATTACTATTGAGTATAAACTAAAATTGGCGGCAAAGCAACTTTTTTAATCAAATTAACAAAAAAAAAAAAAAAAAACGAAGGAATCCAACATTAGTATGGCTTTTCAAAATTGTTTGGTTTATTCCACGCTCTCAATTTTTAGTTTTCTTGTCAAGCGAAATTGAACAAACTTGGGGTCAAGGCTATGATGAAGGTCGTCCACCAGGTATTGGTGGAATCTATCCTTCTTCCTGCTTTGTTTTCGTTATATTTTGCATTATTTCTTTCTTTCAATTATCTACTCTTTGTATCCGTTTACTAGTAGATGGGTTGTATCCTGTGTGCATTATTTATTTATTTTTGACCTATCTGGCAATGGCAATTACAACATCAGACAGGTTATATGATCTAGTATACTTTAGGTTGACTCCCTTGGAAAAAAAAAAACCGACTTGGGTATATCTTTTCAATTTTGAATAGATACCGTCCAATTTTTAGAGGTTGAAATCAAAGTGTTAAAAAACTCAAATTTTAAATTCTAGCTTTTGAAAATCGTCATCTAATAACTATTAGGTGGTTCCCAAAATTTTAAATTGAAAAAAATCATCCCAAATAGGTCTTTTTACTGAGGGAGTAAACTTAAACTATACTCCCTCAAAAGTACATCATTTTTTCATTTAACTAAAAATGTATTCAACAAGCCTGTGGGTTTTATCACCTGTCCGGGTGTTGTAATTGCCGGGCAGGTGGGAAGTTCATGAAGAAAAAATGCACGACGAAAGGGGGTGCTCCTTGTAATTTTTCACAAAAGGGAACCTGTATGGTAATATGCCCGTACATAAGTCACCGGTTGCTTTTGTTCCATACTAGCTGCACAATATTTTCTTTGTTCTTCCAATGGATCCCATAATGCTATCTCTCTTTCGTTCTGCGAAGGATTAATAACCAGGCATATTAGCAAAATTTAGGTATTCATAGGATCGGGATATGAGAACATTATGGTATCGAATTTAAGAATTTTGAGTTGCAATAATTTTTTATTAACTTGTAAGGGTGTATAGAAAGAGAGAGAGAACATGGCATCGCATTTTTTGGATCAACAGGAAGAAAATGAGTAGCATATTTGGGAAAAGATAAGGCATCAATGTTATCTTATAAGGAGAGAACATGGCATCGCTGTTATATTAAATTGAGATATGTGTGCGTCGTTCAGATAAATGGATGGTAGGACATTGTGTGACATCATGTTAAAGTTACTATTTTATTGGTAAAAAATACAAACTATTTGCTCGTTGGCTGGAAGCGTGGCGTTGGCTGGAAGTAAAGTGAAGGCTACTACATTATATCTAGAATTTTTTTGAGTAATTTACGTAAAGGTATAAAAAAAAACCGAAAATACGAAGAAAAAAATTAGGCAGAAAGTCGGTCAACCCCCATTTCTTTATTTTTCAAAATTACTTTGTAGTTTGATGATGCCATTCTTGAACTACTTTTTTTTATTTATTTTTTATACATTTTTCGAAATAAGGTTTGTGCCCCCAAGTTTTATGGCACTGCCCAGCCAGTCCAGGGAACAATCCGAGGTTCCTATCTTCGGATAACCTTTCTCTTCATTGCCAAATGAGAAAATATGGATGGTTCATGATGGGAACCTAGGACCACTCTTTGGATTGAGCAGAGCACAGTTCTGGAGCATTCAAGGTTCTCATCCTCGGATTGCTCCTTTTTTCATTCCCAAATGAGAATATGGGTTGTCCGAGGATGGGAACCTCAAACCCCTCAAGAACATAGCTCTGCTCAGTCCAAGGAGCGGTCCGAGGTTTCTATGCTTGGACCGCCCATTTCTTCATTCCTAAGTGAGAATATGGGCGTCTGAGATGGCTTGGGCACTGCCCTAAAACTTGAGGCATAACCCTATTTCGAAAAATGTTTTAAAAAAATAAATAAAAAGTGGTATGAGGATGACACCCTTAGACCGAGGGGAAATTTAGAAAAAAATAAAAAAATGTGGGTTACCAATCTTTCACGTAATTTTTTCTCAAAATTAGCCCATTTCGTAGTTTTTTTTCTTTTTTTGAATATGTACGTAAATTACTCTATTTTTTTACTTTACTTTTTGTTTTTTTTAAACCAGCGCTAAACTTGGACGAGTTACTCAGCTAAGGTGTGATTTCTTAGTTGGTTGCCTTGCTAGTTCTTTACATTGTTTTTTCCCATTTCAATGATATTTTTGCATACATGCACAAAATCCCTAAGGAATCACTTGGAAAAGATAGAGATTAACAGCAAGACAGCCTTGTAGTTTTCAAGTTCAGACCATACTCCTGATCATCTACATATAAATCCAAAACCACATGGAATCCAAAGCTAAAAATCTCAGAGGCGAGTTGAAAGTTTGTTGAGAAATCCGAAGCTATCAATCTCAAAGAAGGTACGAGGTTTTGAAGGTCAGAACGAAGAAGAGAGAGAGAGGGGTGAAGAAAAGGCTTGGTTATATTTGGATGCAAGATAATAAGATTCATATGTTTCTGGTGGGTGGTGATACATATCCAGATTCCAGAGCGTGAAGAGATATATGAGGCTCTTCATGGTTTGTGTCTGAAGCTATGGTTTGGGGGGGACATATCTGATATGGGCAGCGGCAATTTAGTGACTTAATACATTGATATGGTTCTCTCTCTCTCTCATTCATCAGTAACTAATCAGTTCACTATTGGAAATTCTTTTATTGTTCATGTAATTTAATGAATTATTTGTGAATTTGTTAAAGTCGGGAAAGGTGCGGTTTATATAGAACTGACGTTCTAAACAATCAAAGTAAAGCCCACCTACAAATAGTAGCGAGAAATGTGGTTTCAATACCTAAATCTTTATGATAGCCTTGAAATATATTTTCATCTTTAATTATAAAATTTAAAGCTTAAAAAATAGTGTAGATCGAACAGATGTATAAAAACTTGAAAATGTTGAAAATTATCGGTAAAAAAATGTGTTACATACAGGATGCACTATTTTTAAAACTTGAAATCCATTTTTTTTCTTTTGTTCATGCATCTTGATGTCGAGATGATCAATTTGAGGATATTTGGGCATCAAAACAACCTCGAAATTTTTAAGGTGTGCTGTAATTTGATTGTTTAGAGCATCGGCTATGTATAAGCTTTTCCCATAAAAAGAATGGATTCCTTGCTGTAAAACACTGATCTTTACAAATTAAAATTTTATTCCACTGTTTTCTTCTCTCTAAATTGAACTCAGCAATGACAAAATTCAGTCCCATTTTTGGAAAACGTTTATATAAGGATGCAACTTTATAATGTAGAACTATGGATGCACTTCAAAAATCCATTAGAAAAAGTAGTTTTAATGTTGAAAAATCCTTTGATTGATCATCTCGACCTCGACGTCGAAATATATGACCATGAAAAATAAAAAGATTTTAAGTCTCAGAAAGAGTGCATTTTATAACATATTATCTACACCGTCTATTTTCAAAATTTTTGTATATTTATAGATCTACTTGATTTTAACCATTTTTAAAATTTAAAATTTTATAATTAGATATAAAAATAGATTTTGAGATAATCCTAAGGACATTTTACATCAAAATTATATACCATGAGAAAATTTGAAGCTGCACCTTACCTCTACACCTACGGATGTATCCGTATGCGAACTGCACCCCCAATTTTTCATATATTTATCTTCTTTCTAGCAAATCTTCTTTGGACTGAGTTACACTTAGGCACTCCGTGTTTCATTCTCAGGCTCAGTCAGTGGCTTCCAGATGGGAAAAAAAAATCAACTCGCCATGTAATTAGGTTTTGGTCGTAAAAACCTTTCTATATAGTAAAAAATTAAAAATTTTTCCCTTAAAAATATTAATTTAGTGACCTTAAAATGGATCTCAAAATTTTAGATAAAAAATAATCATCGGTACCTTTTCTAACCTTAGGGAAAAAAAGTATAGTACACTCCTGCAAGAGCACATAAAATGGTTCCTCCCAAACTTTACATTCCCCTGTGTACGGAATCGAAACACTTACTATGAACACGTGGTTTACGCTTTACGGTTACCTCCCTCATGTGACTGATCAAATCTTTCCATAGAAAGACATGGTATTAATGGAAAAATTAGCATATTTTATTGAAGGGTGCCGTTCGTAAAGAGTAAGGCTCTAAACAATCTCGAGAAATTTTGTTTTAATGTTGAAATGTTTTTTGATAGCCTTAAAATGTATTTCCATTTTTCATTATAAAATTTAAAATTTAAAAAATAGTGTAGATCAAACGGATTTATGAAAACTTGAAAATCTTGAAAGCTGACTATCCAAAAATGTGTTACAAGATGTACTTCTGAAATCCCTTTTTTCTTCATGTAAACGCATCTTAACGTAGAGATGATCAATTTGAGGATATGGGCATGAAAGCAACTCTTTTAGTGAAATTTTTGAGGTGGGCTCTAATTTGATGTAAAATATGTTAATATTATCGAAACGGATAAACTTCTAATTTTTTTTTTTTTTTGCCATTATAAAAAAATATCTCACAAATTCTAATAAAATATCTCACTTGTAAAATTATTTGTTTTAATCTTATTGAGTAAAGTGGTGATAGGCTTGGTTATAGTTGGATGTAGATAATAAGATTCACATGTTTCAGGTGGGTGATGAATAATATCCAGAGCATAAAGAGACATAAGAGGATCTTCCTCGCCTTCTCACCGAGTGAGTTTAAGAATTAGTTGGTAGTTGAGGGGGACTCAACCTTGGTGTAGGTGTCCAGATTCGGTGAGGTGCAACCACATTTTCCGAGAAAGCAATATGGAGGCCGATCGACTTACCAAAGAGGTAACAAATGTTATAGCTGCTTTTCTTTCGGTGCTTCCTCTTCTTTGTTTCTCTCTTTCGTTTTCTTTGCTGTTTCTTCTTCTTTGTTTTTCTCTTTTGTATTTTCCTTGCAACTCTTCATTCACTCAATGAAAATTTTTACTTACGGTTTCAAAGATATATATAAAAAAAAAGTTGGCCAGTTGGTCGGTGCAATAATAAAGATATCAGACTGCACTATTGGCCTTGTTTTCAGAAATTTCAGTAGGCTGTGGTATACATCAGATCATGTACCTTCAAAACATTATGATCTCGTGGACATCAAACCATGTACCTGCAAAGAATTATGATCTCATAGACATCGGACCATCTACCTTCAAAAAATTATGATTTTGTAGACATCAGACCAGGTACCTTAAAAAATGATGGTGGTGTCGTGAATGTTTTCAACATCGGACAGGTTTGTATATTTCAAAAACATTAAAAAATAAAATAAAAATCAATCCGATGTCCAGGGGCAAAAAAAAAAAAAAAAAATACACGAGAAAAAAATAAAAGAGATAAAACTGATCTCCATAGATACAATATGGACGTAAATTTTCCATAATTGATTTCTCCAATTGGGCTCAAAATAGAGATAAGGATTTGAAAAAAGGAAAAAGTTCGGCAAAATGCTCGAATTGAGGTGGTCAAAGGAAAAAGTCTTTCTGTCGCTGTCGCCACGCACAAATGGAATCATAAGGCAAGTCTAGTCAGATCCGGATCAGTAAGTCCAAATCCTCAAATTGAGTCAAATTTAGCAAATAAACATAACAAATGCTCAATCTGTTGAGAAAAACAGCAGATCCCCAGTAATGCTTATTTTGGTTTAAATGGCAATCAATCGGAAAGCTTAGTGTCCGCAAGATCAGCATTTTCTTCTATACAGGAAAAAGTGGTTACCTCAAATTATGCAAAATTCATTCGGAATGAGCTCCTGGCAACTTTGGATAGAGACACCACATAAAAAAAAGTTCATATAGGGTTGGGCATGGGTCGGGAGGCCTGGCTTGGCCCGATCCTAAAAAAAAGTAAAGCTTGGGCCACCAAATGTTACCCCAGGGTGGGGCCAAGGCCAGGCCGGGACCTTTATTTTTTTTCTTTCTTTATTATTTTTACCTATTTTTTTTTTTTTTTTTTAAAAAAAAATTTAGCCTGGCCCTACCAAGACAAGCCAATGCCATGGTGGGGGTGTTGGCTAGAGATTAACCTCGCTGGGGCCCAGGCTGGCCAGGTGCTAGCCCAAAGGTTATGCAGGTCCCATAACAATCTATCATCCTTCCAAGATAAGCAAGAGAATATCTTGCCATCCATGGCCTTCATGGTTTGGAATAAAACCATATCCTTTGAGCCGCTGAGTTGCTTTGTCGAACACAAGCCGCTGTGCCATCATCACCATGTGAAAAATTTCATATCATAGGTACAAGTCTTGGTGTGCCATCTTTCAAAGCATTATCCCATGCATTACTTTTTCAATGATTCTATAAAATCTCAGATAAATTATATCAATTTATAATTTCTACGAGTTGCAACACAGTATGCCTAGTCTATGTATAAGCACAAGATTGCATCTTTTACGATACTGCGCAGGGACCTTTGCAGCACCGACCAGATAATAATTTAAGAAGAGCACAAGGAAAAACTAAAACTACAAAAGTACGATCAGATCACAATTTAACTTTATCCTTAACTATTTAAGAAGAGCACAAGGAAAAACAAAAACTACAAAAGTGCATACTGCTCGGGATGCATAAAACTCCATAAGGACTTTATTCTCATATTATACACTGGATAGAAAAAAAATAAAAAAAATGGAGGTGTCCAATTTATGTAAAATCATCTACCAAACTTCGAGAAAGTATAGAATGTGAGAAGACAGTCCAACAGAACCGAATCAATTGGCCACTTCAAACCACAAAGCCAGCGTTTCAGCACAACTCACACCACATGTAAATAACAAGCAGTCAAAACTGTCTCACTATAAAACACGGCGTTATAAAACAAGGAAAAAGTTTATATACGTGTGAGACTCTAAACAATCAAATTAAAGCGTATCTCAAAAATTTTACTAAAAGCGGTTGTTTTGATGCTCAAAAATCCTCGAATTGATCATCTCAATATCACGATGCATGGACATAAAAAAAAATGGATTTCAAATTTTAGAAATAGTGCATCCTCTAATGTATTTTTGGACCATCAATTTTCAAAATTTTCAAGTTTTCAAATGGTGAGCAAGGGTACAAATCAAAGTTTTAAAAAATGGATAGGTAGATCGGCAATCTGGATCAGCGATCGGCCAGTTTCAGTCTCAAAAGTTTTTCAAAAAATCACTAAAAATGGTATCATTTGAGTTTCCAAAAAAAAAAAGGGCAAAGTGAATTATGGACCTTCGATATTTAATACCTACATATTGAGAAGTTTCCTGTCTGAGTGTCTATTGATATTAGTTTTGATATTAATTTTTTATATGAATTTTGATAAAAATTTATGCTGATTGTGTGATTTGTAGTGAAGAAAATGAGAGAAAGTGATTTTTGTGTTTTTTTTTTTTTAATATAATTTTTTGAAAACTAATTGCCTTGGTCATGTATAATCAAAATGGATGAGTTAAGCAAATGAAACTTAGATTCTGAGTTCAGTCTTTTCTTTTGAACTTATGGTTTTCTTGCTAAGCAGGTCTTTGTTGAGGAAAGGGATTATAAGAAATGGGCAATAGGGGTTTGAAGAAATCACGGCCAATCCAAGGAGGATGACTGCCATGCATAAGGAAGAAAGAGGAACGGAAGGTTGCAGCACCAATGAGAACTAAAAGGTCATGTCGAGAGTGTCCGACTGTGATGCGGTTCGAAGAGATGATTAGTTAATGTCAAGGAAGATGCAAGGTACGGTTCGAAATTTTGGATATTTTACAAGAGAGGTGTCTTTGGGATGGGGGATTGGGGGGAAGGTGGGGAGTGGGAGATGATAGGTGATGACAGTCTTGAGATAGGGAAGGCTAAATGAACTTATTCTTAGCTCTAGAATGCCATGTAGTGAATATAAGTAGTCGTCGTCATCATCATCATAATTTTTTTCTAATTAATTGGGGTTGGCTATATGAAACCTGATTTACCATTTGCTCTATTAAATGTCATACCCTCAATGAGGCCATAAATCCATATATCTTTTCGGACTACTTCTAACCACATTCTTTTAGGCCCGCCCCTTGTTTTTTTCGATCCTTTTACTTGAACTAACTCGCACCTCCTAACAAGCACTGTCTTGGTCAGCGCCACACATGACCAGCCCACCTGAGTCTACTATCTCTATCATCTTATTGCCTATTGGTGCCATACTTAAATTATCCCCAATGAATTCATTTCGAATTCTATCCCTCCTTGACTTACCACTCATCCATCCCAACATCTTCGTTTCTGCTACACTCATTGTATGTGTTATTGTTTTTTGTCCAGCCAACATTCTACACCATAGAGCAAAGCTGTCTCACAACTGTCCTATAGAACTTGCTCATCAACGTCATTTATATGCGGCGATCACATAAAATTATAGTTACACATCTCTACTTCGCTCACCTAGCTCTAATTATGTGTGTGACATATTCCTTAATATCTCAATTTTCCTAGATTACAACCCCAAGGTATCGAAAATGAAGTTGTTTTTTTACTTTCTGGCAGTCAATCTTAACTAATTCCCCATCTCTACTCCTATTATTACGAAACTTGCATTCCATATATTCTGTCTAGTCCGAACTAATTTTAAAGGGAAAAGTTTATATAGAGCCTAGGCACTAAACAATCAAATTAGAGCCTACCTCAAAAATTTTACTAGAAGAGGTTATTTTGATGCTCGAATATCTTCAAATTGATCATCTTGGCATCAAGATGCATGGACTTGAAAAAAAGTGGATTTTAAGTTTGGGAAATTGTACATCTTGTAACGCATTTTTTGACTGTTAATTTTTAAGTTATTCAAGTTTTCATAGATCTACTCGATCTACACTATTTTTGAAGTTTTAAATTTTATAGTTAACGACGAAAATATATTTTAAGGTTAGTAAAAAATTTCTAATATTGAAACCACATTTCTTGACACTATTTGAGGGTAGGCTCAAATTTGATTGTTTAGAGCCTCGGCTCTATACAAATCGCACTCAATTTTAAAACCTTTGGATTCTAGAGCTATAACTAGTATAAGTAATACAAGAAAAATTAATACTTTTTTTATACATAAAATATATTCATCTTGACATGCATGGATGGGACAAAAAATGACTAGATTTCAGCAGCTAAAACTAAAAGAGTAAAGTCTCCTTAAAATCTATAGAATCCAACACCTACTAAATCCAGGCACTTCATCAAATAAAAGATATAGCTAAAAGATTGCACTCTCTACAGCGACCTCCAAAAGCCACCCACAATCTTACTTTATGAAGCTTGTCAAGGTGAACAAATGCTGCTTTTGAGTTAGGAATGCAATACAATGGCTTGCTAGACCACTTTCCTCAAGTAGTCCCACCACGGCCAGTTGTCAGAGAGATTCACCCCACAAAATCATGAATTTCTTATGCACAGTGTTAAAAAAATTGACTCGGCCAGTGTATTTGGGACCTGGTCGAGGTAAGTTACTAGGATAGGAACTCGTTCGAGTCCAGGTCATATTTTTTTTTAAAAAAATGAAGAAATAAACTGGTTATATATTATAAGGGCCTCTTTTATGAACAAAAGAAGTAAAGTTTATTCGTTAGAGCTAACCAGTAAATCATTTTGACTTATCTGATATAAATATGAGTAATATTATACTTCAAGCTTAAAAACATTGTGTACAACTAACTCGCCCAAAGCTTGTCTCACCCATGGCCCTCGGCCGAGTTTTAGAACGCGGCTTATGCACTAGCAAATGGAGTATTAAAATCTGAATTTCTTAATAACAAAGGAAGTTAGTGTCAATTGTCTCTCTCTCTCTCTCTTTCAAGTCATTAACCTCTCTCAAGCTAGTAGCCATGCTATATGGCCTTAAAATTTTAAATAGCTTGAAATGGATAAATTCCCAAATTTCCTTGGAGAAACTCATCATCAACTACTTTTCAAATAAAAAAGAAAGCCATCATGGAGTGTGGTGGTTTCTTTCTTCAAGGTTTTCTAATTGGAGAGAATAAATATCAACAACTGAACCTCTTAGTTATGGAATAGCATCTAGCAAAACTTTTGGATTCGTTCTGTCAACAAAAGGCTATGGATACTTATCAAATATATGATCCACATATTGCCCCACTTAATTATCAGGTTCCTGAGTCTGAACTATAAATTAATTTTTCAGTGTTTTTGCATGAGAGTATCTTTTCTGCTTAAAGTGTTTTTGCATGAGAGTATCTTTTCTGCTTAAAGTGTTTTTGCATGAGAGTATCTTTTCTGCTTAAAGGTGTGTAGTCCCTTATGTCTCCTACCATTGTTTAATTTAGATTTGATAATCTATCTTCCAGTAAACATGACATACCAAAATATTCTTTTTTTCCACTATTTGGGATATGTCTTCATTTTTTCAAAGTTCCTCGTAAAATGCCAATCCATTCAGAAATCTGATTGTCAAACGCCGATCCCATTATTGTTGCTTACCACAATTAACCCATGGACAAAACCCCAATCCCATTATTGTTGCTGACCACAATTAACCCATGGACAAAACCCCAAATCCACCTTTGAACAATCAAAACTTCTGTCATATTCTCACAATTTGATCGTTAGTTTTAACAAAATAAAGAAAAAAAAAAGTATAGAATGAGACCATTTTATCTTTGGTACAAAGTGGTCACATTAATTTTGACCATTGCATGTGAAATTGGATGGCTGCAATTATTCTATTGACCAATCTCAAATTTTAAAATAAATTTTTTCGAACTTTGAAGCACATGCAAGCTTGATCAAAGGTAAATGACCTCATTGTATACAATCCCCAAAGAAAACAAGAGGATGAATTCACATGGAAGACCGAACAAAAAAAGCCTTATTTTCACCCCTTTATGAGAGGCAACCCTATAGCAATAACTATAATTGTAGAGGGAAGCCCAAATCTTAAGTGGCTCCAAAAGGAGAGGGTGTAGCCAAACAGCTGAGGGCGCCTAGCTTGCTCACAGACGATCAAGTTGGAGGCAGATCCGAGCAATGTGAGGTTCCCCGCCACTGTGCTCACCCACGCTAGGATGAGCCATGAGCGTGTTTCGCTCCCACCAGAGATTGAGGCCGCCGATGCAGCCACACGAGAACCGAGAAGGAGAACTGAGGCCATGTATTTTCAGAGAGAGTTTAGCATGTGAAGTAGTGATTACATTACTGATAATGCAAAATAAAGTTTAGGCCAATGTAGTTAACTCATAGAAAAGTTAACAGAGAGAGAGAGAGAGATGATTTTGGTAATGCCATGGTTACAAGTTTTATCACCATCCCATCCCATCAATTGATGGGTTAGTGATGGAGGGAGAGTAGGTACCACCAACTACCTCATTAATTCAATGGCATCCCACTCTCAATCCTCTGAAACTGTTTGAGAAGATGATTATCAACGTAACATTAATATGATCATATAGATCAGTGTTCAAAAAATTGATTTTACCATGGTACTCAAGCCCTGGCCGAAGCGATTTATTTGGGCGAGTTTAAGTAATTCTCTCGAATCCAATTCATTTTTTTTTATAGAACAATAAGATAAAATTCAGCTATATATATTATAAGTGCCACCTTTTTATCATCAAGCAACAATTGTTGTGTTAGTTATTTCTTTATGCTTAAATAGGCCACTTTGCAGGAGATTTAGACCCCCATTCGGTTAAAATAACGAAAGACGTTTTCAAAAGTGGGAAAAGGTAGCTACCATGGTTGAACTTTTAAGACACTTGAGCAAATTTGATTTAGACTTGATATATTAATATAATTAAACTAAAAGAAAATATAATGTGCAACTGATTCGCCCAAAACATAGGGCGACGTCGAGTTTTCCAGCCGAGTCCGAATTGCCTTGGCCGAGTCTTAGACTGTTGATATAAATTATATACTATTATCTTCCCATGTATAATGCATATCATAAGTAAAGGTGATTTCTTTTTATGCATGATAGAGAGAAGACAATATCGTTTGGGCACTCACTTCCAAAATACCATGTCTCTAATGATGCAACGAGTACTAAATATGGACGGTATTTTTAGTTCCTTGGATGTACTAGGAAAAGGCAGTGATTTGAAAACAGGAATCGGGGTTACTCACTTCCAAAAGAAAATTGAACTAAATTGTCGATTGCAATCCATCTCACTTGATCTTGGAGAATAGGCAATTCCAGGTTCCTTGAGCTAGAATCGCAGACCTCCTGATCTCGATTCAACTTGGGTTATACTGAGTTGTATCGACAATTTTCAAATCACCGACTAAAGTGCCCTAAAACCCATCACACAAGCTACATCATTCACTATTTTGCAAGAAAACCACACCACACCACACCACACAATTCTAAAGCTTGCACCTAAAAATGTGCTATATCTTCTAATCACTACTGGGTCGTTTGGATCCTAGGGTATCCAAATCCATGTTTTGTATACTTAAGGTATCTTGCATTAAAACTTGTTTTACAATCTTTTTTGGATATATAATCATGTTTCTGTAACTAAGAAAGAGGGCCAAAACATGAATACACAAAATCAAGAAAAAAATTGGGTTATCCAAAACATGACCCTGTGTAAGAATGAAAGAGAGAATACACTATAATACATAATATTATTTTTACACACCAGAGCTGCACACTTTATTAACTATAATTAACTCTACCAAAACATCCCCAAAAATTAGAGAGAGAAACTACATCAAATTTTAAGTTTTAGAGAGAGAAAGTATCTTAAAGTTTTAGAAAGAGAGACTATATCAAATTTTTGAGAAAGAAACTACTGAAAATTTTTAAAGAGAGAAACTATCTCATATTTTTAGAGAGAAAAACTATCTCAAATTTTTAGATAGAGAAACTATCTAAAATTTTTTAGAGAGAGAAATTATATCAAATTTTAAGTTTTAGATAGAGAAAGTATCTTAAAATTTAGAAAGAAAAACTATATCAAATTTTAAAGAGAGAACTACCTGAATTTTTTTAGTGAGATAAAATATTTCAAATTTTAGAGAAAGAAATTATCTCAAATTTTAAAGTTTTAGAGAGAAAATGTACCTTAAAATTTAGATAGAGAAATTATATCAAATTTTAGAGAGTAAAATCCCCTGAAAGTTTTTAGAAAACGAAACTATTTTAAAATTTTTAGAGAAAGAAAGTATCTCAAATTTTTTAAGCTTTAGATAGAGAAAATTTCTTAAAATTTTAGAGGGAGAAACTATATCAAATTTTAAAGAGAAACTATCCAAAAATTTTTTGAGAGAAAAACTATGTCAAATTTTTAGAGAGAGAAATTTTCTCAAATTGTAAAGTTCTAGAAAAAAAACGTATCTTAAAAATTTTAAGAGAGAAACTACATCAAATATTAAATAGAGAAATTGCCTGAAAATTTTTAGATAGAGAAACTATCTTGAATTTCAAATTTTAGAGAAAAAGTATCATGAAATTTTAGGGAGTGAAACTATATAAAATTTCAGAGAGAGACATACTTCCCATAATTTTTTAGAGAGAGAAACCATTTTAACATATCAAATTTTAAAGAGAGAAAGTATCTTAAAATTTTAGAGAGAAAATGCAAATTATAAAGAGAGAGACTACCTAAAATTTTTAGAGATAGAAACTAATTCCAAACTTTTAGAGAGATAAATTATCTCAAATTTCAAGTTTTAGAGAGACAAAGTATCTTAAAATTTTAGAGAGAGAAAATACCTGAATTTTTATAGAGAGAACCATCTCAAAAATTTTCAAAAGAGAAACAATATCAAATTCTAAGTCTTAGAGGGAGAAATAACTTGAAACTTTTTTAGAGAGAAATTATCTCAAAATTTTTAGAGAGAGAAACTATATCAAATTCTAAGTTTTAGAGAGAGAAACTATATCAAAATTTGGAGAGAGAAATAACCTAAAACTTTTCAGAGAGAACAGTCTCAAAATTTTTAAACTATTTCAAATTTCAAGTTTTAGAGAGAGAGCATCTAAACATCTTAGAGAGTGAAACTATAATAAATTTTAGAGAGAAAATTTTTAGAGAGAGAAACTATCTCAAATTTTAAGTTTTTTATTTCAAATTTTAGAGAGAGAAACTACCTAAAAATTTTAGAGGTAGAAACTGTCTCAAAATTTTTAGAGAGAGAAATTGTCAACTATCTTAAATTTCAAATGTTTAGAGAGAGAAATTGTCTCAAATTTTTTTGGAAAGAAAAACTATATTAAATTTTTTAGAAAGAGAAACTATCTCAAAATTTCAAGTTTGATATATTCTCTCTCATTCTATAATAGCAAACTAGGTTATACAAAAATGATCTAAACATGAGATTTGCATAACGTGGTTACCATTCAAAGCCATCCAAACAAATCCTGTTTAAGTAACCGGGTTTTAATATAATCAATGACATAAAAAGGTTTTGATTCGAAACCCGGGTTTGTTAACCATGGAGCAAAAGGAGCCCTAAAGTTTGCACCTACTATATCTTCAAAATCCCTAGGTCATCTCCAATCATGCACCATCTAAGTGGGGATTTCATTCTTAACAATATCCTAAAGCGATGAAACTGAGGCATAAGAACATCGAGGACTCTTATGGAGTAAGCTTGAAAAGATAAAAAATTTGATGGTATATGCTGATGATGAAATCTTGTGAAATAGCATCATGCTTTTCTAAGTGTAAACTATGGTACATGCTCCACTTGGTTCCTTTTACAATATATGAATACTTCGAACAAATCTTTATGCTTTTAAATGGCAGTAATTTAATACTACAGTCCATGCAATGAGATTTGAGGACATACATGTCTTGGCCCCATGTGTCATATGAAGAATGAAGCTCTCAATTGTATGTTAGTCATCTTCCATTTCATGATAATAAATACAAGGAAAATTGTTTTGCAAATTTATTTATTTTTTTATATTCATGATTTTCATGTTAGAGATTACATGTCCTTAAAAATTAAGTCTTAAAATCCATCTAAAAAATAGATTTATTAAGAGGCCTGCATTTCTACCTATGCAGGCTTGACATAGAAATCGGGTCCTAACTCCTAAATACAAAAAGCTACTAACAAAGAGGCTGCTCATGTAGGCAATTTTTGGGTTCAGTTGCACTAAACATGGTCGGACTTGCAAGAACAAATTTAGCTGGAAAATAGTGAAAAATCAGTCTATAACATCATCAAATTTATAAAAAGTAGAAATAAAGACGCTAAAAGCATCAATCTCAACAATACCAATGCAGTTCAACCTGTCAAAACTTCATGCAACGGCAACAGTGGTAACAATTCTTTTACATTTTGAAAATTGAACTAAAAATCAAATAAATAAAGATTCATACAAAATGTAAATTTTTACAAAATATTCTTTGGCATAATAAGGACTCGTCATGAATTTCTTTTTGAAGTTGAGGAATACTGTGCATCTCAATGAACCTAACGGACATGGCAGTAATATCAATGTCCAGTGGACTATAGAAAAATGCAGTCCACAGAGTTTGCGACTGTCCTACAAACGATGAATGGTGATGGAGAAAGAGAGGGATCCAATATGGTCGTTTCATGTTCTTGTGGGTCCAGCTCAATCTCCATGACTATCCATCATTACATTGTACGGTCATAGCCTCTATGGACTATAGTTTTTTATGGTTCCTAAAATCATCACATCATCATCATCATAGTTTTTTTCCAATTAATTGGGGTCGGCTTCTTGAGAGCATCATATACATTTCCTACAAGAAAGGCTAAAAAAGGTGAACATAGACTTACCTGTGGGAACATTCGAAATGAAGTTCGAGAGCAAAACAATTACTACAGTGAGAACTGCGACCCCACCAATGCTATCTATCCTTGAGTGAGGCTCCATGACATCCCAAAAAGCACCGGGAATTCCAGTATTTTCAAGCCCATCAACAGTGATGAACATGCCACAAAAGAACACCAAAAGGGAATAGGAAACCTGGCTTGGGACATCATGAGAAACCAATCAATATAAGTGAAGCTTCTCTTACTAAGCATCAATGAAAATAATTCAACTAAATATTGAATAGGCAAATTAAGATGGAGATAACCTAAAGTAAGGTTTGGATATAAGGGAAACTGTACTATAATATAATATAATCTAATGGGCTATGGAAAACCATGGTGATATAGTTGAGTGGGGTCATAACTGTTTGGTGCAGAGGGGGACACACCATATCAAATTTCTTTAAGGTGGATGCTCAAATTTCAGAAGAACTGGAATTCAGGGCATTATCTCACTAATAGAAAATCCAGAACATAGTAAGAAGAACAATTGTTTCATGCAAGCCGGACCGCACTCTACAATATGCGGTCCAGAGGTACAAAGCATCCATCATAAAGATAGATGCAAATAGGTGGTCCATCTAAAAACAATTGTAACTAACGGTTCAAACGTTTTCTTAATATAAGTATTATTTTTAGTTTCCAAATTTTATTTATTTATTCATATTCATGATCTCTATGTTAAAAATTATATATTCTCTAAAAATTAGGACCAAAATATATTAAAAAATATATTTATTGCTAATAGCATTTCTACAATATGTGGGCTGGCAGCATGCTCACCGCATCCTAGTAAGAAACTGAAAATATTTTGTCAAGAAGGTGCATCTCTGGAGAAATTTGCATACAACAATCATTTCTGGAAATAATAAGGTGGGTGACCTGCTTTCCAATTTCCGGTAATGTTTAGAACTTTTATAGTATAAAAAAACAGAAAGAATCACAGCCATTATTTCTTTCCAAAATTCAACCAAGAAAGATGTCATCTTAATCAAAACAAATGAAAAAGATGAAAACTTGACTTGAAAAAGGAAAATAAAATTTGTTTACTTCAATGGCCCAAAGAATTCAACTGTCTTGCAATGCAAAATGCAGAAAATCAACAAGAATGCTTGTGATCATCATAGAAGCAGAATTCAACTGTCTTGCAATGCAAAATGCAGAAAATCAACAAGAAAGCTTGTGATCATCATAGAAGCAGAAGAAAGGGATGAAACTCTAACCCGTACATATTGAAGGCAGAAAAGGAAAATAAAGTTTATGTACCTAAGGGATGAATTCAAGTCTCTTGGAGGGCAAATTGCAAATAATTATGTAAAAAGTCCACAATATTCATATACACATTAGCAAAGGAAAAAAATGAAAAAAAAAAAAAATTGAAAAAAAAAAGAGAGAAATAAAGGAACGTGGAGGTCACAGATATTTTCGCAAGATTAGGATATCATGAAAGAAACATATAGAGTGATGATGTTAGGAAAGGCTTTAGGATTACATAGTATTCCTATTGAAGTTTGGAAGTGCATGGAGGAGATTGACATATACTGACTGCTCAAGTTTTTCAACAAGGTTTTAGAAACAAAGAAAATGTTAGAAAAATGGACAAAAAGTATTATGGTGTATATTTACAAGAACAAATGAGACAAATAGAATTGGACTATTTGTTAAGGGTTCAAACTTATGTGCCACACTATGAAGTTGTATGATAGAGTTATTGAGCAACAACTGAGGCATGAAACGAGTATTATCAAAAAATCAGTTTGGCTTTATACTAGGGAGGTCAACAGTTGATTCTATTTTATTCTTTAGTCGACTGATTGAGAAATTTAGGGAAAAGGGAAAAGACTACCACATGATCTTTAGGGTATGTTTAGTTCATGCATAAATATTTACACACGTAAAGTATTTACATATGTAAACAGTTTGCTGCAAAATATTTGCATATACATTCTTTTTACCATGTTTGGTAGCATATTTTAAAAGCACTTTGTAATCAGTTTCCTACGTTTGGTAGGCGCTTGCTTGATGTGAAAATATTAGCACAAAACCTTGAACATATATATATATATATATATATATATATATATATATATATATATATATATATATATATGAAAAGTCTTCCCAACGCCTATAGGAAAAAATGAACAGTGATTTCGCCTATGTTCATCACCGTCCAAAGTTCATCGCAGATCACGATTGTTCAATAGTATTTTCATTTTTATTTTTTTCTATAAATCGGAATGATCTGAAATTTAGAGCGTGTGTACATCTTAGTGAGGTGCATCTAATAAAAATATGAAAATAATATTTTGTAAAATATAAATTGATCAAAATACCCCTATAAATTTTTAGGGGTATTTTGATCAATTTATATTTTACGAATTATTTTTTATATATTTTTATTAGATTCTCCTATTTTTGATGAACACATGCTCTAAATTTTAGATCATTATGATTTGTAGAAAAATAAATAAAAATTGAAACACTACTAGACAACTGTGACCGTGCGATGAACTTTGGATGGTGATGAGCATAGACGAAATCATTGTTCATTTTCGCCTATAGGTGTTGCGTAGTATTTTTCTATATATTTCAAGTGATTTGAATTTGTAGAAAAAAAATTTTTTTCAAACGCTACAGGATATCCATGATCGTCAAATCGGCCTAGATTCAATCTGGGCCGTTGGGCTCATATGTTCATATGAGCTAGTGGGCTAATTTCAGCTTTTTCCATTATATTATATTATATTATATTATATACATTATATAATACATTTATATTATATTATATTATATATATATATATATATATATATATATATATATATATATAAGATGTTATTTATGTATTATATATTAAATATTACTGAAATATAAACAAGTGAACCAAATGTACCCTTAAGGATTTCAAGAAAGCATGCGATAGGGTACTAAGAGATTTAATTTAGTGGGTGTTAGAAAAGAAAAGAGTCTTCAGAAGCTATATTGACATAGTGAGAGATTTATACGAGGGAGCACTAACTAGTGTGAGGACAACTAGTAAAGTGACAAGTGAGTTTTTAGTGATAATAGGCCTACATCATGGCCTACATCAAGGGTTAGTGATGAGTCTATATCTCTTTGTTTTGGGTATGGACGAGTTTATTAGGCAACTAAGAGATGAGTTACCATGGTGTATCTTTTTTGTGAATGGCATAGTTTTGATTGCTGAGACTAGAGTTGGTGCCATGCAAAGTTAGATATTTTGAGCGATGATCTAAGATCTAAAGTTTTTAAAATTAGCCAAACTAAAATAGAATATATGGATTGCAAGTTTAATAATAATATGAGGAAGTAGTTAGGATTGATGGTTACAAAATACCTAAAAAAAATTGTTTTTGATATCTTGGATCAACAATCTAAGAGGATGGAGAGATTAAAGAACATGTTGTACATACAATTAGAGTTGAGTGGCCAAAGTAGAGATGTACATCCAGAGTTTTATGTGATCGAAGCATACTAATGAAACGGAAGGGAAAGTTTTATAGGACAACTATAAAAAAGCGTCATGCTTTATAGGACAGAATGTCGGACGGTCGAGAAATAACATACGTATAGGATAAGTGTAGTAAAATGAGAATGTTGAGATAGATGAGTAGCAAAAAAATAAAAGATAGACTTCGGAATAAATACATTCGAGGGAACAAATGTGGGGCTTTAATGATGATAAGATGACAAATTACTTATGTGGGATGGCAATGTACAGGGAAGGCCTAATGTAGCACGGGTTAGGAGGTGCAATTTTATTCAATTACAAAGTTCTAAAAGGACAAGGGGAATGCCAAAAAGGACATAGATAGAAATAGTGCAAAAAGTATGGTAACTTATCGTATACTACTGGTGTGACTCCTGATATAGTAGATTGGTGAACCAAGATTTGTGTATCGGACCACAAATAGTTGGGATAAGACTTGGATGATGATGATGATGATGATTCACTTAAGTACAAGGAAGAGAAATATACCTTCTCAAGATATGGTCGAGCATCTTTGAAATCAATAACCACAAGGACTACAGCAGCACTGATAGCAGTCCATGACATGTTCGTACCCATTACCAATGCCACGAGCATCCCAATCGTCACAAGATAAACACAAGCCTTCCAAATGACCTTCTTCCTTCTATCTCGAAAACCTTCCATCTCATCAGAAGTGGAATAATCTGAGCACATTTCTCTCAAGCCATTAATCACACTCGAGGGCCAAGAAGACATTTTTGACAAACCTTTATCTTCTCTTTGAATACGCCCCACTTGATCCATGGTTTCAGACTCAACTATACTCCGAATTTCGTATATATTATCAGTCTCACTAGCAATCATTCTACTAGTCATGCTCTCAGGATCACTAACACCCATTTGATCCCTCAAATTTTCAGCCATACCCAATTCAGTATTAAGAGAGGGACCCTCCAACAGCCTATCAAAATCTTGAGAAGTTGAAGATGTTATATGTGACACGGTAGCTGGTGAAAATCGATGATACTTCACTTCTTCCTCAGTTATAACTTCTGAAATTGTTCCTTCTTCATCCATTTCGATTGATAAAATCTTCCAAAACATAACCAAAAGAATGAGGCTATTAACAACAATTCCAATGAGCATGGCAGGGATTATCCCTTTAAAGAAATCACCAAAAGATATGCTGCTCTGAACCGCTATGACCAAGTTTTGAGGGTTCCCAATGGCAGTTGTTGATGACCCAATATTTGCACTAGAGGCCAATGCAAGGAGATATGGTTGAGGGGGTAGATTATTTTGTCGGGCTATCTTCAATACAAATTCAGTTAAAACTACACAGCATGTGTCATTGGTGAACAAGGCACTGAATATAGTAGAAACCAAACAAATTCTAAGGAGAAGGTCTCTACCTCCTTTACTCTTCCAAGAAAGCAATTTCCCCAAGTATTTCAACATGTCGGCCCTCTCGAGATATATACTAAGTACCATTGTTCCAAAGAGAAAACCAAGGATTGGGAGATCAATAGCTGAATACGCCTCGGCTGGTGTTATAACTCCAAAAACAACCATTAGCATGGCTCCTAAGAGGGACCCAGCTGTCCGACCGATAGGAAGAAAGGGAACAGCAGGGAAAACTTCAAGGACCCAAAACACAGAAAAGGCTATTGTACCCAAAACAACTTTTACAAGGTTTGCTAGGACCATTTCTAAAGCAAATTAATGGTGGAGCCTTTGAAACTCTTCTACACCTTTACAAACCCAGATATAGAAACAAAAATACCCAAAGGAAGTTTATCGCATTTGCATCTGATGAGAGAGCAGGAAAGGCAAATTACAGAAATTAAAGGCTACTAAGGCTCAAATGCAAGTAATTTGAATTAGAGTGGAGATCATGAAGCAGAATATAATGGAACTACAAGATGTGAAAGCCTCGCTCAATGTTTTTCCTCCCAGGCAATGAACAAAATAGCAAATTCCAGAAATCTAAACTCGATAGTTTCTATCAAAATGAAACAGAAAAATTCAAGAAGTTCTGAACTCAATGACACAGAAACCCAAGCTTTCCCCTGTCAAATTGGATAGAGAGCAATGCATCGATGAAGTACTTGATAACAAGAACGCAAAACCAACTTGTTCTACGAAATTGAAGAATGGAAGCCGTAATCTTATGAAACACAAAACCTAAAAAATCCAACGTTCTTTTCGACTTCTAAGATTGATGTGGACAAAGAATCGTGTTTTGAAACTAAGAACCCAAAATGCAGTCTGTTTTATCAAAATCTTAGAAAAGTATAAGAAACTAAAAAGCATGTATCTCAACTCTTATGCATTCACGACAGAGACAAGACACGGCATAACGCCTTAAAACTGGAAAAATAATGTCTTTTGGGATCACCTTTAACTGCCCAAAACCCAAAAAAATTCAAAGATCCAATTCTATTTTGGATAAAATTGGATAAACCTAACTACCCCAAATCCACAAGAGATTCAAAAGACCTAATTCTATCTTTCTTTGTGAGGAGACAGAAACCTTTATAGAGAGAGCGAGAGAGGAAAAGAATCTGCTACGCTATGGTGCAGACATGAAATATTTGAATCTCCATATTTCAAGGTGAAATATCTTTTTCGCTCTGATTGAAAGATTTGGCATTTCTTTATATTCTTTGTTCTTATGTGTGATGTGACATCTCCATATGTACTATATTCTTATGTGTACCAGTAGAATTTGTTGCATTGCAAGAAGAGAGGAAACACGAATCAGGTGAATATAATTGATGTGTAATGATCAGGAGAGTACGTTACATGGAAAACATATTCACTGTCCTATCTAATGACAAGTGTAAGAGCAATTATTTAATGCAACGGTTGTGTTATAGTATTATGCAACAACACTTCTAAAATTCTATGTTTGTGGTATTTGTATGACCCAAAATTTTGCACACACACTCTCTTCATCCCAAAAATCAATTCCCCGCCCCCAAAAAAAAAGGTTCAATTTGAACCCTAGATATGGTCAAAATAGGTCCCCTCCAAAAACGAATCTAGACCACTCACAAAGACATGAGTGGAACTAGTGAAAAAAGATATATGAACTTATAGCCTCACTAAGGGTATGACCATTAATAAAGCATAATAGTAGACTAGGATTCATATTGCTAACCCCAATTAGTTGAGAAAAGAATCCCACAACCCATCCCCCCACACCCAACGAACACTATTTTCTAAGGCTTCTCAAAGTGGAGTAAACTTAGGGATGATCAGGCCACTCATTCGGTACCGTTTTCCCCATCCGGAGCTTCCTTCTTCAACCCCTTCAAAGACATTCATTTTCTCGATAATTTTTTCCTTTCTAACTTTATGGTACATTTCATCATTTTAATGTTCAGCAAATAATATTATGTGCTTCCCATTTTATAACAAATTTGGGCCTACACGAAGATTCTATAACTTTCATGCATTAGGAAGGGAAATCAATGTGAGATTGTAAAGGATCATCATCTCTCATGGACCATAGTAGAAAGCTGGTTTTGTGATCTATCTCTCTCTCTCTCTCTGTATTTAATGGTTGGTGGAAAATCATATCATGTGGGTTGCGGAATTGCCTATTTATAGTAAAGTATGCTATGTTGTTTATCTTTTGATTGAATATTAAAGGAAATTAGGCCTTAGCTATGTAAGACCAAGTCCTTCAATTAGAGGTCCCACTTATGGAGGACTCCCTTTTAAGTAAAGGTAATCAGTGAAGTAGAAGTAAATACTGAAATGATGAGGACAAAAAATTGCTTTCATATCGAGAGCTTGTCAAGAAGTCAAAACGAGTCAAGCAACTCGAATGAGTAATGTAGTGATACTAATCTACTTTTGAAAGTCTGTCACCCATTATTTAGAAACATTTGGAACTGTGAAAAGAACCTGGTTGGCCTAAAACCTAGCTAACTTATCAAATAAGAAAACAAGAAAAAGGTCAGGAAAACGTCTAGAAAATCTCATTTTATTGGTAGAGTTTAAAAATATTATTTCATATTTCATATTTTACGCTTAGGTCGTGTTATTTAAGGATATATAGGTATTTCAGTTTTGTATTTTTATAAAAATTGGATTAAGTTTAAATTTGGTATTTACATACTTTTCATAACCACACACGTCAAACAAATACAAAATACCCTTGAATCTTGTGTGATATTTTAGTCATTTTTATTGAATTATTGTTTTTTATATTGTCGACAGATGTTCTTTGCTTCTAATTATGCTGACAAAATATGTCAAGACGGGGACAAAGAAATTCCCTCTAAATAGCGCAATGCAATGTTCGCAAGAACGGGCAGTCCGGTCAAGTCTGGGATCTTAAATAAATAAATTTTAAAAATATTTAAAATAAAAAATTACTTTGTAATATGTTTTGTATGTTCTCTATCATTTTGGTAAAGATTGAAGAAGTGTTTTGCTCATAAATACTTATTTTTACATTTTTTTTTTTCTTCTTTATTGGATAATTTCTAAAATATCCATGATCACAAATTATTATTTTTTAAGTCTATTCCTTCACTACTTTGTTAATTTTATTTAGATGTGATTTATTTAATTTTACTGTAAATATATTTTTCATATCTTTTGAAATTTTTTTATTTTCTTATAACACTCTTTAACCTCACCAAAACCTACCCAACTCAGGATTACCGAGACCAATCTGGGTTGCTCTGCCAGGCCTGCTTCAACGCTTGGTACCATGCCTGAGTCATGGGTTTCCTGCACTGGTGTAACGCAAGTCTCAAGGAAATCAAGTCAGGCTTTACAACAAAGACTGGGGGACGGTTGTCACGCTTAAACAGAGAGAGATTAAAGAGAAAGTATATAATGAGACAATTTACCTTTGGCACAAGGTAGTCATAATTAATCTTGACTATGAGATGCGAAATTGGGTGGCTGCATTTATTTTATTGACCAAACTCAAAGTTCAAAATAAACTTTCTCGAATTTTAGGACCAGCTCTTTTTTAGTCTTTTTAAAAGAAGTTAGTAACATCCGAATATTTTTTGTTTTATTTTACTTTTTTAAATTTTTTAAGTCCATGGATTGGTCCGATGTTGGCAATATTAGACCGGCCGGCACTTCTACTTTTTAAAAGTATGAAATTTCTAAATAAAAAAAAAAAAAGCACATAATGTAACGAAGGCCCCGATGTACCCCGAAAAATTTCGAAATTTTGCAAAATTTTGTGAAAGTCTAAAAGCTTAAGTAGACTCGCCATTTTGGAAAAGAGAGTGCCCCATGGGATCGAGGAACCGATGAAAAAATTTCAAACAAATAATTTATGATCCAGCGGACCATATGGAACACAATTTGATACTAGTGGAAGAAATAGTTGGTAGTAGCGCGGTCCGACTTTTTTTAAAAAACAATTTCAGTACAATTCTCCGACATTATTATGAACGGTTGGGTGGACTGGTTTGTACAATTCAAAAAATTTAAAAATAAAATAATAAGTATTCTAATGTTTTCGACATCATATCGAGAGGTAAAATTCAAAATAAATAAATAAAACGGCCAAATACTATTTGTATAAAATATCAATCCACAATTACTCTATTAAGATATAGTACAAACCTGATTTTTCCAAAATTGATTCCACCAATTGGGCTCAAAACAAAGAAAAGGATTTCTAGTGGAAAAAATTTTCTTACAAAGATTTGAACTCCAACGGTGAAAATGGGCAATCTCTCTCAAAACCGGCGTATGAAAAATCGAACCGGAATGGTTAATCGGACATGAGGCCGGAAGCGTTAAATTGGCCTAACAAGTAAACTGGCGACTTCAATTGGCCCAATAGGGCAAATCCATGACGGTCAAAAACTACTAAAAAAAAAAAAGGTGCGGTTTGTATAGAACTTGGGCTCTAAACAATCAAATTAGAGCCTACCTTCAAATAATGTCGAGAAATGTGGTTTTAATATGGGAAACCTTTGTGATAACCTTAAAATATATTTTTATATTTATTTATAAAGTATAAAGCTTGAAAAATGCTGTGGATCGACAGATCTATGAAAACTTGAAAATCTCGAAAATTGACAATTCAAAAATACGTTATAAAAACGTACTATTTCCAAAAACATGAAATCCATTTTTTTCCTCATGACCATTCATCTTGATGTTAAGATGATCACTTTGAAGATATTTGGGCATCAAAACAACCTCTTCTAATGAAATTTTTGAGGTAGGCTCTAATTTGATTATTTAGAGCCTTGACTCTACATAAACTTTTCACTAAAAAAATAGAAACGAAATACAAAAAAATCTAATAAAACATGAAAAATATATTAAAGCATGATTAAACATAGCACATCCAAATAAAGTTAAAAATTAATGAAAACATAGATTTTAAATAATCGATTTGTGCCAGGGGTATTTTTGAAATGTTTAAAAATAAGAAATGTAAAAAATTATTATTGGCCAAAACAATTTCCAATCATTTCCAAAATGATGAAAATCATTAAAAAATGCATTACAAACAAAATCCCTTAATTGTTTTGGATTTTAAATAATTTTTTTTATTTTTTTAAAAATACCTGGCCAGTTCACCAAAATTTTAGTCTAAAATTTTGAGAACCATTTAAAAATTACTAGATGATTATTTTTAAAAGTAAAAATTTGAATTTTGAGTCTTATGATGCTGAGATCTAGTCTTTTAAATTTTGGACAGTCTTTATTCAATCTTGAGGTATTAATTATTTACTAGTGCATAGAGAGTTTATTTCGTAAAGTGTTTAAGAGATTATTCTATGGATGGTAGAAATTACATCTCCAAAATTTGAAATCTGAAAAGTAGTATCCCTATCAATTGTCATGTACTTTGCCTGAGGGAGTAAATAGATGCACATTGAGATTTCGAAAAATTCAAACCCCATTTCTTTTTGGGTCTACGACACATACACTGAGACAACTGCGTATGTATGGTAGAGTATTTGAAGCGCTCAAGCTCTTAACCCTACCTTTGAAAACAGTTCTCTCCCTCCCAATCAACAAATGCTCAAGTTGAGAAAAATACATTGGCTAAGTTCGTTTCATAAGAGGATGCACCATTTTCTCATAGGAAAGGTTTCAATGCTTCCTTTATAGCATAGAAGCTCTATCTTCGTCTTATCATCCAGCCGTTCAATTTTGATAAAGAGAGCCACTTATCTTTATATCCGATGTCTCAAAGTATTTTATTTTTAATTTTTTTATAAAATATAATGGGGTGCACCTATAAAAAATATTAAAAATAATTTTTCTATAAAATATAATGATCAAAATACCCCTTGAAATTTTCAGGGGTATTTTGGTCATTTTATTTATTGAAAATATTTTTTATATTTTTTTCTAGTGCGAGTTTAATAGAGGAATGGACATCCAAATTTTGGTGTCAAAATAGTTTATAGAAAAATAAATTAAAAATAAAATAGTGTAGAGACGTGACATTTTGATTGGGGCAATCTTAGCCCTCCATTCAGAATGGACGGTTGGATAAGGAGGAGGATAGAACTTCTATGCTGTAGGGTAAGCATAGAAAGCTTGCCTTTTTCTGATTATGTGAGTGAGTGTTTGCAAACTCGGCCGGTCCAACTCAGAACTAGCCGGTCTAGTGTTCCTTTTAGATATCAAAAATTTCGCTTAGCTGCCTTCTACTAAGTTTGATTGGGAGCATCTATGTGTCGGCTTAGGGAGCCAAATCCATACAATATGTCCTAAACTTCCCACCAAGCTCTTGAGATAAGTAGATACCATTATAGAATTATCAGACTTCCATTCAACATGCATTCTATTGGAGTAGTTACCGAATTGTAAATTTCCATTTTAAAATTTTTGAGATACTTGGACAAATAAAAATTCTTTCATCACATTGTTTAACTTTAATTTCAAGAAAGTAATTCGTAAGTCCAATATCAGTAATTTCAAATTCACTGATTATGCACTATTTAAAATCATCAATCATGCTAAGGTTTTTTCAATGATAATTAAATCATCAACATATAAGTATATTATCAATATATCACCATCGCCATTCACATTCAAATATAAAGCATGATCATAAGGACACTTAGAAAGACTATTTTCTTTATAAGCATGATAATTATTTATCGATTCTTGTATTTCAAGCTCTAGGAGCTTATTTTAAACCATAAAGTGTCTTTTTCAATTTAAAAACTTTATATTCATTCCCCTAAATAATATAACCCGGTGGTTGTTTAGTGTAAACTTCCTCTTCAACATAACTATCTAAAAATGCAGATTTGATTTCCATTTTTTGTAGGCAGTCAAAGCAATGGTATCTAATCAAACAACACCGGAAAATAACTCTTGATAATCGATTCCAATTGTTGCTTATAACCTTTGGCCAACATTCTTGCTTTATATCTTTCAATCTCGCACTTTTTAGTTCTTCTTTGCCTTGAAAACCCACTTTACTCCGACTTTATCCTTGCAGAAGAGATGTGAGCTCCCGGGTGTCATTCTTCTTGATTGTTGTCATTTCTTCATCCATAGTTGTTCTCCATCTTTTTGTCTTGCTTCATTGAAGCCTATAGGTTCACAATCAATAATGAAACAAAACAAAGTATGTTGATCGTAAGTTTTCTCTGTAGGAGCCTAAACATCATTCAAGGTTCTTCTCTTGAGTGGCATTTCCATCATTCCCCAAGGAAGAGTTTGATGGACTTGACTCATGATATGGGGACAAGGGAGGAATATTTTGATGTAGTATCTCTTCTTCAATTCTTTACCTCCTCCTAACTCAATTGCCAAGTCATTTCTTTTTTCTCTGTCATTCCAATCCCATGAGGCTTCTTCATTGAACATGACATCTCTACTAAACATCAATTTCTGCTTGTTTTGATTTTTCATCATAGCCAATAAAAATATATTTTTGACTTTTATACTCTAATTTAGTTCTCATTTTGATTTGGGACACGAAAATACGCAATGCACCCAAATAACCTTAAATGTGCTACACTAGGCTTATGCCCGGTCCAACTAGGAAACCTATTCAAAATATAGACAGCACAAGAGACCGTCTCTGCCCAAATTCATTTGACATTTTTTTGTATTTCAACATTTTTCATGCCCATATCTAGAATTGTCTGATTTTTTTTCTTTCAGCTATCCCATTTTGTTGGGGTGAATATGGCGTTGTAAATTGATGAAGAATGCTATGATTTTTGCAAAAATCATCAAATGCCTTTGAAAAAGCCTCACCAGCACGATCTGCTCTCAAAACTTTAATGAAATACCCACTTTATTTTTCCACAAAAGCCTTGAAATTCTTAAAGACTTCAAAACATTGTGATTTTTCTTTAAAAAATAAACCTAAGTTTTTCAACTGAAATCATCGATGAAGATAAAGAAATATTCATGTTGCCCATAAGAAATTAGGTTGCATGGCCCACATACATTCGTATGAATTAGTTCAAGGGGTTTTAATGCTCTATGTAAAACACCACTTGACAAGCTTTTCATGGTGATGCTTTCCGAGCACATATCCGTCACAAAGTTCTTCTAGATGATCGATTAATGGCAGCCCTTTCACTATGTTTTGGTTATACAATAATTTCAGTCCATTACAATAGAGGTGCCCAAATCTCAAGTGCTTAGCCATGGCTTTTCCTTTGAAGATACATTTAGACATTACAAAATATCGGTTATATAAACAATTCTATTTTTTGACATGCCAACCCAGCATAGGAAAAATCGGGGCAGTTAGAATTCTAACCGGTAAAGATTAGAATTTTTCGTGGCCATCAATACTCATTTTTCCATCTTTATTGGAAAATTTCAAAAATATTTCTGGGCACAAATAGATTTTTTGAAATCTATTTTTTCACTAATTTTCAACTACATTTGGACATTCTTTATTTAATTGTACTTTAAATATACTTTTTATATTTTTCATTTTTTAATAGTTTTTTTACCACCCAGGACTTGCCCCGTCAGGCCAGTTGAACCGCTTCAACCCCATGTCCGATGAACCGTTCCGATTTAGTTTTTCCTACACTGTTGTCAATCCTAGCAATCAAGTTTTCATTTCTATCATTTTATGATGATGGCTAAATTCTTTACGTGAACATACAACCGATTTTCAACGGCTGCCCCAAACTAACAATGTTGTTTTTTACGTTTGGCATATATTAGACATTAGAAATATATTCATGCTTTACATTCTTCAGTAGAATTAAAATTGCACCTTTTCCTTTGACCAAAAATTTTGAGAAGTCACTAAATGTTGCATGACCATTCAATTGATTCATCCAATTCTATTAATATATTTTTGGGAAAATATCTCCATCCCCCATTTTTAAGTTTAATATCTCAATAGACCCAAAGTTTCAAAACATATCTTTGGTCATAAAAATTCTAAGTTTTGTATCTTCTAACCCCTTAAGCTGACTTTATACCTTTTAAAACTAATTTTTTGCCCTAAATAAATATAATAAAGACATATCTTTTCTAAACACCATCCTTTCTCTCTCTTCACGTGATTTTCTCCTAAATTTCTCTTTCCATGACTTTTCCCAAACCCCCTCTCTCTCTCCATGGTTTATTTTTCTTTATATAATTGCTTGATTTCTATGGATTGGTTGGATATTATTTGTATGGATGATTAAATGTATGTAGATTGTGCATGTTTAAGAGATCCTAAATGAGAAAGAGGGTTTTTGGAAACGCGAGGTAGAGAGAGAGAGAGAGAGACTTAGAGAGAGAAAGTGGGGGAAAATACAAAGAGAGAGAGAAAGGGTTTGGAAGAATCTCAAGGAAAAGAGAAAAAGAGAAAAATTTGGGAGAATATATCAGATAAAGAGATGAATGGTTTAGTATGAGCATGTCGTTTATATTTTTTAGGACTAAAAAAATAGTTAAAATGAGGTAGGGTTAGTAAGGGAGTTAAGAGATATATTTTAAATCTTTAGGTCTATTAAGATATGAAAACAAAAAATAAAGGGCATGGATCCCTCATATGTGGTTGCTTGCTCCACTATCAAGAAACCATGAGTTTGTATTTTTATTTTCTCATTCTTTACATACTAATATGAGAGTTGGCTCTATTTCTTCCCTTGATTCTTCTGCAAAATTCACCTGTTCTCCACTTTCATGTGAGTTGTTTTATTAACACTCAAAACTATAATGCCCAAATTTCTTACCATTAAAGCATTGAAGCGAAGATTTATCGTACCTTGTACGATTGAATGGTGGACTAAAATTGCTACCACCCCACCCCACCTCACCTCACCTCTTATAGATTGCATCATTACTCCTCTTCCGTATTGAAATTGCCAAAACCGGGTTTACCTCTTCCTCCAAGTCCTCTTTGGCCTCTTCCTTCTTTTAGTCTCCAAAGGAGGATTAGGTTTCTTAGCTATGAATTGTTCATGATATGAAACCACATATTTGCATGTCATGCATAGTATGGTCAAATTCGGCAGCCATGTTTTGCGTATAAGTTTAATGTAATGGTAATACCAATATATGAAAAATATTAGTTAGCGTTGGAAGAAGGTTTTTTAAGACTATTGTAAATGATGCAGGGAGACATTGTTGCATTCAGATCAAGGCATTGCTAAAGGTTGTAGAGAAGGGATACGATGAACTTAAAACCCTAGAGCACGAACCTACACTAATAAATGACCAAAAGAATGCCCTAAAGGAGTCAAGGAGGTTAAACGGAAGAGCCCTCTTCCTAATTTATCAAGGCATCGTTGAAGGCACCTTCGAAAAGGTTTCCTCAGCCACCTCCGCCTCCGCCAAGCAAGTATGGGAGATCTTTCAAACAATTTTTATGGAGAAGATGAGGTGAAGAAACTTTTTTACTCCAAATTTTTCAACCCCCAGTTTGAGACGCTGCACATGAATGAATCAGGATCAATTTTCAATTACTTTTCAAGAGTTTTGGTTGTAGTAAACCAATTAAAAAGAAATGGTGAGATTCTAGATGATCAAAGTGTCATGGAGAAAGTATTGAGATCTCTTACCCCCAAATTTTCATGAGAGCATATGCTTATAGAAGCCCTAGTAAGAACTATATAATTTTTTATCCGGGTACTATGATGTATTAAAAGAGGAAGTTATCCAAGTACAATTACGCACTGAAAGAGGAACATTGACTGAAAAAGATAAAAACTGTGGAATTCATCCAGCGCATTTGGGGGAAGGGCACTGAAAATAAGTTAAATTGTTAAAAGGAATAGAGACATCAAAGATTTTTAAGCATAGAGAAGCGAAGACAAGCTTATAATTAGTTAGTAGAGAATTTTCAGCCTACTTGTAAACTCATATGGTACAATAATATTGTAGCATTGACCACATAACGTTTATAACAATTAGACTGCTAGGGATGCATAAAACCCGAGGACACTTTTCTCATATTATACACTGTATGGACAAAAAAAAATGGAGGGTTCTAATTTATGTAAAATCATTTACAAAACTTCAAAAAGCATAAAAAGTAAGAAGACAATGCAAGAGATCCGAATGCAACTAGTCACTTCAAACCACAATGCCAAAGTTCAGCTCGCAAAATTGCCTGATCTAACCGCTAACCTACCTGTTAGATCGAAACCGGCCATTTGGACAGTTAGGGTGATCAACCGGTATTTTAAAAAAAAAAAATTAAAAAAAATATATATAAATTCTCAAAAATAAAGAATTTGATTTGTAATGCATTTTTAAATATTCTTTATATTATGGTAAAGATTAAAAATTGTCTTGGTCATTAATACTCACTTTTATCTTTTTCTATCTTTTTTAAAAAATTTAAAAATAGCCCTTCAAAAATATAAAAAGGGTTAAAATCTATTTTTTTATTAATTTTAAACTTCATTTGAATGTGTTTTGTTTTAATCATTCTTTATATAGTTTTCATATTTTAGAAGTTTTTTTCTGTATTTTTTTCAACACTTTTTTTTACCGCCCGTCACTTGCCCAGTTTGAGTGGTTAAATCGGTTGGTTTACGGATTAGACCGGTTAAACTGCTTCCAGGCCCATGTCCGGTTAATCGTTCCGGTTCGATTTTGCAAACACTGTTCATCACAACTCACGCCGCATGTAAGCAAGCGGTCAGAACTGTCTCACTAGAAAATAAGGGAATATAAAAGAATGACCTTCATTTTTTATCTTTTGAGAGATAACATAAGAATAACTTTCATTCTTTCTCTAAGAAATATACAATTACGACTAGGGGTGGCAATGGGCCACGCAGCCCGCCTAGGCCCAAAAAAGCTCAGGCCCGACACCTCTAACGATAAATTGAATACGAAACCTTTATAGAGAGAAAATATTAATAAATATATTAATGAGAATACTTAAAAAAATCTATAAATTAATTTTCAAGAAAAGAAAAACAAAGTGTAGGCAGGACTCCAGATCTTTACAAACACATGTGGCATTAGAGATTATACAAATACAGAAAAGAAAAAAAAAATTGAGTTTACGAGATTCTTTTTTAGGAGAGAAGTGTTTGGATAAATGCGGGAATAGAACGAGAGGTGTTTGGATAAACACGAGAGGAAAAAAGGAGTTTGGGGTACATAAATGAAGAGAGAAGTGATTGGGTTTAGAAAGAGCATGTCTTTCTCACGTTTGTTTAGGTTAAAAAATAAATTTTAAGTGACCAAGGGGTTGAAAGATATTTTTTGAAACTTTGGGTTTATTAAGAAATAAAATCAAAAAATAAAGAATATGAAAATATTTTCCCAAAAAACAATACGTGTAAATTTCAAACATTTTTTACAATTTTTTTGGTATTTTTTTTGGACTTTTTGTGTTTTTAAATATTTTTTACCAAAAGCATTTTTCAGAAAAAATCAGGACTAATCGACCGATCTAGTCAGAATCGGTCGGACTAATCGGATTGGGCCACAACCGACTAGTCGGCCCGATCCGTTGTTTTGAACAACTCTGCGTTCTCGATCTTCACAATTTATTTGTATGCTATGTGATATAGTTATGGTACATGTGTAAGTTTGATATAACTATGATGATTAAATGGTAAATGACACAGAAGAAGTAACTGCAGAAGGAGTTTTAAGAAAGAACTGTTTTGTAAGGAAACAAACTAACAATTCGTGCGCCTAGTGATCTAGGTTATATGAGCTTCGGGTGAGGGTATATAGAGGACTTTCTCGGTTGTTAAAAGATATTTCTGTAGTGATGATTTTGGCATTAGCTTAAAAAGTCAGTTGCTCTATCCATTTTGCCTTTTTTTCGTTTTAAGGTAAGTAGGGAGAGCGCCTTTTATTTATTTATTTATTTATTTATTTATTTATTTATTTATTTATTTTGAGCGAGTGGGGAGAGAGCGCTTACCCTTTGTAAGAGGTGAGCCTAGAACGTAGCGCTGTAAATCATCAAGCGCCCGCTATTTAGTAGTAGGCACATCCCATCCCCGTCACAAGGTCCAAATGCTCAAATTGAGCTAGATTTGGCAAACGAACATGACAAATGCTCAAACTATTGAGAGAAACACCAGATCCCCAGTACATTGGCTAAGTTCATTTTACAAGAGCCTAATACTTTTCCCTAATAGGACTCACATCTATGTGAGTAGCCATCTTTAGCATCAAAACCCCACAAAATAAATACTTATTTTGGTTTATATGGAAATCAACCAGAAAGCCCAGTGCTCGCAAGATCAGCATTTTCTTCTATATAGGAAAAAGTTGTTGCATCAAATGCAAAATTCATTCAGAATGAGCTCAAATAAATCCACCAACTTTCCTCAAGCCAGTATAAACATATCCAACATGCTGTCCCACAAAGAAAACAAAGGAGCTCTGGGAATCCATAACTTGAACGCAAAAAATAGGAGTTAGCTGTCTGTTCGTCGCAGTTATGAGCCTTCGCGATCTTCGATACCGGTCGCTGCGTTTTGTAGCTCTAGGAAAAGATAGCTGAGCTCCCAAACTCTATAGAATGACAGTAGCTTAGATCAGCCCATACTTCCTTTGTAGTAGCCTGGCTCCACTACCTTTTCTTAGTTAGGGTCCACTACCCCGCTACCATTTTACCTGCGGAAAGAACTCCATAGACTAACTAGAACCCATCACTTGGGAGGCATCGTCCCCTACTTCAGGCCTAGGTTTTGCAACTTCTACAAATATCAGCCTTCCACCAAGGAACTGTTGCCAATCCATGAAAAAACAAATGTACATAAGCATTTTAGAACGGGAAAATAGCAGCATCTATGATTAGACTTTCAATGAGCCTAAACGCAGACCCCAAAATCTTCACAAAAAATTCCATTGCTAAGTCATCTTATAGGGCGGCATTTCTATCCTATACTTGTCAAACACTAGGGACAAACACTAACACAACGATAGTAAATGGCAGCAAAATAATAAACACTACAATGCTGCAAAGTTACATTTGAAAATATTCACAAGAATACATGCTCATCGAGGTCCAAGAATCATATAAATTCATAAATTCTTATCCGAGTACTGTGATGTAATGAAAGAGGAAGTTATCTGAGTACAATTATAATTATGTATTGAAAGAGGAATCTGGACAAAAAAAAAGGGATAGAAATTGGGAATTCATCTAGAACATTTGGGGGAAGGTTACTAAAAATATGTTAAATTGAAATCAATGATTTTTAAGCCTAGAAGCGAGGACAAGCTTATAAATAGAAAAACATTTGCTTGTAAACTCATATAGTACAGTAATGTAGCTAAAGTGCAATCTACTCACTTTTCAGGGTCGGGAATTTCTGTCATTTGAAAATTGAGGTTACTTTCTTCTTCTTTTTTCTATTTAAATTAATACTACTAACTTGGACAGAGTAATCCAAATCATAAAAGTTGATATAAGTTGATATAGGGCCAGCAATGGGTCCGGTGGACTGGCCTGGTCGGGCCCTGAAAAAGTACAGCCAGAACCCGAGGGCAGGGTCAAGGCCAAGGCCAGGGCGGGGACCCATATTTTTCTTTGCAGTTTTAGCTATTTCTTTTTTTTAATTAGGCATGGCCTGGCCTGGATAGGGCCAAGATCCTGGTCAAGGTGTTGGGCTAGGGATGACCTCTAGGGATCAAGGCTGCAATGGTTAGGCCGGTTGCTAGGGCAAAGTTTATATGGATCCCATAACAATCCATAATCCATCATCCATCAACTAAAGTAAGAGAATACCCTGCCATCCATGGCCTTCATGGCTTTTTGTGCTTCTATTTCAGATTGATATCGAATAAAACCATATCCTTTAGGCCTCAGAGTCGCTTTGTCGATCACAAGTCTGGCTGTACCATTATCACATATGAAAAATGTTAGAACAACGTTTTTTTCCTCTTTTTTATATGAGAAAAAATAAGTAGCCAGCTGTAAATAACAAGCGATTTACTATCATCTAGTGTGTTTCTTTTTTATTTTGCTTTTGGTCGTAACAAGCGTTTGTGTGTGTATTTTGGTTTATATCGGTGAAGGAGAGATAACATGTGAATTTGTGAGTACTTACAAATCTATTATTGATTTTTAACTTTATCAATGGAATAAATCAAAGTCTATAAAAACAGATCGGTGACCAAGATTGACCACCCAACTCACTATGTCGGATCGGTGGATCACGAACCGGATTTGATAATATCTTGCATCGGCCAGTTTCAACCTAAAACAGTTTAAAAAAAACACTATAATCTTTCAAAAATCCAGTTTTTTAGGTTTCTAAAAAAAAATAGTGGGAATTGCATTATGGTTTTTCATTATTGTGCCAAAAATATGCAAATATTGAAAACATACATCACGTTGAATATTTGTTATCTATTAAATTCATTTTATAATCAAAATAAAATTTAAAATGCAACGTGACAATAAAATGAATCTCTCTAACTCAATTTATTTATTTTATTATTATATTGACTTAGAAGCGTTGATTTTTGAAAACTATATGGAACAAATTTAATAGAAAAAATTGTTAATAGAGAGAGAGAGAGAGAGAGAGAGAGAGAGTTATAGTTGAATTTTAGGGGAATTATTAATGAAACAAATTTGATGGAGAGAGAAAGAAATGCCAAGGTTGGGGGAGAGGAGAGAGAGAGTCATAAAAAAAAAATAAAGGCTTTAGAGCTCTTGATTTTTAAGACTGATACTTAACCTCATGCCTTTTAAAATTATTATCAATTTAATTTAGCATTTAAGAAATGCCTCACGGGTCTTGTTTTCCTGATTTTCTATTTTTAGGTCTTTAACATGAGGTCCCCTTATCGCATACACGATTATGCATTCCGTCAAAAGCATGGTCAGGACCCTTATTAGCCATTATAAAAGCCCACACGAAATAGGGCATGGTGAAGCACCACAGTATGACGTTTGTTAAGTCAACAAATGGGGGATGACATCAACATTCATTCTCGGTGGGCGACCACTTGACTTTTTTAATCAAAAAAATTAATAAAAACGTGGGATCAAGTTGGGGAATCTGATTCTCCTCAATGAATGATATTGCCCAAACCGTGTTTCATAGAGAGTATCATCCGGATCCCAATATATTGAAAGATCTAAAACGGTGACCACGATTTCCGATCCAAATCGCTAAATTTTTAAACCTTGGAATAGATCATCAAATATTAGCGCACCCTTCCCTACATGGAGTATCTTAACTAGATGATTTTCGTACTAAACCACATTCTTTGATGGTGCATGCAAATTCAAAAACAATCAAAGAATTTCACATACCTTCAATGACTTCTCCGAAAGGTGAAAATGCATCTTTCAAACTCTGCTCAGTGGAATAGAAGGATAATCCTGCCACAATCAATGGACTTGAGCATTATCCCATGCATTATTTTTCAATGATTTAATAAAATCTAGTAGCAGATAAATTTTGTTCAATTTTAACAAAGATGACTTCCACCAGCACAATATGCCACGTCAACATATGACCACAAGATAGCATCATTTGCCATACTGCAAAGGGACATTTGTAACACCAACCACAAAACAGTGTACCTGTATCCTTAACCATTTAAGAGGAACACAAGGAAAAACAAAAACTACAACAGTGTATACTGCTAGGGATGCATAAAACACCAGGACATCTTCCTCAAATTGTACAGTGGATGGACAACAACATAATGGAGGGTCTAATTTATATAAAATCATCTACTGTACTTCAAAAGATATAGAAGTTAGAAGACAATCTAGTAGATCCGAATGGAACTAGCCGCGTCACTCCACAAAACTAACATTCAGCACAGCTCAAGCCACATTTAAACAAGAAGTGGTCAAAACTGTGTCACTAGAGAGTAAGGCAATATGAAAGAATGAAAGTCATTCTGAGCGAGACATAAGAACAGTTTCATTCTTTCTCTAAGAAATATATGGTTAGGACTAGGGGTGGCAGTGGGCTGGACAGCCCAGCCCAGACCTATACAAATAGGGCCCAACACTTCCAGAGATAAATTAAATACGACACCTCTAGAGAGCTGAAACATTAATCAAAATATGAATGGAAATACTTAATTAATTCACCAAATTAATTTTCAAGAAAAGTGGATAAATAGAAAATGAGTAGGCTAGACTCCCTATCTTTACAAGCATGCAGTGCAAAGATTAGAAAAATAAAAAAACTCAAGAACAAAAATTAAAGAAATTTGTGTTAGAGAGATCCATTTTATATCAATGAGTTGCATTTTATATTTCATTTTGCCTACAAAATGAATGTAATAGTAAAAAAAACTCAAACATGAAACATGTTCTCAATATTTGCATATTTTCAATAAATTAATGAAAATCCAGAATGCAATACACTTTTTTTTTTAGAAACTTAAGAAAATAGATTTTTAAGAAAATTTAATAGTTTTTCCAAATTTTTTAAGACCAGAACAGGCTGATGCGGGAGATCCAGACCAGTTTTCCAGACAACCTATCTATCCCGCCTAACTGGCTTTTCAATCACGCTTTAGTTAGTTGAGAAAGAACAACAAGATGTGGCACGAGTAGAGAGGAAGCAAAGAAGATTGACATGATCCCTAATTCATTCTTGAGGGAGGGGCTGCACTCAAAGATTACACATTTATATTCTTTCTAACCCTAATTAATTGAAAGCTAGATATGGATACTAAAAAAATCTTGAAATAACATATTTCTCCTTCACAGTGAACATGAACTACAAATACAAGAATAAGTAATAACAATATACGAAATTACCAATATATCTTTGAACGATTAGGACTAACACACACACACACACACATATATATATATGGGAATGATTTCATGCAGCAGTTTTATAGTAATATAATGAGACAATCTTCAAAAACTATATTAGAATCATTTGTTTGACCCCAATTTTTAAGTATGCATTTTCTTTATTCTAACAAACAATCACAACAACAAAAAAATTGAAAACACACACTAGAAAGTGTTTTTATGGCCCAAATATCATAAGCATCCATTTTGGTGAGATACACAGATCTAGGCCTTAGAAGGATTTTTTCCCTTTCCAGAATTTTTAGATGTCTTTATTATTATTAGATGAACAATGTTGAAAACGAAAAAATAATTTTTAGTTCATAAAAGCCTAAATCTTAAATCTTGCCAAATGGAGAGTCTAGATTCATTGTTGGAGGAAGACTCATTTTAACCACATCTAGTGTGCAATTTAGACTTGATTAAAGTCTAGTATGCATATTGGATTTGATTATAGAGCTTGCATACTGTCAGACCATTTACCTTGGTACAAAGAGGTCACAATCACCCTTAGCTGTCTGATGTCAAATTCAAGAGCTTGAAGTCTATCACAAGGTTCAGAAAATTTTCATTTGAACTTTGAGACTAGTCAATGGCACACCCTCAACTGCCCGATTTCAAATCTAACAGCCAAGGATGACCGCAACCTCCTTATACCAAAAGTCAAGGGTCTATTGTAAGCTATTTATCAAAACACACCTCATATTTCAACTATTTAATATTTACCCTTTTCTACCATTCTAAGTCAAAATCATGTGTATTTTAGATTATCGATTATCCCATACCTATTCTAAGTTTTAACAAAACATTTGCATTTTCAAAGGCTGTTAGGTTTAGATTATCCATATATATATATGGAAAATGATGTTGTGAGCCAGTGGACTCACAAGAAAAAATGAGCCTAACGGCCCAGAATGAATCTGGGCCGATCTGACGATCACAGATGTCCAGTAGTGTTTGAATTTTAATTTTTTTTCTACAAATCCAAATCACTTGAAATTGGAGCATGTGTACATCAAAAATAGGTGAATCTTTGAAAAATATCAAAAAAATATTTTGCATAAAATAAATTAACCAAAATACCCGGAAAAGTTTCGAGGGTATTTTGGTCAATTTGTTTTTGAAGAATTATTTTTTATATATTTTTATTAGGGACGGCTTGATGAGAAGAACACACGCCTAAAATTTCAAGTGATTTGAATTTGTAGAAAATAAAATAAAATTCAAATACTACCAGAAATCTGTGTTTGTCAGATCAGCCCAAATTCAATATGGGTCATTGGGCTTATACTATTCCATGAGCTACTGGGCTCACCCTAGAGAGAGAGAGAGAAATGATCTAATGCAACAGTTGTATCATATTATAATGCAACCACACTTCTAGAAAACCATACTTGTGGTATTTGTACGACCCAAAATTTTGCACACACGCTCTCTTCATCTCAATAATCAATCCCAAAAAAGTAAAAATTCAATTTGAACCTTAGATATGGCCAAAATGAGTCCCCTCCAACAACGAATCCAGACTATTCATTGGTGAATTTCAAGATCTTAACCTTTACAAACTCAAAATCATTTATTTCTTTTTTAACATTGTTCATCTAATAATAATATGTCATCTAAAAAAATTGGAAAAGAAAAAATCCTTCTTAGGCCTAGATCTAAGCATCTTATCAAAATGGACGGTCTATGTTAATTGGGCTAAAAAAATGCATTCTACGTTGAGTTTTCAATTATTAGTTTTTTTGTGATTGTTCATTAGAAAGGAAAGAGTGAATATTTTTAAATTTGGATCAAACAAATGGTCCTAATATTGTTTTTGAAGATTGTTGCATTATGTTACTATACAACAGTTGCATGAAATCACTGTCCCATATATAAATGGGTGCAGTTGGCATACGGATGCATCCGTAACTGTAGAGGTAAGGTTCACCTTCAAATTTTATCATGGTATATAATTTTCATGTAAAATGTTCTTAGGATTATCTCAAAATCTATTTTTATATCTAATTATAAAATTTTAAATTTCAAAAATGGTTAAAATCAAGTAGATCTATAAACATATGAAAATCTTGAAAATGGACGGTGTAGATAATATGTTGTAAAATGCACTATTTCTGAGATTTAAAATCTTTTTATTTTTCATGGTCATACATCTCGATGTCGAGATGATCAATCAAAGGGATTTTCAACATTAAAACTACTTTTCCGATAGAGTTTTGAGGTGCATCCGTAGTTCTACATTATAAGGTTGCATCCTTATATAAACTTTTTCCTATATATATATATATATATATATATATATATATATATAGGGTTTTTTCTAGAGTTAGCAACCCCTCAAAATACAAAGGTTAAAGTTAGAAGGGGTTGTGATGGGTGTATTTATCAAAAAGACGATTACTTTTTATTTAAAAAATTATTTTAATAGGTAACTTAACCATTAAGCAAGTGCAAATTTGAAATTTTTACAAAAGTACAATGGCATTTTGAAAATTAGTGTCCTGAAATTTTATTTGTAGAGTGCCATTGTCTTTTAGTAAAAATTTCAACTTTACCCTTTATGAAGATAATAAAGTACTCTTTGTCGTGTAATATTTACAAAATTGCCCTTACTTAATGATGAAGATATAACAAAAAGTAACTTTTTTAAAAAAAATAGGCTATAAAATTAAGAAATCCACCCTTCACAACTCTCTGCCCTTACTTAATGATGAAGATATAACAAAAAAGTAACTTTTGTTAAAAAATAGACTATAAAATTAATAAATCCACCCTTCACAACTCTCTTTGTCTTTAACCCTTGTAATTTGTGGGGTTGTGAAGTTTAGATTATCCCTGCATCTATATATATATATATATATATATATATGGAAGATACTACAAAATGCCCATAAGTGAAAATGAACAGTGATTTCGCCTACCTTCATCATCATCCAAACTTCATCGCACGATCACAGTTGTCCAATAGTGTTTCAATTTTCATTTTTTTCTACGAATCGGATGATCTGAAATTTGAAACGTGTGTTCATCAAAAATAAGCGAATCCAATAAAAATATAAAAAAATAATTCTCAAAATATAAATTGACCATAATACCCCTGAAATTTTACGGGGGCATTTTGGTCAATTTATATTTTGTAAAATATTTTTTTCCTATTTTTATTAGGTGCACCTCACTAAGATGTACACACACTCCAAATTTCATATCATTCCGTTTTATAAAAAAAAAAATGAAAATTGAAACACTACGGGACAATCGTGATCGTGCGATGAACTTTAGACGGTGATGAGCATAAGCGAAATCACTGTTCATTTTCACTACAGGTGTTGGGAGACTTCTCTTTTATATATATATATATATATATAATCTACAATCCACAACCCCTCAAAAATACAAACGTTAATGTCAAAATGGGTTTTGATAGGCGTATTTCTCAAAAAGCCATTACTTTTTGCTTAAAAAGTTATTTTAATAGGTAGCTTCATAATGATGTGAGGGTAAATTTAAAATTTTTAAAAACATACAATAGTATTTTAGAAGTTGGTATTCTGAGTCTTTAATTGTAGAATATCCTTGAGTTTTAGTGAAAATCTTAACTTTACCCATTATGAACATGACAACAGTACCCCATGTCTTTTAACAATATTTACGTAAACACCCTTACTTAATGAGCAAGATACAACAAAAAGTAACTTTTTTGAAAAAAAAAAGCCACATCGGAAATCTATTCATCACAACTAATTCTGACATTAACCTTTGTATTTTCAAAGGTTGTAAATTGTAGATTATCTCATTGAAATATATAGGATAATATAAATCTAACAGCCTTTCAAAATACAAATGTTATATTAAACTTAGAATGGGCTTTCAAATTACAAGTGCTAATATTAGAATGTGCTATGAAGGGTGGGTTTATTCTACATGCTTTTTATGGGAAGCTTGGCCATTAAGTATGGCTATGGATAATTCTCACTAAATGACAAGGTGTACTTGTGCCACCTTTATAAGTACATGATCGAAAATATCACTAAAGGACAAGGGTATTTGTATTAAAACAAATTCCAAGACGCTTCTAAAATGCTATTGTACTTACTGTTCAATTTCAAATGCACCCTCTGGTTAACTTATCTATTAAAATGACTTTTTACCAAACAGCAATATTTTTTGGTAAACACCAATTACAACCATTCTAACATAGGGTGAGTAGGATGCCCCCTATTCTATTTTGAGAATAGTTATATAGAGCCTAGGCTCTAAACAATCAAATTAGAGCCTACTTCAAAACTTTCACTAGAATAGGTTGTTTTGATTCTCAAATATCCTCAAATTGATCATCTCGACATCAAGACGCATGGACATAAGAACAAAATGGATTTCAAGTTTTGGAAAGAGTGCATCTTGTGACACAATTTTCGACCCTCAGTTTTCATAGATCTGCTTGATTTACACTAATTTTTGTTTTATGCTTTAAATTTTATAACTAAAGATGAAAATATAATTTAAGTCTATCACAAAAATTTCCAATATTGGAACTATATTTTTCGATACCATCTAAAGGTAGGCTCTAATTTGATTGTTTAGAGCCTTGGCTCTGTACAAACCGCAGCGTTCTATTTTTACCTTAAATAGGGAGTAAACAACCACAATATCCCCCACCATAGGGAATTTTCTGCCGTAGTGAAGGGTTTGCCTAAGGTGCTCGCTTCAGTTGAGGTGTTAACCTGGTGCCTTAGCTTAGGTAGGCACCTCAAATGAGGTTCCAGCCACCGCCTCAAGCACCTAGGCAACTGCCTAGGTGGGGCGTCCTTGCCCTAGGTGAGGGAACTAGGCAGCCACCTCGCATTTCGGTCTAGGAGCCCAAGGCAGGCTCTCTTTAAATGCAGTATTGCAGAGATATCTATTACATATAACAATCTTCAAATAATCCTTTTGTTATGCAAATCAAGTCATTGATCAGTCTCCGAAGTCTCCCATTTAACATCCAAAATTTCCAAGTCATCTTTTAAACCAATCTTTTAGAACCTTCGAGTCGACTCCAGACTCACCTGAGTCAACTAAAGTTGGCAGCCTGGCAATTCTTGAGGTATTCAAGAGACTTGCATGAATCAGTTTATTTCATACATTTTTTTCGATATACACAGCAATGTCGGCTCAGTATGACTGAGATCAGGAGGCCGGAGAAGCCTAATATGTGCTAACCTACAAAAACTTTGTCTTAAATGCTTCCCTGCCAACATCTCTCTCTGTAACCCACTGTAATCATCTATCTGCACAATAGGGGTATGTTCTTGAATTTAAGATCCTTGTAGAAATAGTTCTGGTTTGAGACAATTAACATCAATCTATTAAAAACATGCCCCACATTCTCACAAAGATTCAACTTCACTAGAATAAAGTCACAAGGGCAATGATGCTTTGTACAGATGCGGAATAGTGCGAGTATTCTAAAGAATACAACCTGCATAAAGGACAGATAAAGGATATGTATAGCAGCAGTCCTTTGCTACCTTGTTAAGTTTTCAATCTCAAAAATCCCAGGTTGGGGCACATATATCAAGCACTGTGAACTTGTCTAAAGGGTATTTTATGGTCTCCTATTGGATACTCTGTAATGTTGATCCTCGATTTTAAGGGGCCTGAATGACTATTCACACCACCTATTCCCGCTTGAAATGGAAATCTGCTACTACGTGGGTATGCACCAGGAGAACAGAGCTTGAGGTATGTAGATGGGCTACCTGATTGTAAGTTGTAACATCAAAAGCTCATGAAGTGATAGACTAGCATTCTCAGATTTGAAAGGAAGATTTCTAGGTATAGTTGCACACAAATGTTTGAAGCGCTATATTTTGTTTCAGCCCTATGCCTTGCCACTGCACTATGTCTCTTACTCTTCATGTGACCAAGTTCCCCTCCATCACTCCACTTTCCGCCTCCATCCCCTTGCCCTCATAGAGCAATACCCAACGTTCTCCCTCATAGAGCAATACCCAACGTTGAATGTTCTATCCATAGGACACCTTGACCAATCACGAGGCGGTAATTCTTGAACTCCTTTTCCAGAGAGGATTTCAAGCATCCAGTGTGCATGTTTAGCACGTACATTCATGCTACTCATAATAATTGTGATATGAAAGATATGACTTTCTGGATGCATATTTACCTGTCCAAGAGTTTTTGGTCATGGCGCAATTAAATTATTTCAGCGACGAACTTGCTACTCTCCTTGAGTAAGTTCAAGGTGTACTTCCTCTAGTAGAGAAACATCCATTGCCTTGACCTGGCAATTCAATCCCAAGAAAGTATACGAGGATCTGGAAGTCCTTAATATTAAAAGCTGGATGAAGATAGTCCTCAGGTGCTTTCATTCCCTTGAGATCATGACCCATGACCATGATTTTGTCAAAAAAATAATGAGTTACACAGACCCTTGACTTTTCCTCCTGTATCGCATCTCAGCACGTGCAAACCGTGTTGGACACGCTATCCATACGTGCCTATAATTTTCCTGATTTTGACATGGCATCTCGACACTTGTTAAGGAATGTCCAATATTAAGACACACGGTATCATAATTTTATAATAATGAAGAATGCGCTTTAGTTCGTGGGACTTCAACCCATGAACACTCGTGCCAATGCTAAAAGTAATATCCACCAAACCGCCAGTTTATATCCCAAACAGCCAGTTTATATTTGGAACATTTAAAAAGTTAACAGTAAAGGCTTGCGGTAAATTTATTGCTGCATCTACTATATATACAAAGTAAATCAATATTTAAATTATATACAATACTCAAGAGATCAGTGCTTTTAATACATGCACATGCATGAATCCATAAATAAGCTTAATATGCATATTTAATATGTGGTTAACTTATTATTATTCAATATATTATTATTATTTATGGCTACATTCAATATATATTTGCTAATAGTTAACTGACATTAATATGGTCCCATATTATTTAATGTGTAGGTCAATATCATAGGTTCTACCAACAGAAATATCAATGATGTTTGACATATTTATAAAGAGAAAGCTTTCTATACGCCAATAGGCATAGGGAATTTATAAGTGCCACTCTCTCCCAGCTATCGAAATGAATGGCTGATATAACTTGAGCCATAATGTCACAAGTGAGCCTTGACCCTTTGATCTAGATCTGATGACTTGGAGAATTTTATTTCTAATTTTTTTCCATAAATCAAATGAACATAAAATTTGGTGTGTGTGATCATCTCAATGAGGTGCACCTAAATAAAATATCAAAAAATACTTTGATCAAAATAAAACGACCAAACTGCCCCTGAAAATTTCAGGGGTACTTTCATCATTTTATTTTCTACAAAATATTTTTGAACATTTTTAGTAGGTACGAGCCTATCGAGGGATTGGACGCCCCAAATTTGGTGTCTATATGATTTGTATTAAAGATAAAAAAAAAATAGTCGTTAGGCATGATATTGTGATTGGGGTCATCTCATCTGTCCATTCAGATCGGACGGCTGTGAGAGGGGGGGCATATATATATACTCCCTATACCTAGCAGCATATAGAAAGCTTTCCCATTTATAAAAGGTTATTACTATTAGCATGATTTACAAAAATACCAATTGTACCATAAAAGAAATGGAAACAGATAATGACTTGAAAAAATACTAATTGTAACACAAAAGAAATGGAAACAAATATTTTTAACTTTTTACATGAAGTGAATTTATATTTTAAAGTTCTATATTCTATTGAATTTTCATTTTCATTTTTCATATTTTCTACATGTAATATATACAATTTTAAAGACATGTCGGTGCCGTACTGGATTTCTGGGCTGACATACTAGACACTTAAGATACACACTAAATATGACACCCGTGTCGGTATCCACATAACAGTGATTGTAGCCCCTTGGTCCTCTTTTTCTGTCAAGCATCAAGAAGTCATCATTGCTAATTTCAAAACTAATGGACATGATAGCATGGCTGAACTCATCAACCAAGCTCAAGAAGACAGCTAGATGTTATGAGAAGCCTGAATAGAAGGATTGACAATGGTATCATGCACTCTTCCAAGTCCTCATGAAGGAAAGAATTACCTAAATCTAAAACCCTCCAAAGAAGAATGATTAGCTGGCATGACAGATCTCATAATACCAAGCTCCTATCATAACTAGCCAGAACTAAAGGGTGAACCCCCTACATCAAACACCACACCATGCTACAACTTGCTCATTGAAGAACCTCCAATGCTATTTTGTCAAGAGCACCTTATTAGTCTTGCAAATCTACTAATCCAACAGGCCTCTTTCCACCCTAACTTGCAATTTTCTTCAATTGTACTTAGATGGAACTCAAGGATTGGCATTGTTCCCTTGCCCAAGGAAGCTCCCGGCAACCTTTCAATATTCTCCACAATCTCCAATGGAACTTGGCACAAGGGCCACAATGCTTGAAAAGGTAGACTAAACAAACCAAAGGCAAAAGTTCTCTGTACACTCTCCTAAGTACAGAATCCCAAAGGCATTTTGTTGACTTTCCAACTCAGGGAAGACCGAGGCATTTTGAAAGATATTACTGCACAATTTTAATGGAAGTAAAAGTAGTCACAAGGAGTTAAGACTACTTATGGGGAACATATGAAGCTTTGCGAAGAGATCTACAATTAAAAAGAACTCTTAAGGTTTACAATTGATTAGGCATTTAGGCAAAAGTATGTAAGACCACACAGTTACAAGCCCATTTCTGCAACTCACTGTACAGTTGGGAATGGCTCATGCGTCTATCAGTGCCAGTCCAATTGTTAGAATGGTTATTAAACCCTTGGAAATAAGGGACTGTTATCTTGAATATGCTGGTACGTTTAGTTATTTGAATCCTCCCAAATACAAGTGCCTAAAAACCGGTTTTTTTATTGGGTAAGTGACTAAAAACCAGTTTAACTCCACAAAACTCACCAAGTCAAGTTGATTTGGTCAGATCCCGTGTTTTATGAATGAAAAACTCGGATACACCCAAGTTCATAGATATATAGATGCTCCTTTGTTATTTCATCAACTAATGCAGACTCCAAGGTGGTAGAAATGTTTTTTAACTTGGTGATAAGCACGTCAAACCTCATCCTGTAGACAACAATGGACTTTTAACCATCTTCACAAAAAAAAAAAGAGCCCAAATTTTTTAACTGTTGAGCGTTCAACCCTGCGAGCCAACTCAGTGTTGGCATGGACTGAGTTGACCACCAATTCATGTTTTTAAACACTTACAGAGACAGTGGTGCAGTATATATAATAATTTGGTCTTTATCTGCCCCTCCATGTCACATAGCTTTGCTCCTCTGTTGCATTTACATTGCTCTATGCGATGTCTACTGATTTATAGAGCTGTTTCTTATATTCGAAATACCTGTTTTTAGTATATTAGAAAGACATCAATATTTCTTGAAGTTCATTGGCAACTTTTCAAACAATAATGGATAGAAGAAATTTCAGGAAGGTCAATGTGGTTTTTATTTGTACATCTTTTCAAGTACCTTTGGCATATAACAAGGAAATTTTTCATATCGGATTTAATTACCAATATTGCAAAGTAAGTACTTAGTTGTATTCTGGAAGCAGTGTGACCAGTATCCCCAGTTTCAGCTTAGGAGAAATCAAACATAGCAATCTTATATGTTTCTCTAAGCCCAATTAGACAAATTGTCTAATATACTATTTTCGTTGTTTTGCCAAAAGGAAAATGTATTTAGTGTAATTATACTCCAATATTTCAAAATAATATTTACTAGGAATCAAATTAAGCAGATCCAAAAAAAAGGGGACATGAGAGGCATACCTCACAAATTTTAACACATTGCAATTTATGAGAAGTTTGTTGAAATTATAAAGTCAAACTTGACATACAAGTTATAAAAAAGTATTCATCAAAAGTGTGATGGAGACTGCTGAAGGTATATGTTGAGAATGGGCAAAACAAAATAAATTTTTTATAGAAATATCAAAAAAAAAAAAAAAACGTCAATTTGAGCAACAAATGAGCTCCAAGAATTGGAGAAAAGAAAAGCAATTGTCAGAAAGATATTTAATTGCTAACCATCAATCACATCCATTCCACATAACCCCAATGACATTAGCCACATCCATTGTTAAATATAAAACACCCACTGCCTGCAGATTGCAGTAGTTCATAGTTGAGAGAACTTACCCAATGGCTGACTTTGCAATAAGACAACAAATGCGGTAGATGAAAACCAAGCAATTGGAGCTGTAGCCCATGGATATAAATGATGAGAGAAAGCAGTTATGAGATGGGAGGGATTAACCCAAAGATTTATTTTACATATTGATTTTGTCTTATGTTCCAAAAACCACGTATTACTACATAAATTCACAAACAACCACAATTTCACTTTCTGATTGCTCCATTTCGGATGACAACTATTGAAAGGTACATAATGACTAAAAATTTGTTTCAGGCACTTTTTTTTAACCTAATGTCCATAATGTGTTTTATCACTATATAGTAGAAACCATCTTGTAACATTGCATTTCAGACCCATCAGGAACCTAGTTGTGTACAAATAGCACTTATTTGTAACGTTCATAACTCTCATGTCCCAGTAGCCAGAGTTTCTAATCTATCAATGTCAACACTTGTCTTCATACACAAGGATTTTGAAAGGAGAAAACCCTACTTCTTCTTCGTGTCATATGCTTTGCATATGGTTCCAAAGTGCTTTGTTTACCTCTCCAAAAATCCATGATTCCACATAAAAAAATCAACACCGTATTGTGTATTGAGGATCATTCTTAAGGTGTACAAACAATATGCATACAGCAAGTTCAACTAAACTCGGTTGCATCCTAGAGATACTTCATTTATAACCCATGTTGCATCCTAGAGGTTTCCAAGCGAGCGCATCAGTAGTCTTGAGGATAGCTACTCCAAAAAATGCATTTAAATGCATAAGAACACGAATCCGATTCCCCTAAATCCGGTACCCAACCCCCAAAACCAACATATTCGTACCTAACAATGATTTTGCTATAAAACCCAACCTGACGATAGCCTCACTTAATATTGAATTTTTCAAAATGCAACAACTGGCCTATGGAGCTTAATTGTGCAGCCTTAAATGACATAAGGCAAATGCCCCATGGGATATCCAGAGATGGCATGATACTGGATGGTTAAGAATGGGCTCGCCCACTCAAGCTGAAATGTGTCCAAAGCTTTTGGAGATTTCTAAATCTCATGGCTGGCTTTTTCTCGAATTGAGGGATCAACAAAAGTAGATATGGGGAAAAAAACAACAAACTGAAAGCTTAATTTGTGAACTTTTATATCCATAGGCACATAAAGGGATTACAATATTCAAAATACCTGATGCCCCAACTTGGAGTACTGGAATATGCACTCAGGTTACTCGTTTAGTTGTCTCCACTATACAACTAAGCCCACTCAAACACAATGTTATGGTTATTGGTTGCACACCCAAAGAACAATCCTCACTACATTATATGTTATTGATTTATCCACATGAACTAAAGGACCTTTTGAAAAAGAAACAAAAACACAAACTATATGCAAAAAATATAACATGGAAAACTGGAAGAATTGGTGTCTTCTCCTCAGCAAAATCCCTCTTGTACAGAAACATGTAACATGGAAAACTGGAAGAATTGATGTCTTCTCCTCTGCAAAAATCCCTCTTGTACAGAAACATGTACAACTGCGAACGTTATGAGATCTGATTATTGGGATATTGAATTTTGACGAACAGGACATGAAAATAGAAATGTAACTACTTAATCAATGACTAATTCCCAATGAATTGGCCTCAAATAAATCCCAGTAATATGGTATAGGGGGAGAGATAGTGCACAAATGGTTTGGAAGCTTTCTCAGCAAATGAAATGTGTTTGCAAGGCAGTGAAAAATAGTTCACACGTGAAAACACAATAAAAAGTGAAACTCTGAACCTAAGCATAGAAGAATCAGCATCGATCCTTGGTGTGACGACTCCCATGACCATCACATAAAACAATAAAGAAGTAAATCAATTACCAAGATGCGCAAATGAGCCATAGCCACAGCCCATAGCGACATGCCACTCACTGGAAGCCTATCTAATAAAGCGGGGGTCACAATGATTTGCAATGCACAGGACAACTATTAGAAGCACCCAGACAGATCCCCTCTCTGTCAGTAGAGCTTCTAAGGCATATGCAACCTAAGATGTCTATTTTCCAGAATCCTTTCATCAAAAGCAATATGTGTAGATGAAATACTATTTTCTAGCCCTTAAACGATTTGCATAAAACTCTACACAAAATTCTTTTGGAACAAGACATCAACAATGTCCATAAACAGCATGTGGGAACAATGAAGGTTCCTCAAGGACTAGATCCCACCATGTAGTGTTCTATATCAAATTTACCAAAACGCTTCAGTAAACCAAGTGTTAAACCAAATATCATATATGTCCAAGCCGTACTACAGACCAAATACATTTTTCTATGACCTTGTGCCTACATATGCCACCATGTTGCAACCTTCAACCTCTATACCTATTTCATGAGCACCCTTGACTTTCATAGGAAGCAGCTGATGCAGGGAGAGAATAGGTACGTGAGGTTAAGAGATGGGGGTAGGTTGAGAGATAATATAGAAACGTGTTTATCTTTTTTTTTAGTCTATTTAAGGGAGATTTCCCTTCATTGTAAATCACTCTATAAATTGAATAAAAATTGGTCTCATGAAAGAGATTGTTCTGGGGTGGATTCCCTTGCAGATCTTTGAGAGAGGGTATTTTCTCTCAACCTTCCTTCTTTTTATTGTTAATTTTCTGGTTTTATTCTCTCCCAGCATCAATTGGTATCAGAACGGGTTCCGATGGCTTCATAAAAGACACCCTCGATGGATTAAAGGTATTGACTGGATTAGTTCAAGTCCTAGCAGAGAGAGTAGACTAATTCATGCATGTAGCTGCGAAAGTAGATGAGCTTGCACAAAAATTCGTGCAGCTACAGGAGGGAAGGAATCCTGAGACCGGCGTTGGAACTCAAGGCAACAGAGATGAAAGAGGTATGCATCTTGTTCCTAACCAACCCCGGGTGGCCACGGTTAATAACGAATTCAATGAACGAATTCTTCGGTTGTTGGAAAGAGAAAAAGAACATGGAATAAAAATTGATATTCCAGAGTTCCATGGTCGATAGCATGCCGATGATTTTCTTGATTGGCTAAGTAAAGTAGAGAAAGTGTTTGAGTACAAAGATATTACAAATCACAAAAAAATAAAATTAGTAGCCATAAAATTTTCTGGCCATGCATTGGTTTGATGGGAAGATTTGCAACAGGAACGTCTTCGACAGGGCAAGGAAAAAATTAATTCGTGGGAAAAGATGAAGGCGAAGATGCGTCGAAAATTTTTACCAATAAATTATGCCGAACTTTGTACCAAAGGTGTCAAAACCTTAAGCAAGGTGAAAAGTCGGTAAGTGACTATACTGAAGAGTTCTATATTTTGACATCTAGGGCAAATTTACAAGAGCATGAAGATCAAAAAATAAGTTGTTACTTGAATGGGCTAACTCAAGGCATTCAGAATGAATTAGCCTTCAAAGATATCTATAAGATGTATGATGCCTATACTTTGGCCCTCAAAGCCGAGGAAATAGTCAATTTGGGCCTTGGGAGAAACAGCTCAGTAACAAGAGGCTCTACGTCGATACAGGGGCAGCAAGCTTTAACCTTTAGAAGACCAACTACAAGGCGTAGAAACCAAACCTCTCAGAATTTCCCAACTAGGCCAAACCCTAATATGGGGAGAGGTGGTGTTGGGAGAGAGCTGGGAGCACCTAAGACATCTCGTGATAATACACAAATAGTGTGTTTCAAGTGCCAACAGCCTGGACATATGGCATTCAATTGCCCCTCACGTTAACCCCCTATCAAAGTTAATTTGGTTGAAGAAAATTATGACAAAGAAGTCGATGAAGGATACACCTATGAAGGCCAAGGTGATATTGGGACGAGCCAATCTTATGAAGGGACTGAGTCTTTCAAATGTGAGGTTGAAGAGTTGTATGGAGATGAAGAGGATGAAGTCTTAGTTGTCCAGCGAACAATATCATTAACCCCAAGACCTAGCGAGGATGAGAAGTGGCTGCGACACAATATTTTTTGAATAATTTGCACATCAGGAGGCAAGTTATGCATAGTACTAATTGATGGTGGGAGCAGTGAAAACATTGTGTCTAAAGAGATGGTGGATAAACTTTAATAAAAGGAACATAAGCACCCAGCCCATATCACATGCAGTGGTTCAAGAAAGGAGGTGAGGTACCAGTTCTTACCCGTTTAATATCTTTTTCTATTGGTGCTAATTATAAAGATAAAGTGTGGTGTGATATAGCACCTATGGATGCATGCCACATATTACTTGGTAGACCATGACTTTATGATCATGATATGGTGCATAAAACTAGACCAAACACTTATTCTTTTGTTAAGGATGGTATTAATATCATACTCCACCATATGAAGCAACTTCCTACACCCAAATCCACTAAAGAGGAGGGTTCAACAGTGCTTAATATGCAAAAATTAAAAGGGGATAGCAAGGATATAGATGTGATTTATATGTTGGTTGCAAAAGAAAATTCTACACCAATTGCAATTCCTAAGTCTCTTGAACCTCTACTTGATAAGTATAAAGATTTGATGCTTGAAGAATTACCTGATGGTCTTCCTCCAATGAGAAATATTCAGCATTGATTTGGTGCCCAGTTCTAGCCTACCAAATTTGGCCCATTATCGAATGAGCCCAATGGAACATGAAGAGTTGCACAGACAAGTTGTTGATTTGCTTAAGAAGTGATTGATTCGAGAAAGCATGTCACCATGTGCCGTCCCTGCATTACAGACTTCAAAAAAAAGATGGGTCATGGAGGATGTGAGTGGACAGTCGGGCAATCAACAAAATCCCAATCAAGTACCAATTTCCCATACCCAGGCTCAATGATATGTTAGATATGCTTAATGGAGCCAAGGTTTCTCAAAGATTGATTTAAGGAGTGGGTACCATCAAATTCGGATTTGTCCTGGGGATGAATGGAAGACCACATTCAAAACTCGAGATGGACTATATGAGTGGCTTGTGATGCCATTCGGGCTTTCTAATGCACCAAGCACATTCATGCGCCTAATGATTGAAGTACTCGTCCTTCTATTGGTAAATTTGTTGTGGTTTATTTTGATGATATTTTGGCTTTTAGTGTTAACCCACAAGATCATCTTAACCACTTGGAACAAGTTTTTCACGTGCTGAGGAAGGAATCACTTACTGTGAATTTGAAAAAATGTTCATTTATGACAAACAATGTCGTCTTTCTGGGGTATGTTGTTTCATCTTAGGGAATTAAGGTGGATCAAGAAAAAGTGAAGGCCATAGCTGAGTGGCCGCTGCCAAAGTCACTCACTGAGGTGCATTCTTTCATGGCCTAACGACTTTTTATCGCCAATTTATCAAAAATTTCAGCACTCTAATAGCACCAATGACTGATTGTATGAGGGCTGGAAAGTTTTCCTGGAGTCCCGCTGCTAAAAAGAGCTTCACTCTAATTAAACAAAAGATGATGCAAGCACCAATACTTGCCTTACCAGATTTTTCTAAAGTGTTTTCGGTTGAAACTGATACACCAAATGTTGGCATAGGGGCAGTTCTAAGTCAAGAGGGGCGACCCGTGGCCTTCTTTAGTGAGAAATTGAATGAAGCACGTAAGAAGTATTCGGTCTATGACCTCGAGTTTTATGCAGTGGTGCACGCCTTGCGCTACTGAAGGCACTATCTGATTCATAGGGAGTTTGTTTTATACTCAGATCATGAAGCACTCCGGTATTTGAGTTCTCAGAAGAAGTTGAATGCGCGACATGCTAAGTGGATGGCCTTCCTTCAAGAATACATCTTTCTATTAAAGCATAAGGCTGGAATCCAAAATAAAGTAGCTGATGCTTTAAGTAGAAGGGTAGTGTTGCTTAGAACTTTGTTTATGGCAGTGTTGGGGTTTGAAGTGATAAAAGATCAATATAAAGTTGATCCAATTTTCATCTAGGTCCTTGAAAGGTGTGTTGATGGGCAACACCCTATGGGTGAGTATCTCATGCATAATGGTTGTTTATTTAAAGGTGTGCGCTTATGTATACCTAATTGCTCCCTGAGGGAGAAGATAAGCATGGAGCTTCATGGTGGAGGATTAGGTAGGCACTTTGGGAAGGACAAAACTATAGAAAAATATTTTTGGCCACGTATACGGAGAGATGTTGATCGATTTGTGACCCGATGTCGAACTTGCCCAAGTATATAAAGGTCACACACAAATACAGGTCTTTATACCTCTCTTCCTGTTCCAGGTGCCCCATCGGCTGATCTCTTTATGGACTTTGTACTTGGACTTCCACGTACCACACGAGGTATGGACTCTATTTTTGTTGTTGTTGATCGATTTTCCAAAATGACACATTTTATTCCTTGTAGGAGAACTATGGATGCTACATATATTGCCAATCTCTTTTTCAAAAATATTGTAATGCTACATGGTGTTCCTAAGTCTATTACATCTGATCAAGATACAAAATTCTTAAGTTATTTTTGGTGCACTTCGTAGAAGCGCATGGGAACTAAAAATTCAATTTTGTAACGCCTATCATCCACAAACAGATGGGCAGACGAAGTAGTGAATAGGAGCCTTGGTAACCTCTTGAGGAGTATTGTTGGTAATAACATATCTCAGTGGGACATCGCTTTGCCTCAGGCTAAGTTTGCTTACAACAGTTTAATAAATCGATCTACAGGAAAATCACCATTTGAGATTATTAATGGGCGTACGCCTAATCATGTGCTGGACCTAGTGCCATTACCCATGCCAGGCAAGATCAGTGATAATGCCAATGCTTTTGCTGAGCATATTTGAGATTTGCAAGCTCAAATCAAGAAGAAAATTGAGGAAAGCAATGCAAAGCATTGAAAAGCTTCAAATGAGCATAGAAGAGAAAAAATTATCAAGGAGGGGGACTTAGTAATGGTGTATTTGCGAAAGGAAAGGTTTCCTTTGGGAACCTATAATAAACTCAAGTCCAAGAAGGTGGGCCCTTGCCGCATTTTGAAGCAATATGGGAACAATACATATAAGGTGGAATTACCAAAGGTATTGGATATCTCCCCGATATTTAATGTTGCTGACTTATTTGAGTTTCATGGAGACCCTCTAGAAGTTGAAGAAGAAGTAGTTGATATGATGAAGCAATTATCGAGAAAGAAAGCGGAGGAAATTGAGCAAGTTTTGAAGACTGAAAGCTTTCAAACTGAAAAAGGTTCCTATCACCAATTTCTAGTCAAATGGGAGGGCAGGCCATACTCTGATAGCACATGGATTTCTGAGCAAGAGTTCAAAAGAGTGGATCCAGACTTATACCGCGCCTATACTGAAGCCAACTTGCCGGAGTCGAGTTCCTTTCAACTGGGGGGGAATGATGCAGTCATGCCCCTTCGTGACTGCACCAAGAAGGGTCGTAGAGCCCAAGATGGAAATAAAGGGGTAATGATGTAATAAGGGGGATTCTTAGGGTTATTTTAATTTTTAGTCTTTTAATAAAAATAGGGAGTACGTTAATTAGGAGGGCATGAATTTATATTGTGTTTATCTTGTATCGATTGGGTTAGTTAGTTTGGGATATAAATAGTATAAGGTTAAAGTTAGGGGAGTTTTATCTTTATCACAATAGGAAGTCTTTGGATAAAAACGTGGGAAGCAAATCTTTTAGGTGGCATTGGATAAATCGTGAGGGAGAAAATCGGTACGTGAGGTTAAGAGATGGTGGTAGGTTAAGAGAGAAAATAGGAAAGTGTTTATTTATTTTTTTAATCTATTTAAGGGAGATTTCCCTTCATTGTAAATCAGTCTATGAATTGAATAAAAATGGGTCTCGTGAAAGAGATTGTTTTGGGGGTGGATTCCCTTGCGGACCTTTGAGAGAGCGTATTTTCTCTCAACCTTCCTTCTTTTTACTGTTAATTTTCTGGTTTTATTCTCTCCCTGCATCAGCAGCCCACTTCTCCATAAGAGTGAATCCATCAGCAATTTTGTCAGGCATATCACTCTCCTACACATTGACCATAGTATCATTAAGAGTCAAACTCATCCTCCTCATGTCACAAGCATAGGATCAACTAGGGAAGGGCACCACATTAATCTTTACAAATTACTTTTAATTTCTTTCCCCCCCATTTCTACCAGTTATCCAAATGATAGCACATGAAAATATTGGTTCAAAACAATAAAGAAGAAAGACCTAGGCATCAAAGAAAAGCCTCAGACTTATAGTGGAATGGAGATTTCTAACAATGCAATGTGCAGATTGAATTTTGCACGCAATCAAGAAGTCAGATGCACAGTGTAATATTCATTTTCAATCATCATGAATGGGAACTAAAAGTCACATACAGAATCTACTGTGGCCTGCAACAAAGTGACCCTCAATCATCTTTTTGTTCACCATTGATAGAAGATTTTAGAAGTAGGTTAGTAGAGTGACAACATAAGGGACTCATTGAAGGTTTAAGGAAAGCCCATGAACATGACGATACCACGTCTTAAATTTGTTGTTGATACATTATGCTTTTGTAATTCCCCACCAAATTGGGCAGCGAAAATAAAAATATTATTCTAAGGTGCTTTCATCTTATCTCAGGGATGAGAGCAAACCTATCCAAAGTCATAGTCATAAGGCTTGGCATTCTAGAAAACATGTTGGCCTTCTAATAATCAACATTTGAGTGTGAGGTGAGGGATGCTGAGGGCATTAGAATCCTTTTTTATGTGTTTTACTGCATCGTAGATTAGTGGCAGATGAAAAGTGAACACAAATTTTCAAAATAGCATTTTACCAGACACAGAATATCAGCTTGAGAAGTATGGGGATTTTGATGTTGACCCTACAAAGGTCAAAGACTCAATAATTATTTAGAAAATAAACAAACTCCCAGTGCCTTATGAATTTCACTAGATCTAAAGAAAAAGAATACATAGCCATCCAAACTCTTGCCAAAGAGAAAGTAAAAGCACAAAACTGTACAAACAATTTCAGGAAATTAACACGAACTTTGAAGCTCAAATTTTCAAATTGTCAAAAAGGAAAGGCTCACAGTTAAGAACATGAGGATCAAGTTTAACTGTTTTTCTCTTTTGCCTATCTAATATAGTGTTTTGAGGAACCATTTGAGCAAAACGGAATATTTCCTGCTCAAAGGCTTGACATTATTCATCCGAATAATAATAAACAAGTCTATCATAACCAGGCTACATACTGCCTTCAGATTATCCCATACATGTTTTTCAGTTAGGGATTCCAGTGTAAAAGAGTAACTTAACCATCAAGATAAATAAAAAGGGGGAAAATTTAGAACCTATAAAGGATCATCTTTTAAGCATTTAACCAAGAGAAAATCGTAAATTGGAGCATGTAGCATCCCTGATACCTCATCAGATCATCGAGGCGAACAAGAAAAGCACCAGATTAACGATAACTTTAAATGTGCACAATGTATTTACCTTAAAAAAACATAATAAACATGCAAAATAAAACAAGTTATTCAAGGGAATGGTTCCAAACCTGATATATATTTTCTGCAGAAATCTTGAATGAACTTTAATGAAAAGAACTGAATTTTACTCGTTAACAATTTTCTCTTGGTTACATGAACTATAATGAAAGTAACTTACTGCTAACAAAGAGCTCAGAGCTGAATCCCCTGGAGAAAGCAGGCCTATTTGACAGTAAAAGGGGTTTAGCCAAACCGCTTATAATCTTTGTTCTCCCAAGAAAGAAACCCATATGAGAGAATCCTGAAACTTCAGCTCAATAACCCATGATTCCAACTTTCCTCGTTGCACATAAAGGGCAAAGGTCTAGGGTTCTAAACTGCATGTGCGGCGTCTCCGAATGCGTGCAATTATCATATATTATTGAGAGAGCGTTGAGTAAAGTGCCCATTTATTTGGAGGGAAAGCTGTCCATGTTTCCCTCCAGCGTAGTTCTATCCTCCACTTACCAGCTAGCCGTACTTTTTTTATCACGACGGTTACTTACTACTTGATTTTAGATTCGACGTCTCAAAATATTTTATTTTTAATTTTTTTAATATAAATTTTTTAATATGAAATTTAGTACTTGTCATCTTCTCATTTAGGATGGATCTATAAAAAATATTAACAATAATTTTTTAATAAAAATAATAACTAAAATACCCCTTAAAACTTTCAAAAGTATTTTGGTCATTTTATTTTATTGAAAATATTTTTTTTATTTTTCGTTAGTATGAGTTTAATAGAAAAATGGACATCTAAATTTTGGTGTCAAAACAATTTATAGAAAAAATTTAAAAATAAAATAATGTAGAGACGTGACATTGTCATTGAGACAATCTTAACCTTCTATTAAAAAATGAACGGCTGGATAAGGGGGAGGATAGATCTTCTATGTTGTAGGAAAAATATAGAAAGCTTTCTCTTATTTATAATGGTACATGGCTCTCCCTATTTAATTAAGGGAAATTATGTCCATATCATTTTTATTTCCGATATAACATAAAGGTCCACACATATGTTTTTTATTTTTTCGACTTTGCCCCCCATTGAACACACTATTAAACTTTTATACATTTTATTAAATTTTTATTTTTTTTATATTCACACGCATGTCGTCAAAAAATTTTGGAACAGGCTCATTTATAGTGCAACCCGATGTCCTAAACATCAGATCCCTTCTTGGTAAATTTAATTTTTAAGCGGTAGGATGTTTTAGTCATCGTAATAGCGGGTGTGACTTAAATTCCCATATTGTGTGAGTTATTTAACGGTTCGATGATTCAAGTATCGAACAGCTTATTACAACTAAAAACTTTTCTTTCTAGGATGCACATATGTTGGGTGCGATGGCTTTTTGAAGTTGGAGGGCAAATAATAGATAAAGGGTATGCATTCTGGTGGTCAATCGTTGCTTGGTAAATAAACCTACGTATTCTTTTATGAGTAATGATCCTATGAGACCCTCCAACACTCATGTATATAGGATCTCAAAAGATCACTATTAAATTTGGTACGAATCTCTAAAAAGTTATCACATGGGTGTTGGACTGGACTTTTCTAAAATTATGTGCAAAATTTAATGATAATCCTTTGAGGTCCTACACACACATGGGTTTGGGAGAGTCTCATAGGATCATTAATCTTCTTTTATATCTATATTTCAACAATATTTAAGACTTTTATTTCTACATATAGATTCTTTTATACCTTGTTTAGTGTAATTCAGTTTGGCATTTAGGTTTCATTTGAGCTAACATAGGGACGTGTTGTAAACAAAAGAAATGGTAGTAATAAATGCCTAGATGTTTAAATCATCGAGCCTTATTTTTTTCTAAATAGTAAGAGTGATATTCCTTAGATAGTGGAGCAAAGCTCTTAACAAAATTACAAGACTAAGAAATAGGGAGGAGCACTCTCTAGATCCAAGATTGGCCAAACCTAACTCCTGGAATATAACACTCCCAAAAACTTCATCACTCCTACACCAAAACTACCTAAGTACCAACTAATCTCAACAAAAACTCACAAGACCCTCATCTTCTCAAAACAACTCTTCCGAGCTCCAACACCCAACAAGTAGCCCCAAGAGAGCACCTCCTTATCAAGGATCTCTGCATAGTCAAGATTAGGGCAACCAACAACCTACACCAGTCCGCAGCTGGGGTGACGGTGCTACAACTACAACCCAACAAAAGGACAAAAAATGGCCAAGAGGAAAAAGAGCTAGAAAAGAGGCCAAAGAAGAAAAAGGCTGGAGTAAGGCCATGAGAGGACCAGGAGGAACAAAGATGATGTGAGAAAATTGAAGTCATCTCCGTAAAAATTGTATTTGGCCACAAAATAAGAAGATTATAGCCACAAAGGAACCCCAACCTCCGTGACAGGGATCCCAGTGAAAAGCTTCATCTTAGGCATTAACCTATTGTGGCCTTATCCATAGATCGTCTAGTCCTCAGAAGAAACCCTGAGGACCAATCCTATGCGATAGGGCTCCCAGTGAACGAGTCTCATCTTAGGCATTAACCTAAAGTAACCTCATACAAATACCTTCCTGACCAGACAATCCAAAAAAAAATAACGACAAGTGCTGAACCCCAAGGGGTCACCCATCTTAGACGTTAACTTTATTTGGGTAGATGAGACAAGGGAAAGAGAGAGAGGTAAATAGGAAAAAAGAGATCAGGACGAAGACGAGGAATGAAAAGGATGGCAAAAAGGAGAAGATGGCCATGGAAAGGGTGGAGAGAAAAGACGAAGGAGGAAGGAGGAGAGGGGCACTGATGGCGGAGAGGGTCTCCACCCTCACCCCAACACTAAAGGTCTCTCTCTCTCTTTCTCTCTCTCTCAGAAAACCAAAAGGAAAGAAACTCCTAAAAGAGATGCAAAGAAAAGGGTCAAGAAAACAAAAAACTTTAAAAAGAAAATTAGGGATCAGCAAGAAAGAAAGGGAAAAGAACAAAGTAGAAGACATAGGAAAAAGACTCAGATCTGATGGTGGAAGCTCGAATATGAGCCCAAAAATAGAGGACCAAGAAAAAAAGATGTCGGGAGGCAAGGAAGCTACTGGAAGAAAGGATAATGAGATAAAAACGTTATTGGTCACCGAAGGTTGCTATTGCTGGTTTCCATAGGTAGCTGCTAGTCACTGCAAGGTTGTTGCAAGTCGCTAGAAGTTGTTGCGAGTCATCGAATAGTTGATGCAGAAAGCGGAAGGTCTCTCTCTTCTCGAGAGCTAAGGGCAAAAACTGGAGCGGTAGCTTGAAGGTGGCTGCAAGGGATGCTCGTTGCTTGCAGTCGTTGGACAGTGGCTGTTGGCAAGGGCTTGCAGGTGGTGGTTGGATAGTGGTTGGCGGTGAGGGTTTTCAGGCGGTGGCGACCTCAAACCCCACCACCTTCAAACCCTAACATAGCGTTTTACTATATGAAGAGATTACAATATCTAAGAGATAAAAATCATCGGACCTCATGATGGTAAAAGCGGTGTTCAAAGGTTAGGGCAGTCCGAAGTTTTAAACATCAACCCACCCTGCATATGTGTGTATTCTAAGTTTTTTTTATGGCAAAAAGTCCTGTAAAGATAAATAAAAAATTGAAAAGGAAATTTTATAAGCAGTCTGATATTTGAAATATCGGACCTAGTACAAAGTTGAAAAAAATAAAAAAATTTGGGAGAAAGGACCTCCACATAAATAACACATATTTATGGACTTTTCCATTCCTTAATTGAGAGAGAGAAGTATCGTATTTTCCCCATAAAATGTTTACTCAATTTTTAATGTCACTATGTGCAGGAGAGAGGGGGAAACATAAAATCAAAATAGAGATATGTCCGGACACACAAATGGTGCCAATAACCATATCCCCAGACCGATTTGAATGGAGGGTTTGATAACTTCAATTATAATATTATAAGTTTTTGAAGTGTCTGGTCTTAATTCGATGGCTCAAAGTTTTCTATTTTTTATTTTCTAATTCTACAAATCATTTTGTAACGAAATTTGGGGCTTGCATGCCTATGGAAGGGGCACAAATTTTCGAAGAAAGCGCACATGATAAAAATAAGAAAGAGAATTTTCAAAAAAAAAGACGACACGATTTGTAAAAGTCAATTCATGGTTATTTGACATTTCCTCAAGAACAATGCTATTCGAAAGGAAAGAGAATTTTCAAAAAAAAAAAAAAAGACACGATTTGTAAAAGTCAATTCATGGTTATTTGACATTTCCTCAAGAACAATGCTATTCGAAAGGATGTTGTATCAAACCATCTCCAATCAAGGTGAGAGTTGGTGAGTTTTTAATAAGTGTTTACAGCCCATCCTCAAATTTTCATGTCATTTCTTTATCATTTGACACATATTCCGAAGAAATAAAATTGGTGTTGACCCTTGGTTATTTGAAAAGAGCTAGTCTCTACAGCAATATGACACTGTTGCTCATATTTCTCCCCCATTTTTGGTATTTTGAGCTAAACTACGGTGAGATTAATCCTCCTTCACCGCTCGACAAAAATTCCAGTAATAATCACTGCAAGATTGAAAAGTGAACTGAAGATCAAACTAATGGTATGATTGGTTCATGTGAAAATATTTTCCACATTAAAAAATTCTCTTATGCGGTCAAATATGGTAATATTTTTATATCCATTGGTTTTAGTACATCTTTTCACACTAATTGACAACTAATTGATGTAAAAGTATTATCACATTTGACCACATGAGATAATTTTTTCATGTATTTTCGTGAACGAGAAGTGCCATAAAGGTTGATAACGCTTTTGTTATCAACCTTTTGTTGATAACGCTTTTGTTGGTTTTTTTTAAGAAAATTAGCAAAATGGACGTGCATTAGATGCATATTGAAGTAGAAAATGGTTTATAAAATTTATTTTAGTCTCAAGCGCTTATTTTGCTTAAATAAAAACATGTGATGGTTTATATATAAAAACAAAAAAAGGAAAATAATTTACACGGTATTAGTAAAACCTTGAGTACAGGGCATTAGCAAAGTTTTGAATGCACAGAGAGAGTTTTTCTTTTTTTTTGGGGGGGAGGGGAAGAGAGAGATGAGACTATCAATATAATTGAGAGTTATCCCACAAACGCCTATGCAGCCCCAATGTACACCACAATAGCACACAGTATAGTAAAAAAAGGATCTTTGGCCACAATTTTAGAGAGAGAGAGGGTCTGGTATAATAATAGAGAGATAGTGAGGTTTTGTTAATAGTGGGTTTAAAAAAAAATTTTGAATTGAAATTTATCTTTAAAAAGTTAACATGAAATCAAGAAAACCCATAAATAATATTAAAGCATGCATTAATCTTATGAAATAATGGCAAAAAATATTAATTCATATGATATACCTTTCAAATGAATTAATAATAAAAGTAATTCTTTATTTCAAATTTTCTATGTTGGAATTAGAAAAACCCTTAATTTCTAATTTTTAATATTAATAATCTAAAATTAAGATTTTACTGAAAACTAATAGATTTTATTGGGATTTAAATCATGACAACTTAATCTATTACATGTTAATAATAAAAAATCATGCTATAACATATTTCTTAATTTCTGAATTTCCATATCAAAAATTAGGAAAATCTTTATTTTCAGATGTCCAATTTTTTACTTTAGTAAAATGTGATGCAAATAACATTCTCACTAATATGTAGTTTAAATTTCAATATATAGGGCATATGGACTTGCCAAACCTTGCTTGTGTTAATGTTAAAAAAATAAATAAATATGGACTTGCCAAACCTTTTATGTGTCTTTGATTCTTAATTTTGAATCACATGCTTTTAATATAACACGCTTTAGAATAACATACTTTTGTTGTGATAAGTTCTAATTCTTATTTTCTTCTTTTTTTTTGCTATAAGCCTTTCATGCATTTCTCTACATACCTTCCAGCTAATTTGTGATGCTAACATTCAAAAACTAAAAGTTGAAGACAAATTTATTTAGCAAAAAAACGCTTGATGATTACATTGGAGGAAACTTAGAAGAGACTTATTAATGTTAAGTGATTTTTTTATTTTATACAATATTAACTAAAATATTTTAAATTTGAGTGATTCAATAATATTTTAAAAATTTGAAAAAAAAAAAATCATATTTGCAATTAAAAACTTGTTACATCTAATCATTTTAATTTGGTTAATTACACAAGAAAAATTGTTTCATACGGGCTGGACAGCATTTTTACAATATTCGGTCCGGACGTATAAAGCATCCATCTAAAAGATGGATGGAAAAAGGTTGTCCACCTAAAAACAATTGTAATTAACTGTCCAAATAATTTTTTAATATAATTATTATTTCTAGTTTTCAATTTTTTTTTTTTTTTTCATATTCAGGATCTCCATGTTAAAGATTATATATTCTCTAAAAATTAAGATCAAATTATATTTAAAAATATATTTATTGCCAAGCCTGCATTTCTCCAATATGTGGGCTGGCCATATAGAAACTATGTCCATTACATATTACTTAAAAATAAAACAGTCGAATATAAGTTTCATTAATTTAAAAATTTTAAAAAAGTTTAAGATAAGTTTGTTTAGCTAAAAAGCTTGGTGATTGCATTAGAGGATAAAATATATTAAGGCAAGGCATTATAGAGTTATATTGATTTTAAGTGATTTTTTTACTTTATATAATATTAGTATTATTATAATATTTTAATTTGAGTAATTTAATAATATTAATTTTAAAAAAAAAACAAATATCATATTCTCAATCTAAAAGTAGCGACATCTAAACATTTTAATTTGGGTAATTACACAATACTTATATATTAAAAAGGTATGAATTTAATTTTTATATGTTAATTTTTACTATTTTTGAGTAATACTTTAATAGAAATAGAATTTTAATATAAACAAATTAGTTTATAACGATAAATATTCCAAGAAAAAGGGCAACTAGAAATGTGAGAGATGCTTTAAATTAATCATTTAAGATGTTTCGAATTAATCTTAGAGAGAGATTTAGGGAGATTTGAGATATTTAGGAAACAAGAGAGATTTAGGAAAATGTCGAGAGAGATTTTAAAGGTAGATAAATAAGAGGGAGAGAGATTTTAGTAAAAATGTTTTAAATTGATCATTTATAAGAGATAGAGAAGAGAGAGATTTTTAAGGAGAAACTTTTGTGAAACGGTAGAGGTAGAAAGATTTTAAGAAAATATATAGAGAGAAATTTCAGGAAATCATATAGAGAGATACCTAACTATATACCTAGCCTTAGAGAGATTTTAAATTTTGATGGATAAAAAGGATAGTAATTTTAGGAGAGACATTTTAAATTGATATTTATGAGAGAAAGATATTAGAGAGATTTTTTAGTAGAGATATTTGTGAAACCCTAGGCAGAGATTTTACGAAACTTAGAGAGAGACACCTCTTGGCAATATTTATGAAACTTTAGAGAGAAATTTTTAGGAAACTGAGTGTGAAATTCAAAAAAATAATTAAAGTATAATTATGAAATAATTTGAGAATTGAACAAACAAAGTGGCCAACATAAAACATATTTGATTTTAATTTTTTTTTTACACAATATTCGTTAATAGTATCTATATCTGTAGTACATTATTAAGCCACATTTAAAGGGTGGATACGTGTCGCAAAAATAAAAAGGGATCCTAATTCTATAGAGGTTGTAGGAGATATTCTCATTTTTAAGGGAAGAATGAGAGATAGAAAATTGAGCGGAGACATGTTATTCTCACCTTTAAGGGAAGAAAGCGAGTACCGATTGTTTTGGAAATAGAGAGAGCCATCTTTTCTTCTAAAATTAGTGCATGATACCAACTAACCTTACTATTCCGTCCTTTAAGGGTGTGTAGTAGAGAGAGACATAAATTTTTTTTTTTGCGGAAAATTGTAGATACCCCCAAGATGAACTTTGTACACATCCTCCACCCCAATACTTTTAGGATCATACCCTAGACCCAACACTATTTTTTTTATATTTACCCCTACTCAAAAAGTCAAAACCATTAGGACTAAAATGCCTTTCTCTTCTCTCTCTCTACCAATCCTCTCTCTCTCTCTTTCTCTCTACTAGCTCTCTCTTTCTTTCTCTCCCTCTTTCTATCTCTCTCTATGCCCTCTCTCACTCTCTCTCTACCTGCCCTCCCTACCCACCGTCTCTCTCTCTCTACCCACCATCTCTCACTCTTTCTCTCTTTCTATCCGCGAACCATCCCAATTGCTTAAAACCTACACGCATGAACTGCAAAAAAAAAAAAAAAAAAAAAGAGAGACGGAAAAACACAAACAAAGAGAACCACAAATGAGGAGGCAAGCAAAATCACTTAAAATTAGAAGATTTGCTCACTTATTCATGAAAAAACCATTCTTCGAAAAAATTCACAAGGCCGAGTAATGGGTGGGCCTTGAAACCCTAGAAATGAAATCAAAGGAAGTTTTTGGTTGGGTTTCCAAGGGCAAGATACGTAGAAATGCTCAAGGCTCAATCAATGGATTCCATTCAAGAAGAGGGGCAACAATTCCATGTGCTTGCCATCAATTAAGCAATTCCTATGAATTTTGGCCATAGATTCAGGCAAAGTGTGTGTGAGAGAGGGGGGATATTAAAGATTTTTTCTCGTCTCTTTGCCCTCAACATCTCTTTCCCTCAGTTCATTCTCATGTTGATTAAAGATTCGAAGAGAGAGAAAGAGAGTTTGGGGGTAGAGAGCGATCAAGGTATGAAAGACTTGAGAGCAGAGAGAGAGACAGAAATGAGGCCATGAGAGAGAGTTGGGGGGTTAGAGAGAGGAGAGGGAGTTGGGGGCACAGTGATAGAGAGGGGAGGGCGGTAGAGAGAGAGAGAGGGAGAGAGTTCAATTGGAGAGAGAGAGAGAGGAGGGCGGGTAGAGAATTAGAGAGACTTGGCGGTAGAGAGAGAAAGAGGTAGAGTGTAGGTAGAGAGGAAAGAGAAAGGCAAGGGCATTATAGCCTTGATTTTATTGACGTTAAACCTGAGAAAAAATAATATTGGGGTCTAAGGTGTGATACTAAAAGAATTGGAGGTTTGATGTCTAGAAAGTTGATTTTGGTGGAGTATCTCTAATTTTCCCTTAAAAAAATTTCAAAACCCAAAAAAATTTCAAAAAAGGATGATGATGTCATAACTGGTTGTATGACATCATAACCAGTTTTTCATGATACTCATCGGCCCTTGACATCATACGGTCGTGTTGTGATGTCATCACACCGTGTCTGTCCAGGAAAAATCAAATCTCATTTTAAGGCCTGATCCCAAATGGTCCAGCCGATATCCAATCCAAATCGTCCAATTCCGAATCAAATAACCAATCTTTTAAACATTGATTCAAAACAAATTGTAGGAGCATGAGGATGCCACCAAGTATATCGAGGCTTTCCATCCCACATGGCCGTACATGTCCTTCAATTCCATTCCATAGATGCCACTTTTCTTTTCGGAAATAGCTCTAAATGTCCTTCAATGCCATGTTGCGCTCGCTCCTTCTTTTACCTTGCCAAGGCTGATGAATTCATGTGACAAATGAGTCCAGAGGGAGTGTATATGGTTAAATCGATGTACAATTTGATCTTGTCTGGAGAGATATTAAATTTACTTATTGGCCCGAACCGTGCCATATCAGGGCCAGGGCTGACCCCTTTTCCAAATTCCTACTTGATTATCCGTGATGATGGCTCTGCTTAGTCTTCTGACAATGAATCCAAGCAGTAACAGGTCTTCTACGTCCTATTGTAGGGTGATTATCGTAGTTATCTTGTTGAGTTCATGATCAATCAACAAAACAAAAATACTAGCTAACGTTTCCACTCTTCTTTTCATTTAAGTTCCATTCTATGCACCAAGAAAATCTGCTCTTCTTTTTTGTTTAATTTTCCTTCTATGCACCAAGAAAATCTACTCTTCTTTTCGTTAAATTTCCATTCCATACACCAAGAAAATCTAGGAGAAAGTAAGGATGATAGAAGAATCCATTTTATCCATGGGACTTATCACCTTTTCAAAAGGCCACGACGCTATAGGAGTGACATGGGTGTTTAAAGTGAAGAAGAATACAAAAGGAAAGGTTAAAAGATACAAGGCAATGTTGGTCGGTAAAGGCTACAAGCAAAGACAACGAATTGACTATCAAGAGATATATGATCCCGTCACCCTTATTGAAACCATTAAATTGATAATATCATTTGCTGCCTAAAATAGATGGAAAATATACCAAATGGATGTGAAGTGTTCTTTCTTGAAATGATATCTTGAACACAAAGTATATGTAGACCAACCCAAAGGGTATGTTAAACATGTAGAAGAAAATAGTGTCTATAAATTAAAAAAGACTCCTAATGGACTAAATAGAGCCCAAGAACATGGAACACCTGATTGGATTTATTTCTCCAAGAAAATGGTTTTATCAAATGCCCTTACAAGCATGCAGTTTACTTGAAAGATGCCAAGCATAGTGGCATTTTGATTATGTGCCTTTATGTTCATAGTTTGATATTTATTGGAAATAGTACTAGCATGTTTAAAAGTTTTAAGAGAAGCATGACTGGTGAGTTTGAAATAACTGATCTTGGCCATAGGTCAGACTTCCTTGGTATAGAAGTGAAACAATTTGAAAGTGGGATTTTTATGTTTCATAAAAGATATGCAAAAGAAATCCTTGAAAATTTTCTAAAGGAAAAATTTCATCTAGTTGAATGTGACTTAAAGTTAACATGCTATTGCAATCATGTGAATCGTACTTATTTCAATAGTTTAGTTGGAACCCTATGCTATTTGACCGCAAGTAGGCTAAATATTGTATATGTACTGGGTTTGATAAGCAGGTTCATGGAGAAGCCATCACAAATCCATCTTCAAGGAGAAAAAAGGATACTTCAATATATATATATTTTTAAAGGAATTCCAAAACATTATTAAATCAAAACGAGACTACAAAGTTACAGACAACAGTCTCAGATAAGAAAGTACCCCCTTTGGCAAGGTAATCTACCTACACATTGGCTTCTCGATAAACATGCATGAAAGTAAAGGTAAAAGGTCTTGAGATGTCCAAAATCTGTAGTAATACAGACCTCAACTCCCAAGGTGCCTTCTGCTCCAAAATTCGCTGTCCATGTAACAGTCCATAGATTTCGGCATAATTTGTAGTCCTTACCCCGAGAGGCCCTGCATACGTAAAAATAACATCTCCGTTTCAATTTCTAACCATTCCTCCAAAGTCCGTGAGACCAGGGTTCCCTAACGAACTCCCATCAAAGTTATGCTTGAAAACCCCTAAAACTGGAGCCACCCACCTACTTTAGGTCTACATTTGATGAAACCCATCTGGAAAAGATTCAACAGATTCCTCCTAACACCCACTTCTGAAATACCTTGCCCAACTTTCATAACCGACAGATATAGCCAAATTGCGTGAAAAATCTTCTTCAATATTCTCTCAAAAGGCATGCTAATCCCATCGAACACTCTCCTATTTCTCTCTTTCCATACCTCCCATAAAATCAGACCTCTCGAGATTTGTCAAATTATCATGTCCGTTCGTGGTAAAAAGACAAGTATTAGATTTGAGAGAACTCCCTCAACTTTTGATGGCATTACCATCGCAGTCCCAAGCTAAGCAAAAAACCAACTCCATATGCAAAAAGTAAAAGGGCAATGTAGAAAGAGATTGTTACCAGTTTCTCCATCCTCTTTACACAAAAGACAAACATTTGGCAATATCTTCCCTCTTTTGATCATATTATCTATCGCCAACACCTTGTTTTGTACATAGCGGCCACTTCCAAATAATGGCTGCTTGAGGCATAGACCACCTCCTCCTATCCTGAAAGAGTAGCTGGAACATAGATTTAATTGAGTACTCTCCATCTTTATCTATATCCCAAAGAACCTCATCAACATCGTTATGAGGGATATAAACACCTTCCAATAAATTCAATAAATTAGAGAGCTCAAAGAAAAGAGAGTCACGGATCCTATTATAAGGAAGGTTGATATTACAAATAATTTGTTCACACCCCTACGCTCATAGTAATCAGAGACTACAGCATTGGGGTTATCCATTCTTTGAAAAACCAGTGGAAACATCTATTTCAACGGTGAGTCACCTACCCATTTGTGGTGCCAAAAGGATATCATACTTCCATTGCCTAAGCTCCATCACCATACTTCGATGCAATCACTTTGTACCAAATATGGTCTTTGAAATTTAAACTTCTCCACCACCACTTACAGAGCAAGGCTTGGTTGACCGTTAGAATTTTTCTCAACCCAAGCCCTCCCATACTTTTGGGTGTACACACCCTATCCTATTTGGGAATATGAAATTTTTTCGTCTTTGCAGAAGAACCCCACAGAAAGTTCCTGATTAGAGTTTCAATTTTCCTAGCCACCGAAGAAGGAATTAGCAAAAGTGACATATAGTAAATCGGTAAATTCAACAAACATGCATTTATCAAAGTGATTCTACCCCCAAAGGAAAAATATTTGAATTTCCACAAATCAAGTTTCACTTGAATTCTCTGAATAATTTTATCCCAAACCGCAATCGGGAGTTGACCATCCGAGATTGGCATCCCCAAATATGTAATTGGAAATTTCTCCATCTTGCATCCCATCACCTCTGCAATTGGCCACACCACATCATAACTGCAATTAATTTCAACTACTGTTGTTTTGCCAAAGTTAACTTAAAGACCTAAAGCAACTTCACAGCACCTCAATAGTATATCAATATTGCTAATTTGGTCAACCTCTACTTCACAAAACAACAAGGTATCATATGTATCTTGCAAATGTAAAATACAAGGTCCCCTATTTGGCATTTGAAAGCCTGGAAAGTGTCCTCTCCTTTCAATATTTTTCATAAATAAACTAAAACACTCTGCATAAATAGTGAAAAGGAAAGGGGAGATAGGGTTACCTTGACAAAGACCTTGAGAAGCCTTAAAGTAACTAGTCGGACTTCCCTTATACATGATAGTAAAATGCGCTGAGGACAAACATCCAAATATCCATTTCCTCCATTTGTCACTAAATCCCGTGTTTTTCATAATTTCTAATAAAAGACTCCAATCGACCCTATGATATACCTTCTCCATATCCAACTTAACAACCGCCCCTGCACGACCACTTAGAACTTGTGAATGGATACATTCCTATGCCACCATAACGCTATAAAAAATCAACCTATCATTGATGAAAGCTGATTGAGGACCTGAGATAATAAACAGTAGAACCGTCTTTAATCGTTCTACATGGACTTTAGCCAAAATTTTATATAGACTTACCAAAAGGCTAATGGGTCGAATGTCTCCCAGATCAACAATCACTGACTTCTTCAGAATCAAAGCAATGAAAGTGGAATTCACCCTTCTTAAATTATCACCCCTTCTAAGGAACCCCCTAGTCATTTCCAATAACTCCCCACTAACCAAATTCCAAAACTATGGACAAAGATTAAGGAGAAGCCATCTGGGTCAGGTGCCTTATCACTCAGAAGAGCAAATACCACTTTTTTTAGTTCTTCCATAGACACATCGCTGTCCAAAAGATGCAGCATAGTAGTCGGTAAGACCTTAAACCCCACCCTACTCAATCGGGAAAAACATTTGACCTTTGAGGAGAACGCTCTTTGGTAGTGACTGATAATAGCATCAGACATCGCAACACTATCATCAGGGTCCACTCCTTGAATCAACAGTCTAGAAACATCATTCCGGCATCTCCAAGCATTTGCTATGGCATGAAAATATTTGGTATTTTGATCACCTTCTTTAAGCCATTTCATTTGAGATCTTTATTTCCAATAAATCTCTTCCATCATTCTTAGCTCTAATAATTCATTTGTTTTAGAGCATCTCTCAACAACCAACTCCTCAGACAAAACCCCTGACCATTGCATTACAAGATCAATCTCCTCTATACTCCTTAAGACTTCTTCAACTTTCCTCTTGACTGAAAAGCACTTTTCTTGTTTCTAGGCAATAAGCTTATGCTTAACATTGAGAAGCTCCTTGTGGAGTTGGAAATCTAAGGAGCCAAAGGAGATAGAATTCTCCCAAGTGCTTTTAATTAAGTCAATAACTTCTTTCTGATGTAACCATCCAATTTCAAGCCTAAAAGGTTTGGGGCCTCCCGAACCAATTTTAGAGCAAAGCAAAAGAGGGGTATGATAAGAGGAGAGCCTAGGGAGAACTTTAATTGATGCAAGGGGAAAACTTTCTGACCACTTACCAGACACCAAAAACCTGTCAATTTTGAACATTGACAAATTGGACAAACTTCCATTATTCCACTTAAATACTGTATCTGAAATAGGCAGATCTATAAGGGCATGGGATTCTATAAATCTATTTAAAAGACACAGGGCAGAAGTTATCGTTCCACCATGGCTATTTTCTTCCGGCCAACTGGTAAAATATGAAGTCCCCTTCCTAAACAAATCGGATAATCAAAATTAAGAATAACATCAAACATATCAAGAATAAAACCTTCTTTCTGAGCAATAGTATGGGGTCCATAGAGATTCATCAAACCCCACTAAAAATCACCCTCTAGTCTCACAAAACTGCCAACACGAAGTTCTCTTTTTTAACAACACAAAAGGAAAGCAAAACAAATGGATCCCACAACATCCATAGATCCCCAGAAGTCCCTACCGAGTCAATGCCAACAAAATCAACCGCCCTAGGACCGCACACTTCCATAACCCCAGAAAGACTAGGTCATGGAAGTTTGGTTTCGTGCAAAATAAGTAGGCTTATACTTGCTAAGAAAAAGTAGGACTTCTTTCTTTCGTCTGAGGTCACTAAACCTCTTACATTCCAAGTAAGGATAAACATTAAAGAGGTTTAGAGAAAGAAAGACCTGATTTGTCCCTACTAGTCCCGAAGTAAGTTTCTTCCATAAGCATCGATTCCTCCATAGCCTCATCAAAATCCACTTCCATAGTCGACAACAAAGGAGAAGAGCTCACTTCAATCACTTGTTCGTCTCAGAAGATGACTCAAGTAGCAGCACCTAGATGAGGACCCCGTGCCAACAGCTAAATAGACGATCTCGTGCCCTTCACCAGGCTTTTTCCTTTCTTTTTCTTTGTACCAATGTTTTTAAAATTGGTCTGCCTGGAGCCTAGGTGCTCGCCTAGGCAACCAAAACAAAAAATTTGCCTGCTTAGACCCAGGTGACCATACACGAGCGGATGTACCTGAGTGGGCGCCCATGGAGACTAGGCGTTTTTAGTTTTTTTAAAACTACTGTGCGCTTGAGGTTCTGGGTGCTCGCCTAGGCACTAGGCGTCAGTCAGGCTGCCTAGGGGCCACCTAACATTTTAGGGAAATTTGGTTTCTTGCAAAATAAGAACTGTAGGCTTATACTTGCAAACCAAAAATAGAACGTCATTCTTTCGTCTGAGGTTGCCCAAAGCTCTTACATTCCAAGTAAGGATAAACATTAAAAAGGTTTAGAGAAAGAAGAACCTGATTCGTCCCTACTACTCTCAAAGTAAGCTTCTTCCATACGCATCACTTCCTCCATAGCCTCATCAAAATCCGCTTCCATAGGCGACGACGAAGGAGCAGAGCTCACTTCAATCACCTATTCGTCTCGGATGATGGCTCCAGTAGCAGCACCTGGAAGAGGACCCCATGCCAACAGCCAAGTAGACGATCTTGTGCCCTTCACCAGGCTTTTTCCTTTCTTTTTCTTCCTACCAATGTTTTAAAAAACGGTTTGCCTAGAGCCTAGGCGATCGAGATAAAAAATCTACCTGCCTAGACACAGGCCGCCCTAAGCGGGCGGATGTACCTGGGCTGGCTAAGTGGGCGCCCAGGTGGGCTAGGCGGGCACCCAAGGCGGATGTACCTGGGTGGGCACTCAGGTCGGCTAGGCGTTTCTCATTTTTTTAAAACTATGGGGCGCCCGCCAACGCGCTGGGCGCCAGGCAGCGTGCCTAGGGGACCCCTAGCGTTTTAGGGAAGTTTGGTTTCTTGCAAAATAAGAACGGTAGGCTTATACTTGTGTAGACACCCTGCTTTAAATTTGACAAGTTATGTGGTTTTCTTAGATCCTTATGATCACATTGACTTAGTGAACCCAAAATCCATAGGTCACACAACTTACCCTTGGACCCAGAACCATTCTGCCAGCCCAAAAACCCTGTTACACCCTATTTTGACTCAAAACCCTGAAAACACGCTGTTTTACGGAATAAATAAATAAAAATAGTAAGAAATTTATTTTGATCCATATTTTTTCTGGGACCTTCAATACAGGCTCAAGAACATGTGTGAAAAATAAGTTTTCAAATCAGAGGTGTTTTGATCTAGGTGACACTAGGTGTGTCACCTGGGCGACATAGGCTGTATCGCTCAGGTCCCAGACGCATTTTCACTGAAATGCATTTTTACGCATCCTCAAGCGTTCCCCTACTTTTTAGGTCATTTATCTTGGGAGTGGGCCCGGGGAAAGCTACACATACCTCCCAAAATTCATTTTTTTTTAATTCGAATGGTGTTGACCGAGAATTTGTTGGTTGCGGGGATAACACTGCCCCAACAAATCCCTCGTTAATAAAAACTATCTCGGTGGTCATTTGAGGGTGAAAACAAAAACTCTTAGAGACTTTAGAAACTTTAGGCTGGAAAGATAAACCTGAGAGATACAAAGAGAACCTTTACCCTGCTCTGCATCTCAAATCTAAACTCACCCTAGGTCCGAAATTAGGGTACAACCATCCCAATATTTCAGAGACTTGGTAATGATCAACACCTGAATCAAAAGGGCAAAGAGGAACCGGTTCTGATATGGGCGAGCCCTCAAGGGTTCGGGAGTCCCAGGCGATCCGGTCGAGTCAAGTACTCATTCTCCCTTCATTTCTTCTTTATTTTATTTTATTTATTTTGTTTTGATCTGATTTTGATTTGTTTTGATTGAAAATCTTGTTTTGAAATGCTTCGGATCACACTGGCTCCGCCACAGAACTGAGAGCTGGTCTGCTCGTTTCCAGGCAGATCTGATCTCAGATCTGAATTTGATTGTTCCCACTTTCTCTACCATATCTTTTCCTTTTTGAAGCATCAGATCAGGGTGATCCACATCGTTAGATCGCTTTATTCTGCGCGGTAAACAGTTTGGCGCCCACCGTGGGGCTCGAACTCACGACCACAAGGAGAATAAAATCTCTAAGAATGAGCTTTCGATGAAAAACACTCAAATACAAACAAGTACTTGGAAATTCCAATAATACCGCACAAGCAGACCTTGAAGATGAAGATTCCTCCTAAACCCTGCAGGTTCCCAACAGAACCAACTCAGAAAGATGTAGGAGAGTGACATGAATGGAAAACCGAAGTGATTTCGATGAACCCTGAAAAAGTCAAGACCCTCCAAGATGGAAGCCCGATAAGAATCCAGAGGACTCTTCATGGATCCGCAAAGCAGATGATGAAAGCTCCAAAGGTAAAAAGACAACTTCGTGATTTTTGAGTTCTCACGATCCCGCAAGGTAATCCTTTCATCATTTTTGGGTTGAATATAACAAAAAAAATCACAAGCAAGGGGGCCACAAGTAGCAAAACTGTAAGGCCCATCCCTTTTAAAAATGCTGTTTCAATTTTGATTGTTAAAATCATCAATTTTCAGAAGCTTTTTCCTTTTATAAGGAACTTCATCACTACCAGAGGCTAAACTGTTAGTCAATCTGACCTCGTTATCGAAACCAACTTCCTACGCCTGTTATGAAGGCTTGAAACTAATCAAGCACTCATGATTGTAGGAGTGTAACTACCAACTACCACATATCAGAGATGAGTGAACCTTGTCAATGATGAAATTGGCTAGTTTGGGAGCATTTTTCTCTCAACTGAATCTCTTGAGGCAAAATGAGGCTAGCTCATCCATGTGTGTTCGTATGATGACCCAATAACGGAAAATTTGAGATAAAAGACCCTACAACTAGGGGACTGAGTTTGTAAAAATTCAGTTTGAAAAGTGTACGCAAAGAAAGTACTCCGCTATGCTTCGACGAATCAATAACACATGCACAAGTTAAAAGACCCCCAAACAAGGGCAATAAAGAAAAAAAAAGAGGGGGGAAAGCATGGGAACAGGCAAGGAAAACGAGAAAGGAGAGAGCCATATATTTATATGTACTTCAGGGTCCATAATGATCTCCTATTTTAAAAAAAGAAAAAAAGAAAAAAAAAAGAGATGAAGGTCACTTCTTTGATACTGAATCCTCCTCGACCCCTGCTGGACGATTGCTCGCCTCTCCCTCCAATCTCGGTTGAACCTGCCTTGGACCCCTTGTCATCTGAGTAGACACTCAAGACCGTGACTGACTCCGAACAAAAGATGGTAATGACACCCTCACATAAGGATTCATATATGCTAAAGAAGGGTTGCCACCTGCAGCCAATAGGAGTCCTGACAGTCTGCCACACCTGTCCATAAGATCCTTCACGTCCTCCTTAAGCTCCTGACATTCATCTCTGGCCGAATTGTGTTGAAAGAACAACATGAAATGAGAGAGGTTGTGATATATTTATAGACATGAAAAAAAGAAAAAGAAAGAAAGAAAGAAAGAAATAACAGCAAAGCATACCCTCTCCGATCGGTAGCGATCTACGCATCTCTCTAAAGCTCTAATGCGGTCGAGAGATGGTCCAAGAAGAGTAAGAGCAACAAAAGAGAAGGATGGTATTGATCGTACTCTCTCCATATTATCCCTCAGGGAGTCCGCCACCATCCTATCAAAATTCTGACGTAGATGCTCGAAATCCTCTGCTATCGAATCCGGCTCCTCGACTGCTGAATCACGCTCAGCATGAAGGGAAGCGACTTCATCAGTAGATGATCGACCCTCATCAAGATAAGCAGTCCTCTGCTCCCGCATCACCCCCTCACCATGTTCGTTCAGGGCAGCCACATCCCTCAAAACAACCTTGTACTTCTCATATAAAGACAAAGGGATGCTCCCTTCCTCTGCTCACCAATAACATGTGCAGCCCTGTCCCTCCACTCCGCTATCCAAGGGATCATCTCCCTCATATATGAATCCCATCAGCAGTGCTAACCATATGGGAGTCCAAGATGGCGTAATATCGAAAGAAGATTGAGGAAGGCCAAACTGACGATGCACCCGACCTAGAAAGTACGGCATCACCAAGAACATACAGATCAAATGGGTCGTCGTCCTGAAAGTTCGAGAAGATGCAACATAAACCAGTGGGACAGGGTCAATGCTCATCGGAGTCCAGTCAATCTGGGAAATCAAAGAAGGGAAGTCAATTTAAAGAATGAGATGTATAATTCTAAAAGGAAAAAAAAAAAGAAAAAAAAAAAGAAAAAAAGAAAAAAAAAACAAAGAAAAAGAAAGTAAGGAAAATGAAAGAGAGGCTCGTGACTTACCTCTCCGGCGGCTTGGGTGTCCAGGAAAAATGAATAATACAATCTCGAGAAAACCTCCTTAGTCTCCCACACTTCATATGACTAGCGATGAATGGTCGAAAATGATGGTGCTAGTCGGCCTGGAAGAGGGCGAGGGATGGTGATATGCTTCCACGCCCAAACCTGGAGAAGAATGGACCATCCACCTAAATAGCGAGCTCCCTTGGTGACACCACAGAGATGATGATGTAACCAACCCACAATCGCCGGACCCCAGGCCACTCACTCTAAGTAATCCAAATCTCTGACCACCCAAACCACCGAAAGATGAGCTCGGCCCTTAGATCAATCGGGAAACAGAAACTCCTTGAATAAGTATGCCAAAAAAGCCTGCAAAGAGCGTCTCTCGCCATCTGAAAGTGGCATGTGATCGACGGTCAAATCAACCTTCTAACGGAACACCTCCGGCTCACTCATGATCATGGCCCGCTCATAAGCATCTCGAATCGTCTCACTCTCTCGCTCCCGCCTCTCCTCATCAGAAAGTAACACTGAAGAAGAAACTGTATCCTCATCTGAAGACGCGTCGTCTTCGAACCTAATTCCCTCTGGGTCCCCTGACTCTGCCAAGGCTCGGGTGGTCGCTCTGGTCAAAGGATGGCTAGATTCACCCTGAACCGACCCACGCACTCCAGGGGCCCTCGACTCACTAGCTTCTTCCACCGGGTCCTTCCCTTTACGGGGTAGTCTGCTAACTGCGGAAATCGAAATATGAGGAGCCCGACCACCCGTCCTCCTCTCCGCACGATAAGGGATGCGGGTGACTTCCCATCACAGCTTCCCTAGATGGATGTCCGACTCATGCTTGCCTCGGATCCTCTCGTAAGGGATACCTAGGAGCTCCGTACACGCAGAGGCATAGCTAACACACGACTTCGGAGGAATACTCAAAAAGGGCTCGCCCTCACTCCGAACCCCGAGAATCCGGGTAACATCCTCAAGAGTAAGAGTGATCTCACCACGACGTAGGGGAATCAAACTCGTCTCTGGCCTATACGAAGGCACAACTCTGTGATTAAGGTGCAATCGAAACTGAAAGGTCTAATCCTGCAAACCTCCCACAGACCTATCCTGGCCAATGCTTGTCTTTGTCCGGAGTTAGTAACTCCGCCCATTTGCGCATGGTGAATAGGTGGCATCTACAGTCCACATAGAAGCCCCGTAAAAAACAAAAAAAAAAGGAGAAAAAAAATGAATGATGAAAAAAAAAGAGAAGGGAGAAATGGTAGAGAGAAGTCATCAATATATAGTAATAATGATAATAATTAAAAAAAAAAAAGAGCAGGAGCATGGGTTTTGGTCATTTTGCACTCAAGGGCATTTTGGTCATTTTACCTCCCAAAGGCATTCCGGTCATTTTTGTCATCCCCAGTAATATGGGGCAGTACTAGTTACTCACAATTATCTTTGAAAGGAAGAAATCACACTTAAGGGTATTTTGGTCATTTTATACTTAGGGATATTTTGGTCATTTTACCTCCCAGAGGCATTCCGGTCATTTTTGTCATCCCCAGTAATATGGGGCAGTACTAGTAACTCACGATTATCTTCGAAAGGAAGAAATCGCACTCAAGGGTATTTTGGTCATTTTTTACTTTCAGGCATTTTGGTCATTTTACCTCTAGAAGGCATTTCGGACATTTTTGTCATCCCCGATAATATGGGGCAATACTCATCACTCACGATTATCTTCGAAAAGAAGAAATCGTTCTCAAGGATATTTTGGTCATTTTGTATTTAGGGGCATTTTGGTCATTTTACATCCAGAACGTATGGTGGTCACTTCCCCATCCCTAGAGATAGGATCGGTACTGATAATTCACAATTATCTTAAAAAAGTATACCTTCATTTTTATCGGGTCAAAATTAATGACATGCTACTTTCAAAGCCACCCAAGAAGAAGTTCATCCAAATTTTCACTAAGGTATTTCAACAAGCATATCGAGGTCACGTTCGAGCGTTCTTTAAGGTTAAAAAAATGGTATCAAAATGGGTCTTCTACCAAAACAAGAACACAACAATCGAAGTATCCTTAGCGAGTTATATGATTCAAATGGGTTTTCCAAATTTTGTACAAAGAGAGCATCATTTTTACTAAGCCGAAATCAAGGGTATGCTATCTTCCAAAACACATAAGGGAGGACAATCTCAATTAGTATTAAGGCATTTCAACAGACATCTCATGGTCCTGTCCAAGCACACTCTGAAGCAAAGAAAATGACATTGAACAAACTTTCTACCAAAAACTAGAACATGACAAACAAGGCTTTTTGAGTAAATCGTGTGATTCAAAACAAATTTTTAAAATTCGGATAAGAAAATCACACAATTTAACCCCACCAAAATCACACTTTCATTTGAAACTGGTACCTTTTCTTGCCCTTTCGATTTAGAGATGTGGCATGATCCAAGTGTCCATTGGCAGCCATTGCCCTCCATCCTCACCATATGGAAGTAATCAAGATTAGATTGTGGGTTTCAGAAGGAGTTTGGTGAAGGGGGAAGGAGTGCGAAGGTGTGGAATGTGGGGTTGAAAATGGCTCCGACCCAATTCAAGAGAGAGACACCAAAAGATGAAGGGGAAGTTGTCTTTGAAATGTGGGGAATGGTTTGCTTCAAACACAATTTTTAGAGAGAGAGAGAGAGGGTGCAACATTAAGTTCAAAAAGGAGGGGAGGGGTCTCACAAGGAAACGAAGGGGGGTGAAGGAAGAGATGAGACCGAAAGGGGGGGTAACAAAAGGGGGCACGTTTTTTTCGAAGGACTTATGAGCTGAGCGACGCTAGCTGCGTCGTTCGGGCGACGCCCACCCCTCATATATATATACATATATATATATAAAAAAAAAGGGTTTTGAATGGGCGACAAGACCTGTGTCGCCCAATTATTATTATTATTATTATTATTCCCCATAAATTGAGGTAAGCAAAAAAAAAGGTTAGTTTTTGGTGGGCGACACTACCCGTGTCGCCCAACCCATTTCACCCACATTTCAAAAGAAAAAAAGAAAAGAAAAAAGGACGGGCGACATTACCGGTGTCGCCCAACTAATTTTTGTTTGTCACCCCACAACCGGGACAACTAATAAAAAAAAATATAATAATAATTAGTTTTTGGTGAGCGACACTACCCGTGTCACCCAACCCATTTTCACCTCACCATGGGAACTTATAAAAAATAAAATAAATAGAAAAATTTTGCTATGTTGCCTATGATTTTTTGTTTTTCAAAAAAAATAAAAGAAACGTTATCGTGTCGCCCAACCCTCTTTATACCCTTATGAGAAAAAAAAAACAAAAAAAAAAAAAACGAAAAATTTGGTGGGCGACACTACCTGTGTCGCCCAACCCATTTTCACCCACCTTTCAAAAAAAAAAGAAGAGGTTTTTATAGGCAACACGACTAGTGTCGCCCAACTAATTTTTGTTTTTCACCCCACAACCAGAGCAACTCAAAAAAAAAAAAAAAATATTTTTTTTATGGGCAACACCCCTTGTGTCACCTGGGCGACATAGCCTGTGTTGCCCACCCTAGCCGAGCTACAAAACGAAAAAAAAAAGGTTTGTTTTGTGGGTGTCGCCCAGACCTGGGCAGCACCACCTATGTCGCCCAAGTTTTTTTTGGACAAACCTGGCCCTCGCTCAAGATTTGAGCACTTGGGGTCAATTTTAGGGGTTTAAAAAAAAAAAAAACATTTTGGACGAAAATGCCCCTCGCTCGAGATTCAAGCCACTCGGGTCAATTTTGGGTTTTAAAAATACATTTTGAAAGATTGTTTTTTTTTTTTTTTTTCAAAAGTTTCAAAGGCTCCCTAGTGGCATGAGCCTAAATTGCCAACCAATCTTTCCAAATAAAAAAAAAAATTCAAAAAAATTCCATATGCTCCTTGGTGGCATGAGCCTAAACTGCCAACTGATATCAAAATCTTGTGCTTCTGAGTGGCATGAACTTAAACTGCCAAGCAATTCCAAATCTTTTGCTCCTCGGTGGCATGAACCTAAATTGCCATCCAGCTTCAAAATCTTTTGCTCCTCGGTGGCATGAGTTTAAACTGCCAACCAGTTTCAGAAAAATATTTTGCTCCACGGTGGCATGAGCCTAAACTACCAACCAGGATTCAGATCGTCAAACTCGTGCGATGTTTAAAACCCAAGCTAGCATGTCAAACTCGTGCGACATTAAAAAAATTGAGCTAATACGTCAAACTCATGCGACGTTAAAAAGTAGAGCTAATACGTCTAGCCCCATATGATGTAAAAGGTCAAGTCATCCAGTTTAACGTCAAGCTTGAGCGACGTAAAAGAGCCGAGACAAGTAACGTCTAGCTCGTATGACGTAAAAGGTCTGGTTATCCTCGTGCGACGTAAAAGTGCTGAGACAGGTACAGTCTATTCCCGTATGACGTAAAAGATCGGGTGTATCGTCCATCGCTGCGTGACGCTAAATTGCTTAGAAGGCTCTATGGTTGCAGGACTTGAAATTGCTAACCAACAATTCTTTTAGAAATATCTCTCCCTTTTCAAAAATTTCACCATATGTCTCGTGTTTTCAAAAGCTTTAAGTTTTTTGTTAAAATCGTAGCTTGCCCCTGCTCCGGGTTTTGTTTCAAATCCCTTCCTAAATTCAAAAATTTCTAAAAAGACTTGTAAAAACGAAGGAGCTTGGACACCTGTATATGATGAACACTGCGTTGCTGCCTCGCCTCTCTATTCAGAATTGATCAGACAAGTTTCGTCCTATAGAAAGCCTTTTCCTATAGACAACCTTAGGAAACCCCTAAGGAAATCAAAGAAATTACCAGGATTAAAATTTTCAAACTGAGAAAACCCTGAGGTCAAGTGGCATGGTTGTAAAATCCACCTCTAGTTTCAGGCCTACGTAACTTGCCAACACCTCACGACGAAAGCCCTCGATGAAAATGTCTTAGGTGGGTGAGCATGGGCTTGAAGAGATGGTGTGCCATCTGTCCATGTGACGTCGGGATGACATTTATCTTTGACATTCTCCTGTCCCTCGAAGGATTGGGAGTGTCAGAGAGTCTACTGTTGCTACTCACCTGGCCCTCGAAGGAAAGGGAGTGCGCGTTCGCCTGCCCCTCGAAAGACATGGAACGACAGCGTGTCTACTTCTTTGCCACTCTCCTGTCCTTCGAAGGACATGGAGTGCCAAAGACGGGCAACTGTAGACACCCCGCTTTAAATCTGGCAAGTTCTGATGTTTTCTTAGGCCCTTAGGATCACATTGACTTAGTGAACCCAAAATCCATAGGTCACACAACGTACCCTTGGACCCAAAACCCTTATGCCAGCCTAGAAATCCTGTTACACCCTGTTTTGACCCAAAACCCTGAAAACACGCTGTTTTACAAAAAAAATCATTAAAAATAGTAAAAGAATCTATTTTGACCCAAATATTTTTTCTGAGAGCTTCACAACAGGCTCAGAACATGTGTGAAAAATAGTTTTTCAAATCGGAGGTGTTTTGTCCTGGATGACACTAGTGTCACCCAGGTTTGGGCGACACTACTCGTGTCGACTTTTTAGGTCTTTTATCTTGGGTGTGGGGCCCGAGGAAAGCTATCCGTACCTCCCAAAATTCGTTTTTTTTTAAATTCGAATGGTGTTGACCAAGGATTTGTTGGTTGTAGGGATAACACTGCCCCAACAAATCCCTTGTTCATAAAAAACCATCTTGGTGGTCATTTGAGGGGTGAAAATAAACTCTCTGAGAGACTTTTAGAAACCTGAGAGACTTTAGAAACTTTAGGCTGGAAAGATAAACCTAAGAGATACAAAGAAAACCTTTATTCTGCTCTGCATCTCAAATCTAAACTCACCCTAGATCCGAAATTAGGGTACAACCACCCATCAACACCTGAATCAGAAGGGCAAAGAGGAACCAGTTCTGATACGGCCAGCCCTTAGGGGCGCAAAAGTCTCAGGCCATCCGGCCCGGTCAGGTACTCATTCTCCCTTCATTTCTTCTCTATTTTATTTTATTTATTTTATTTTGATCTGATTTTGATTTGTTTAGATTGAAAATCTTGTTTTGAAATGCTTCGGATCACGTTGGCTCCGCCACTTATCTGAGTGCATGTCTGCTCGTTTCCGGGCAGATCTGATCTCAGATCTGAATTTGATTGTTCCCACTTTCTCTACCTTATCTTTTCCTTTTCATTTTCATCAGTTTGAAGTATCAGATCAGGGTGATCTACATCATTAGATCGCTCGATTTTTCGCTATAAACAATTTGGTTCCCACCGTGGGTTCTTCTTTGCCACTCTCCTGTCCCTCGAAGGACAGGGAGTGCCAAAGAGGGGCAACTGTAGACACCCTGCTTTAAATTTGGTAAGTTCTATGGTTTTCTTAGACCCTTAGGATCACATTGACTTAGTGAACCCAAAGTCCATAGGTTACACAACTTACCCTTGGACCCAAAACCATTTTGCCAGCCCAGAAACCCTGTTACACCCTGTTTTGACCCAAAACCCTAAAAACGCACTGTTTTACAAAAAAATTCATTAAAAATAGTTAAAAAATATTTTCCTTCAAGTAGGTCTGTTCTATTCTTGACTTTTTGATTTCATTCTAGTTTGTTAATTTTGATTGAATTCATGTTTTCCTTGCTTTCATCATGCTTAGTTTAATTATTTCTCATCAAATTTAAACGAAAAAAAATAATATATATATATATATATATATATATATATATATATATATATATATATATATATATATATATATATATATATATATATATATATATATATATATATTGTTGAGGGTTGCTTGCAGTCTCTTTGAACCGTGTCCCGTTCGAGTCATCATCGACTCGGGTCACGCTCGACTTAGCACGGACTATGCCTGGTTTCACTGCTTTGACCATACATTCTTAGGGGTTCCTCACCCCTCCATTTATATTGTGCCTCGAGCAAGTTTTGCCTTGAAGCACACATCACTAGGCGTGATCAGCACCGAGCGCTCACTTGTTTTCTTTCTTATTGTGTGCATATGTGCTTTACTTTATTTTCATTTGTGTGCTTCTTTACACACTCTAGTACACACTGACCGAGAATCCTGAAAAACCAGAAAAAAAAAGTTTCGAGAACCCCCAAAATCTGCGTTAATGGCGTGAGGGGAACCCAGCTTTGAGAGTTGAGGTGGTTGGGATTCGTGTAACTTTAACTATGAGTGCCCCTCTGTAATCCTTTGCCTCAAAGCAACTCCACATATAGTAGGACCTGGTGAACATCCTATAACAGGAGGCCAGGACCTATGTGGGGACCCATATAAGCCTTGCCGCATTTCATTAGTTAGGAACACACTCGAGACCTAGCCTACCTATAGTCTTATATTCTTCTAGCTCAAACATTTTCGTGTGCTTGTTTACTTACTTTTGGTAGATTAACTTAGATCTCAGTTCGGACCTACTTTGGGTCAGAACCCAAGCTGGTACCCAGTTTAGTCTAGGTCCGAACCAAGTTCTGCCTTGGTCTGAACCCAGGCTCCCCCTTGGTCCGAGCCGAATGCTCGTTCCTTGCTCGTCTGTGATCCATCCTAGGTCTACACCTGGTCTGGTCATCAAAAATATCTAGGTCCATAGTCTAGGCCTGTACCCAGCTTGCCCCAGGTCCGAACCAAGTTCCGCCTTGGTCCGAACCTAGGCTTCCCCTTTGTTCGAGCCAAAACCTCATTCCTGGTTCATCCCCGATCCAGTCCAGGTCTACGCCCGATTTGATCTTCACAAATTCTTTAAGTCCAAGACTAAGCTTGCACCCAGCTCAGTTTAAGTCCGGACCAGGTTTACTCTTAGGTCCGAACCTAGACCCACTCTTGGCCCGAGCTCAAACTCAAACCTATTTAGTCTAGATCTTTGTGTAGGTTCTAGTATAGGTCTAAGTTTAGAGTTAGCTCTAAGGTTAGATTAGGTTCACCCTAGCTTAGGGTCTGAACCAAGACCCAGGGAGTCTAGATTCTAGTCTAGTCTTAGCCTAGGTCTTACTTAAGGTTTACTCCTAGAGTCAGGCTGGGTCCACCCTAGTTCGTCGAATCTAGATCCTACCCTAGTCTAGATCCTAAGACCTTGTCAAGAGCAATCACCATGTCAGTCACCCAAGGCGACTATGATGACTGTTCTATGGCCGACTCTAAGCCCAACCTTCCCAAACCTAGGGACCACTATGCTGCAATCCCTTGAGATTACGGTCAGAACTCTGCCCAATCCATAATCCAACGCCCTGGTCTCCAACTAGAGGAGGAGTCCCAAGGATCTACGCCCAATCCGAGGTGTGTATGCTCGGAAAACATTGAATAGCCAAGGGGTCCGACCGGGCATTGTCATACAAGGAACCGTAGGTAACCACAACAAGAGCCGTGTAACCTTAGGCAACCAAAGTAGGATTCATGTCAGGGGAGAGGTCCATGCTATATCTAATGCCCCCCAGAAGTCACACCTTGATAACCTTGAGGCTCAACGGTCTCATAATCAAGACCCATCTAGGTCTAAGAGGTCTAATCCAACCTCGAGTCACCATATTATAGCCCATGACGTCCTGAATACGGTACACAACAGAGGTGCCAATCCAGACCGACCCTTAAGTGAGATGGATGTTCAGGCCGCCCTTAAGAGTCTAGTTGATCTAGGTTACACTGTCTAGGCCCCCAGTTCATAGGTTGGTCCTAAACTAGCCTAAAAGCATAGGTCAACACCTAGCACAGCCGAGTCAGCCGATTCTTCAATCGGTTCCTCTAGTACATCTGGTCCAACAAACCGTGTGGTTTCCGCAACCGGTGGCGATGCCTATGGGTCAGTACGCCCCTCAAGGGCAAATGTGTCAAACTGCTCCGGTAACTGCGGCTCATCCATCACAGGCCCAAGCAGGCCAACATCTACCCCAAGTCTCGACTCATCAGTCTATGCTTGGGAACCCACCGACCGGTGGGACTACTCTTATGCCGAATACCCAATAAGAAGGCACCTTAAAAGTGATACAAGATATGCTTGTAAGGATGGGTATGCATGAAATCCTACCCCCAAAGGCCTATATTCATGAGACCCTTGGAGGCATGGAAGACCTTCCCCTTGGGTTTGTCATCCTAGAGTTTTAAAACAAATTCAATGGGAAGAATGACCTAGATATTGACGTCAACACGTACCTCCTCTCCGTCAGAGCCTTGGGAGACAAGCCTAATCAGTTGAAGGCCATGTTTTCACAAACTTTGACCTGTGAGACTTTGAACTGGCATCATAATAATGACCGCAACCACACATTTCTCTAGGTAGAATGTTTAACCAGTTCGCCTCTCATTACCGTGAGTCGACACCAAGATCTATCTCCTTGGGTGAGATCAGTGCCACAAAACAAACCCAGGAGAATCCTTTGAGGATTTCATTGGTTGATTCCGCGAGGTAGCGATGCGGGTCATCGAATGTCCACTTACAGACGTAGTTAAAATCTCCATGGCCTTAGAAAATGCGGCTCCTGAATACAGGACTTTCTTCAGCCAAGGCATTGTCCCCCACTCTTTCGACCCAACGATCGAGCAGGTGGAACGACATGAAAGGGCGAGAGGGACACCCCTCAGCACTAGGCCCGATAACAAACCCATCACGACTCCCCAGAAGAAGAGTAAGAGCAATGGTAAGGGAATGTTAATGAGGTTGTCATTAACGGACCGGCTCAAGGTTCAGCCACCCAGCATAACAATAGGAATCAAAATCGAAGGGGTCAGCTTAGAGCTAACTCTCAAAATAATAATCGATGGCGAGAGGACAACTTCACTCCTCTCAAAGACCTATTAGAAAAAGTGCTGGAGTTGCTCTTGAGGAAAAACATGGTTCAACTCCCGCCACCATCTGAACCACCATTTGAGGTTAAGGATAAGAACAGATTGTGCAAGTGGCATAGAAACCATGCTCATGATACCCAAAACTGTTTCTATTTGAAGAGGGCGATTCAATGGTTGATCAATAAGGGCGACATCACTGTCAGACTTATAAATTAACTTGTTGAGGAATCTAATCAAAAGATCGGTATATTCATAAACCCTCTCCCCAAAAATACGGCCACAACGACCAAAGAAACGGGAGCTCTGAGTAACTCAAAGGAGGATGTTATCATTCATATGATTGAGAAAGGAGATGAAGATGATGATTCTAGTAAATTCATATTCGTTGACGATCATCTTCTCCAAGAGGCTGAAGAAGATCTTTTGAGTCTTCTTAGAGGAAACTCTTCGTCCCCGAACTCTGATGACCCTCCTAAGTGGGACCAATATGACGAAGATGATACCCTAGAGATTGACATGGTCAGAGTAGAGGGGGTCATCTTCCAAACGAGGGGCCAACACTCTGAAGTCTCCCACTACGTGTCCAAATAAGGGGCCAACACCTCAAATGTCAAAAGAAGTCTAACCTTTGAAAATTCTAAGGGACCCACCTGGGCCACCTTCACAAGATTTCTTGAGTGATCCACCAATCTGGGATCAAGAATTGAATATTGAAAATCTGATCATGTTACCTCCTTAAGAGGTAGGCTCTCTAAAAGTCATTAACAACATGAGCACAACTTCGATAACCGGAGCACCACCATGTCAAGAGAATGCATCCTATGAAGAGCAAGTTCCCAATGAAACGGAAAGTGCAGTGGCAACCCCATCAAAATATTTAATAGGGATAAACTCCTCTCGTGAAGAGGATACAACCACTGAAAAGGAGTCTACTACGGAGTTAACCCCCGAGAAATAATTCGAAATTTGCAATGAAAAAGATTATCGAAAAGGAATTGGATGATCACTCACCCCTTACAAATAACCAAATGAGGCATTCATGCCTCACACTCCAGAAGGCATTAACGCCTAATGTGTAACATAAAGTACTCCATTAAGGAAAAAACCCTGATGAGCCTATCCGTCCATATAGAAGACTGAGGGATTTGAAAACTGAGAGTGATTTTTAGTCCCAAAATCAAGATTCAAGTGGAATAGTTTAAAGGAAAGTTCAACAATCATTGTTAAAGGGATTTTGGATGTCAACCTGGGTCAAGGGAAATCAGAAAAAGACTGATATTAGAACCTCCCTACCACTTGGAGGAAGGAAAGATGATCAAATTCTTACATGATCTTAAGGCGAAATGCTAAAAAAAAAAGGGGCACCTTTGACTCTTCTTCTTCCTCCTCCTCTTCTTTTATTATTGTTCTCTTCTTCTTCAAAAAAAAAAAATAATCTGCTGGGCTGAAAATCCAAAAGGAACCCCAAGCGTTGGAAAAAAGGCTAGTGGGCTGAACACCCGAAAGGGTCCCCGGAGCGATAAAATAAAAAATAAAAATCCGTTGGGCTAAAAATCTGAAAGGAACCCTAGGCATTGAAAAAAGGCTACCGAGTTGAACACCCGAAAGGGACCCCGGGGCGATGAGAAAGAAAAAGTTCTGTCCTTCCTTCTAGTCTCCAAAGTCTTTTCTCTCTAAACATCTTCTCTTTCCCCCCCCTGAGTCAAAGTGGTGTTAAAAGAAAATCGATAAGCACTAGCTTGACGGAACATTGTTAAAGAAGGGTGGGTGGTGGAGGAACGAAATCAGAAATCCAAAGAGATTCTGAACACCTAGGGGCAGTATCCTTATTTTCAAGACTCTTTTTCGCTCAAAACTTTAGAGAACTCTCCTTGAACTGCAACAAAAGAGCTGAGGTTTGAAGATAAAGAAATACTTGATGATTCATCTCCCGAAGATTCAAGCAAGGACCCGATACTCTCACATAGGGTCCACCAAAGGGGTCACAAGTCGAAAACTGTAAGACCCACATTAAAAGAAAACCACCCCCCAATAGAGGCAACAAAACAAAAATAAAAAATTAAAAAACTAAAAACTCCATGGTCGGTTGTATGAGCATAATTGCCGACTACCGTCCATCGTTGCATGACGCAAAACAACTTAGAGGACTCTATAGTTGTAGGAGCTAAAGCTGATAACCAACAATCTTTTTCAAAATATCTCTCTCTTTTCAAAATCTTCACTATATGTTTTGTGCTTTAAAAAACTTTAATTTCTTTGTTAAAATCGTAGCCTATCCCTGCTCCGGGTTATGTTTCAAATCCCTTCCTACATTCAAAATTTTCTAAAAAGACTTGCAAAAACGAAGGAGCTTGGGCACCTGTATATGATGAACACCGCGTTGCCGCGATTATCGCGTTGCTGCCTTGCCTCACTATTTGAAATTGATCAGACAAATCTCATCCTATAGAAAGCCTTTTCCTATAGACAGCCTTAGGAAACCCCTAAGGAAATAAAAAAAATTGCCAGGGCTAAAATTTTCAAACTGAGAAAACCCAAAGGTAAAGTGGCATGGCTGTAAATTCCACATCGAGTCTCAAGCTTGCGCAACTCACTGACACCTCACGCTGAAAACCCTAGGATGAAAATGCCCTACGTGGTTGGGCATGGGAGTGCAATGGCTTGGAGGGATAGTTGGTGTGCCATCTGCCCACGTGACGTCGGGATGCCATTCATCTTTGACATTCTCTTGTCCACAAAGGATAGGGAGCATCAAAGAATCTACTGTTGCTACTCACCTGGCCCTCGAAGGATAGGGAGCGCGCGTTCACCTGGCCCTAGAAGGACAAGGAGTGCGTTTTCACCTGCCCCTCGAAGGACAGGGAACAACAACGTGTCTACTTCTGTGCCACTTTCTTGTCCCTCGAAGGACGAGGAGTGTCAAAGAGGGGCAACTGTAGACACCATGTTTTAAATTTGGCAATTTTTGTGATTTTCTTGGACCCTTAGGATCATATTGACTTAGTGAACCCAAAATCCATAGATCACACAACTTACCCTTGGAGCCAGAACCGTTCTGCTAACTTAGAAACCTTGTTGCACCATGTTTTGACCCAAAACCCTGAAACGCGCTGTTTTATGGAAAGAATCATTAAAAGTAGTAAAAAATATTTTTGACCCAAATTATTTTATGAGAGCTTCACAACAGGCTCAAGAAGACACGTGAAAGTAAACTTTCAAATCAGAGGTGTTTGGCCTTGGGCGACACTAGGTGTGTCGCCAGGACGACACAGGCCGTGTCACCCAGGTCTAGGTGACAGTACCCGTGTTGCCCATACGCGTTTTCACTGGAACACATTTTTACACATTCTCATGCATTTCCCCTACTTTCTAGGTCATTTATCTTGGGCGTGGGGCATGGGGAAAGTTCTACGTACCTCCCAAAATTCGTTTTTTTTAAATTCGAATGTTGTTGACCGAGGATTTGTTGGTTGTTGGGATAACACTGCCTCAATAAATCCCTCGTTCAGAAAAACCATCTTGGTTGTCATTTGAGGGGTGAAAACAAAAACTCTGACAGACTTTTATAAACCTGAGAGACTTTAGAAACTTTAGGCTAGAAAGATAAACCTGAGAGATACAGAGAGAACCTTTACCCTGCTTTGCACCTCAAATCTAAACTCACCTTAGATCTGAAATTAGGGTACAACCACCCCAATACTACAGAGACTTGCTGATCATCAACACCTGGATCAGAAGGGCAAGAGGAACCAGTCCTGATATGGGCGAGCCTTCAGGGGCTTGGGAGTCTCGGGCCATCCGGCCTGGTCAAGTACTCATTCTGCCTTCATTTCTTCATTAATTTATTTTATTTATTTATGTTTGATCTAATTTTGATTTGTTTTGATTGAAAATCTTGTTTTGAAATGTTTCGGATCACGCTAGCTCCGCCACAGATTTGAAAGCATGTCTGCTCGTTTCCAATCGGAATTCGATTGTTCCTACCTTCTCTAGCATAGCTTTTGCTTTTCATTTTTATCAGTTTGAAGCGTCAGATCAGGGTGATCTACATCGTCAGATCGCTCGATTCCACGCTGTAAACAACTTGCTAACAAAAAATAGGACGTCTTTCTTTCATGTAAGGTCGCCCAAACCTCTTACATTCCAAGTAAGGATAAACATTAAAAAAGTTTAGAGAAAGAAGGACATGATTCGTCCCTATTAGTCCTGAAGTAAGCTTCTTCCATAAGCATTGCTTCCTCTTTAACCTCATCAAAATCCGCTTCCATAGTCGACGACGCAGGAGAAGCTCTCACTTCAATCACCTGTTCATCTAGGATGATGACTTCAGTAGCAACACTTGAACGAGGACCCGCGCCAGCAGCCGAGCAGGCGATCTTGTGCCCTTCACCAGGGTTTTTCCGTTCTTTTTCTTCCTACCAATGTTTTAAAAAACTGTCCGCCTGGTGCCTAGGTGCCCACCTAGGCGGCCTGGACCAAAAATCCGCCCGCATAGACCCAAGCGGCCCTACACGGGCAGATGTACCTGGGTAGACACCTAGGTGGAATAGGCATATCTCAATCCGCTTCCATAGTCGACGACGAAGGAGACTTCAATGACCTAATCGTCAAGGATGAGGACCCGTGCCAGCAGCCGAGCAAACGATCTCGTGCCCTTCACTGGGCTTTTTCCTTTCTTTTTCTTCCTACAAATGTTTTGAAAAATGGTCCACCTGGCTCCTAGGTGCCCGCTTAGGCGGCCCGGACAAAAAATTCACCCGCCTTTACCCAGGCGGCCCTACATTGGCAGATGTACTTGGGCGGGCGCTCTGGTGGGCTAGGCATTTCTTGTTTTTTTAAAACTACGGGGTGTCCGAGGTTTTGGGCGCCCACTGAGGTGCCAAGTGTTGGGCGCCTGGCAGGCCACCTAGGGGCTGCCTAGCATTTTAGGGAAGTTTGGTTTCCTACAAAATAAGAGCAGTATGCTTATACTTGCTAACAAAAATTAAGAAGTCTTTCTTTCGTTTGAGGTCGCCCAAATGTCTTACATTCCAAGTAAGGATAAACAATAAAAAGGTTAAGAGAAAGAAGGACCTGATTCGTCCCTACTAGTCCCGAAGTAAGCTTCTTCCGTAAGCATCATTTCCTCCATAGCCTCATCAAAATTTGCTTCGATAGTAGATGACGAAGGAGAAGAGCTCACTTCAATCACTTGTTCGTCTTGGATGATGACTGGAGTAGTAGCACCTGGATGAGGACCCCGTGCCAGAAGATGAGCAGACAATCTCGTGCCCTTCACCGGGCTTTTTCCTTTCTTTGTCTTCCTACCAATGTTTTAAAAAAAGGTCCGCTTGGTGCCTAGGCGACCTGGACCAAAAATCCACCTGCCTATTCCCAGGAGGGCCCTACAAAGGCGGATGTACCTGAGCAGGCATCTAGGTAGGTGCCCAGGGCAGATGTACTTGGGCGGGCGCCCAGACGGGCTAGGCATTTTTCTTTTCTTTAAAACTACGAGGTGCTAGAGTTTCTGGGCACCTGCCTAGGCGCTGGGCGTCAGGCAGGCCACTTAGGGGTCGTCCAAGATTTTTTTAAAGCTTGCGTCCTACCCACTTCCTTTGTAGGAGTCTGTGTTTGAAGACATTTTTTAGCACCTTAGTCACCGATGCGGAATAAAGGGAGAAGACGGTCAATAAAGCCTAACAAACGGTGGAAATTCTGACAGTCTTAGAATGGCCCCAACACTGGTCAAGATCTTCATAAGGAATCTCAAAAGTCTCTTATTTCGACAATGCAGACTAAGAAATAGTTTCGACAAAATCAGCCTCTTGCACCCTGAAATGGACTCTATAATGAGAACTATGTTTCGGTGCATCAAATTGCCATGGGACCACCGCCATTAGATCCAACATGGTTGAAAACCCCTAGGGGTCAAATTTCAGCTTAAGAAGACATTTCAGAAAGAAATTATAAGCAAAAGAGCAAAATAGGAGGAGCCGCATGCTATTCATGTACGGCCACCCTGCAACTCAACTCCATTAAAGGGTCAGTCATAAATAGTGACTTTTGATGCTCATATCTCACCCGTCTCGAATAGAATCGTACTAAAATTTTGTGAGCATGTTCGTCTCGGTAAGACGAGTATTTCAATATGTGGCACGCCCTGCGCCGACCCTCGAGCGAGAAGAAAAGCTAGAGAGAAGTTGTTGATCCGTGAAGAAAATTGCAGGAAAATCAGCATCGTCACACCTCGCTTGAGCAGCCAAATCACGCCGTTCACGGGCCCGATCGATGTGAAACTAGTTCCATCGCATGCGTAAGGTCTAGGGCTATCTCTAGTTCGAACCACGTACATGATGAACTGTCGGATTCTGCACACGACGCCGATGAAGTGACTGTAAATTTCAAAGATGCAAAATCTTCGTTCGGATACGAAATCGAGCTTCGTTTATTGCCAAGCGAGTGTGACGGCATGCTCAGTATGATCCAGCGAAGAAATCACAAAAAAAAATCAATGAACGAGCACACTATTGATCCGAAGTTTTAAGATTGATCCAAATTTCAAGACACATGATCGTGCCCTGAAAACACGATCTGTGACTCGAAGTTGGTATCAAATTGATCACCATGCTGAGCCCTACAAGAATACAGTCATCTTACGATCAAATGGGCATCTGAATAACTTTGGATCATCCATGAAAAGGAATGCACGTTCTAAGGCAGGGGTAAATCTGTCATTTTGCACCCTATTTTTTAATTTCTTTAAAATTTAGTTAAATCTTAATTTTTAGCAATTAGGCTTAATTTTGATTAATCCACCCATGTTTAGGCACAATTCTATATATACCAAGTACTACCATTGTACGCAGACACCTCATTCATTCGCTAAGGAGAACTTTGCTTAATAAGATTTCTCTTTCTTCTCATTGTTGGGTCACATTTGGAGAGAGAGAGAGAAACGAGTGAGCAAATTTTGGATCGGTACCCTTAGGCTCAAGGTAAATGTTCTCTCTCTTCTTTTCTTTCTTCTTCGTCTGAGCTTCTCTCGGAGGCCATGCACGGTAGTGGCAGTGCCGTGCGAGCCCCTTCCCCTCTTTCCCCATCCTGTGGCTTCATAGGTTGTGCATGGCGATGGAAGCACCATGTGCGAGTTGTCTTCTCTTCCTCTTCATTTGTCTTTGCCTCTCCGCGAGAAGCACAGACAGCGATTCCTATTGCCGCCTGCAGGGATCTCACCCTGTTGCATGCTTAACGTAGACGACGATGCCCATCGTTGCCCGAGAAGAGTCGCGGCAATACCTGTCGTCGTCCACTGGCTTCTCTCGCGCCCTCTACCTATCGCCGCCCATAAAGGATCTTGGCGGTGCCTATCGTCGTCCGCGAGCTCCCTTCGCACGCTCTGTGCCTATCGCCGTCCCCGAGCCTTCTTCGTGCACTCGGTGCCTATCACCATCTGCGAGCTCCCTTCACGTGCTCGGTGCCTATCTCCATCTATGATCTCCCATCGCGCGCTCGATGCCTATCGTTGTCCTCAAGCTTCCTTCATGCGCTCGGTGCTTATCGCCTCCCGTGAGCTCCCTTCTCGCGCTTGGTGCCTATCACCGTCCACAAGCTTTCTACGTATGCTTAGTGCCTATCGCAGTGCATAGACTCCTCTCTGCGTCCCACGACCATCACCGTGCGCTTCACAAGAAGTGATCGCCACCTTCAAAGGGAGATACTGCCTTCTCACGTTGCCCACGACGATGCCTAATGCTGCCTGTAGTTCACTGTTTGCCCCCTTTTGCTGTGAGTAGCAGTGTCTAGCGTCGTCGGGACCTCCTTCCCTTGTCATCTCGTGCCTTCTTCTCATTCTCTCCTCTTCTCACTTGGCTGAGGGTGGATTCAGTCTAGCGTTGCCATAGTGGCCTGGCTATCGAGCAGTATTGTCGTTGTACTGGTCCTGAATACTATGCCCATCTTACAATCACACCAGATTAGGACAGTCATGTTGACATTGGTTTCAAGTTGTATCGTCGTCGTGCCAATCTGAGTTACTGTGCCCATCTTGCTATCACGCCGAGTTGGTCATTACACTGGTCAAGCTATCATGCTAGTCTCGTTCCCTTGTCGAGTCCCCTCTTCTTTTCATCACCCTAACTTCTCACCTTCTCATCCATATGAAGGTGCCTTTCCCTAAGACAAGGGTGGGTCCTTCAGACCACTTGTCTTGCAAATTAACCTTAGTAGTGTTGTGCAGAAAACAAGGAGATTGCAAGTCAAAGGAGGTGATTCCGAACCAGCTGAAGCAGCTGGGGGGCTTTCCATCGTGATCTAAGAGGGCGTTCGCACGAGTCAGCTCGAATAAGTCACAGACCTAGGTGAGGTTGGTCCTCACCTTACATCCAAAATTCCTCTCTCACTAGTTGGACACTTGCCCTTGTTTTATGAATGAGGTTTTCGAGAGAGCGATCTCAAGTCCCAGGTCTTTTGAACTCGAGACACGTGTCACCCGATCACCTAGATCAGGAGAAGTGAGATTGAGGCACCTAACCAGCATGGCGACTCCACTAGGGACTTATTACCCCTTTGTCGGTTCGCTATTATTTGATCAGTATCACCTTTTACTTTCTGCATTACATTCTATGGCATCGGGGTTATTCAACCCGTTCATCTGAGTCAAGGACTTTCTTATCCCCACACTCGTGACTGTCTCAGGGAAGCGAACTGCTTAAGTTTCTTTCCCTACATTCCTTATGAGTCAGGACTCACAGTCCGGCTTCCAGGTTCTTTTCTGGGTTGGTACGAGAAGGGACTTAAAGGTCCCTGACTCCCCGTTTCCTCGCTCTGGAAGGCCCCTTGCATTAATAGCACATCTGCTACCGCACACAGCATGCACCCTACTACCAGCAAGTCCCTTGCCGGTCATATTGCTGGGGTATGTCGGAAGGCTGCCCTGTTTACTCTCATGAAAGGCAAGCAAGTTGCCATCGCCCTTGAGGGTTGCTGCAAGGCCACCCCCCGAACTCCTTCCCTACCCCGAACCTCTACACCTAGAGGCTTGGCACACAAAGGCAGAGATCCTGAGGTCTCCACCCCACGCACACACCTAAAGGCTCATGGTCCATCCACTCGAGCCACGCTTTGGGGCAACTTTCATGCTGCCTCAAATTCGCGTTCAAGTCTAGGCCTTCTCGGGCCAAACCCTGCACGCGCCATACATCCCACAGCTCAGGGCAGCACCAGTTCTGCGTTAGCTTGAGCACATGAGGGCTGACCGCTCTGTTCTCCCTCTTAGCACTCACACTTCATCCTGTGAGGGATAGGCTCCCGCCCAGTCCCTCACAGACACATGCGCGTGGGTTTCGACCTCCCAAGGTCGAACCAGTGGACCGAGCCCGGGCTGATCCTCAAGTCACCTGGACAGCTAACCCTAAAGGTGCACACGCACCAACTTTGCAAACTCCTCCCCGATCTACACTCAAGAGGAGTCATGAACCAGTTCCTTCTTCTGCCACTCTTCCTTCACCAGGCAAACACCTTGAGACCTGGTACTCAAAGGTTTTCCTTAAGAGTACCATCTTGAGTCAACCGCCTCAAGTCAGACATGCACCCAGGCCTCACAAGGGAATTCGGGGCAATGGCCTAATGTCGGACAGAAGCCTGCAGCCTCTAAGGTAGCGATCTAGGCTACCCTCTATTCTTGGACCCCACTCTCTGCTCCAGCTAATACACACAGCCCTGACATGCTCAAGAAAGATGGGGCAGTCCAAATCTTAGGCTTGATTCTGGAGTGAAGTCCATAGCAACCTCAAGATTAAGCAGAAAAGAGGCCTACAGATTCTGACTAAAGAGACCCCTGAGGCAGTTGAGGTTACCACCTTTGATGACCTCCTGCCTCACAATCCCTTCTTCTCTCTTCGGATCCCTGAACCTGAGATAGTCCAAGAGTATTGCTCGATGATTACAGCCAAGAAGTCACTGTCCCAAGACCGTCAAGAACCGGTCCTCACACGATTTGCGTACAAGGCTCAAGTCCAGTAGGGGCATGTTGAGCCCCTGCAAACCGACTTGCCACACACGACTTGCCAACCCAGGCAGTCCAGTACTCAACCTGGCATTGACATTCTAGGAGAAACGGTCAGCGTCTTGGTAATCAATGAGCCGGATGATGCACAAGAAGAGCGAATGAACAAGTTCGAGGTAATGATGCAGTCCATCCTTGAAATGATGGATCGCCTAGAAGCCTCTACGTCCCCTACTTCTCACCATGAGATCTATTCTCTGTCTGGTGAAGACACGGTTCCCAAGAAAACTCCCCCCGGTCTCCCAAGACAGCTCTGCTTCCCGCGGGGTTTCCCAAATCGACATAGATTCCATGGTGGCCCACAGTCTCAAGAAAAAAGTCCCTGGCATGCAAGAGGCGCCGCTTTACCAAAATCCGTACCCCTCTTACATCGACCAGGTGTCGTTTCCCCCAAACTACCAAAAGGGGAAGCTCCCCCTGTTCAACGGTACTACTTCCCCGCACCACCATACTGCTTACTTCCAAGCAGCCTGTCGAGGGACGATGACTAATGAGCGACTTCTCCTCCGTCAGTTCGTCAAGACTCTCGAAGGGCCAACCTTCCAGTGGTATGCTCGGCTGCCTCCAAACTCAGTGCACACATGACAGGAAATGAAGCAGTTGTTTTATCAACACTTCTACGAAGTTCAAAGGAACATGGAAACTATCGAGCTCCTCACTTTGACTCAAGACCCTGATGAGCCAGTTGACAAGTTCATCGTCCGATGGAGAGAGTTGGAAACCTTTCATGCTACTCCCATGACTGAAAAAGAAGCAGTTCAAACCTGCATACGAAATATGCTGCCTGAGATCGCCCTGCATGTCGAGGCTTCCAATCCACCCTCCATGTCAGAGCTCATCTCTAAAGCAGTTCGTATAGAAGGTCTGTCCAAGCACCATAGTAGATCTCGTCAGCAACCCTCTGGCTTGAACTCCCGCTCCAACAATTGGGGAAACCAGCAAAAAACGGTGGTCAGTGCGGCTGTCACCACGACTGACACTAAAAATGCCACCCCTCAAACCCTGGACCTCTTCAAGGCACAAACATCTCAGGCTGGGGGCAAGCAGCAGTCCTATAACAGGGTCCCACCTCCTAAAAATATTAATCGAAGTGACTACTGGATCCAGCACTAGAACAAGGTGTATCCTTTTGACAAGGAGTGGGTTCCTGCACAGCTTTGACTACTACTGGAGGAAAACATGATTCGGCTGCCAGAGCTCAACACTGAAGAACAAGCGGGACAGGAGACACACGAGAGGTACTGTGCCTATCACAGGAAAGTAGGCCACCTCACGCAGGACTGCTATAAGCTCAAAGACATTTATCGAAGCCCTTATTAACAAGGGTTAGATAAAGCTCAAAGAGTTAAAGAAAATGTTCGGGGCAACTGAGGCTTCTCACATAGTGATAATACAAGAAGATGATGGGGCACCCGCCATCCTCCTTGCACTATTTCCCATAATGCTTGAAGAGGGACACATCACGCTAAAGCCGACAAGGCAGCTCAAGTTTCTGCCTCTAGGAGCTGAGAACCTCTAGTGCTCATATCACTAATACAAGGCCATTACTTGAGCGATTGCACTGGCTTCCATGAGCTCTTGGCAAAGAAGATGCGAAAATGCCAGGAAGTTCATGGTAACCCAGAAGGACACCCTCAAGTCCCTCTTCTACAAGTGCAAGAACTCTTAACACATGGCCGAGAAGTGCTGAGCTAGATCCTTTGCAGGCCCTCTTCAAGACGATGCTCCAACAGGGTCTCGTCACTCCTAAGCCCGCCAGGTAGCCGAGGCGTCTTGCCCAAGGAACAAAAAACCTCTGGTGCCCATATCACCAAGTATGGGGCAACGAGTTGAAGGAATGCTCTGGGTTCGAGGCTATAGTTGCTGAGAAGGTACATAAAGGCCACATTGTTTGTGCCGTCCTCCCAGAACGTTTCCAAACCATTGCTCCCATTCAAGAGGAAACCCCAATGCAGGTCCCCTATGAGCATACACTAGGCCCTTCAGAGCCCTCGACTTCTCAGCCTTGGGAAGTCTACCATGGGCGAAGTAGGCTCAAATCCCTAAAGCATGAGGCAGTCCACCAAGTTAGGACTACTCATAGGCCCGATAGGGTAGACCAAACACTTCCTCAGGGATCTAGAAGGAGACAAGCACCCAGGTTAGCTCGCTGAAGGAACCACATCCCTTAGCCACCAGTTGAGGAAGAATTCCCCAGGCCCCTTCCGGCGCTGCCAACCTTGCAGGACTTCATCCCAAGTGCAGCTTGCCTTATCTCTTGGTTCAATCAGGTGAATGTCCCTGAGTCACCAGCTACTCAAGACCCGTCCAATGCAGGTGACGATGCTAAAAGCACCCTCAAACAGTCAGAGCTGGGGCAAGACCTAAAATATCCCCTGCACGCGTCCAATTCCGGTGACGATGTAAAAAGCTGCCTGAGACATTCTAACTCTTCTTCTCCTCCCTTCTCTTCTATTTCTTCCACAGGTGCGATTCGGCAGTGCCTAGACTTCGACACTCTAAACATAGAGCTCGAAGGCACCAACATCAGCAGGTCGCACTAGAAGCGCTTAAGAAAGATGCTAACGCAGGCGGTTGGATTCTTAATCGTCGTCGATGCCCTAGTAGCTTATGCCAGGACAGAGCCGTCTTCAAGCTCTTGTTCCAAGGAAGCCTCCCATACGGTGCAGATCTTGGAAGTACCATCCAGAACAGGGCAAATGAACTTGAGATCGGGAAAGAAGCTGGAGCCCACTCCTCAAAAGCTCAAGGTCCTCAAGTTTCTTGATCCTTCACTTTTCCCTAAACCTCAACCTCAAACCTCTACATCCCTAATACAAATCCCCATTACTACCACACTGGCTGAACAATAAAGTCAACCAGTGTCACAAACCAAAACTCAACCAAAGCCTATTCCTAAACCTACCCTACCACCTACACCTGTGTCTGAATTAGGAACACAGAAGACTAATGAGGATAAAGTGAAATATGACGTAATTGGGCACTTAAGAAAGCTTTCAGCCCTTCTAAGTATCTATGATGGCCTTCTGCTGTTTAGAGACTATCTTATGGCCATGGTGCAAGCTTTTTCTAACACAGAGGTGTACGAGACTGAAGTGGAGCCTATTGAGGTTGACCTAGCCATCATAAGTGGGTGCTTGGCAATCTCTTTTTTCGAAAATGACCTTCAGTTGGGAGGAAAATTTCACAATCGCCCCCTCTTCATGAATGGTGAATTACATGCTTGCCTTATCAACCAGATCATGCTGGATGGAGGGTCGGCAGTCAACTTGATCCCAAGAAGGATTCTCACCTGATTGGGGTTAAGATCTGACGACCTCACTCCTACCCATAGTAGAAAAGCTGGCTGGGACAGTTCGTCTTTGCCTCAGGATTAGTGACCTCAATGATTATGCTCAGTTTCATGTAATCGACACCGATACGTCTTACAATGTCCTCCTCGGCCCCCCATGGCTTCACGATCAGGGGGTGGTTCCTTCCACACTCCACCAATGCTTAAAGTACATTCGAGATGGGAGATAGCACATGGTCTATGCTGGCAAGAGACCTTTCCCTGTAGTTGAGACTCATTATGCTGACGCTAAGTACTATTTCACTGACCTTCCAGCACCAAAAAAGTCAAAGGATGATGATTGGAAGCCTGTGAGAGAGACGTGACCCTAGTCTCATGATGATGTTGAAGATTTGGAATGAAATAATTATGGAAATGTTCAAGGAGGATGAAATACAAGGCAAAATCCTTCCTTTGACTCCCATCTACCCAGGTATACCTTGCCACCTCTCCGAGGTCATGGTGCCTTCTCCCGAAGACGAAGCTTCCCCCTCTACCTCTACTTCTAATTCGCTAAAACAAAATGACGAGCTAGAAGCAACTCCTGAGACTAAGGAAGCCCTAGAGGTAGATCTTCCAGCACCGAGGGTCGCTTATATGTCAGACCAGCAAAAGGTCCTGCATGTCCCCATGGCTCTTTTAGAAGAAGAATTGACACACCAACCACCAAGGAAGGTACTCCAAATTCTATCCTCCTTGAACAAGGGGATCACTAGTGGCCAAGAGAAGGTCTTGCACCTCTCAGAGGCTCCCAAAGAGGTACAGGTGGACAAGTGTCAGCCCTCCGACTCTCAGAAACAAGTCCCATGATAGAGCTGAGAAGTGAGGTCGTAGCATCCAAAATCAGTTGGAGGTTATGCGTGTTGCTTCAAAGAATTTGAAGGAGTTTGTCCCTGAGACTAAGACTTATGACGAGCTCAAAAGCAATGCACCTCGAATCGAAGCCAAGGCTCCCCAGATTGGAGTGTTTACAGCGTACAGGCTCACCAAATCATGAGAACCATGAATTATGAGCCCCTGTCCAATCAAACAATAAGAGGTGAGGAAGCAACTGCTCCCCCATGAGAGGTCATTGAAGCCACAACAAACTATCAAAAGATGAAGCAAGGAGTGGGCTATCCTTTCTTGTCACACGCGATGAAAAGGAAAAAACAATGAAGAAGAGGGGAAAACAAAAGACATGCATCATATAGAAATAGAAAATGACTATTTCATTCATCAAAAAGAATATTACAGGTGTCTTTTCTTTACAATAAAAGAAAAAGGAAAATAGAAAGAAGGCACTGTCAAAAGCGGTCAATGATCTCATTGACCTTCCCCTTGCACTCTTCAGCAGAGGCTCTCACTCGCTTGATGCCCACTCTCAATTCGGCACCAGCTGCTCGCCTAAGGAATACTCGAGGTCCAACATCTTCTGGCCTCCCAAGCTGTTGTCTCCTTCTCCAAACTTTTGAGCTCCTGCACCCACTTGGCAATCTTCACCTTCAGGGTCATTACATTGTTATGGAGCGTTACGGCCTTCTCGGCAAGTGCAGACTTCGGGGAGATAGTAGCTTTCATCTCTCCTACCTGGACCTCTGCCAGTTATCTGTTCTATGCTCGGGAAGCTTCTAATGACTATAGCTGCAAGCCCTCCAGAAGCGTTATGGCCTCTTCCACCTGCAGAGCCTTCATCCTCCATTCCTCCTGCTCATTGGTAATGCTGTCAAAGTAAGGAAGGACTTCGGGGGCGCTCCCTAAGGCGATCCCCCTCAACTGTAGGATCATTGTTCCAAGCTCTTCGAGAGACAACTCCTTAAGCTTCTGGAGGACTGTTCGAAGCATCTAAAAAATGATGCCTGACAGCCCACTAAAAGAGGGCCTGGGCAGTACAGTAGGAGCAAACACAGTGGGAGGATCCCCAGCGACAACCAAGGCCTCAGGCTCCCCAGATTTAAGGGCAACCTCAGGCTGCCTTGGTACCTCAGCAACAGCTCCCTCGCTCAGATCTGTTGCCATGACCACTTCAGGCTCGACCCCCTCATGCTCAGGTGCTGTAGCTGCATCCATTGTAAGCTCCGCAACCTCAGCCGGGGTAAGGATGACCTCCTCACTTGGAGCTACTACCTCAGTGTAAGGCTGCACCATGGTAGCCTCCTTTCCCAGGGCAGCGACTTCTCCCTGCCTCCTCTCTTCTTGAATTGCCATCTCCGCCTCGGCAGGCTCGAACCTTCTCACTCTTCTTCTTCGCCCTTATCCTCTGAGGGGGCCACGTCAACTACAGGCTCCTCCACAGGGCCTGCCTCTTCGGTAGCCAAGGGTACCGCCTCTGGGCCCTCCAAGCCTGATCCTTGGGGGTGTCCTTCCTCTACATTCCTCGTAGCTACATCACTTGAGGCAGAACCCTTCTGTTGCTCGGCCACTCCTTCTTCAGTTCTTGAGACGTCTGCCTCTTTTATGATCATGAGCTCTCTTGAATTTTCCCTGCCATTACTACACCCTCTGCCTCGGTAGGCGCAACGACCTCCTAGGCTTCAGGGGCCTTCTCTGCCTCGACTACCCCACTAATCTCCATTGGGATTGGGCCCTCCTTCTTAGCCACGGATGTCACTTCCTGGTCCGAAGCAATTTCAATCGGGGTAGTGGGATCTGGGACACCATCTTGACCCTTGGGAGAGCCAAAGCAAGCTTCAGGAGAAAGAGAAGATGAATCCTCTAGAGCATAGGGTGAATTAAAAGCCACCGGAGATATGTAAGACTTCGAGAAAGCAACCGGAGAAGAGTCATTTGTTAGTTCTCAGACCACTTGACGCTTGGGACACTTACGCTTCGAAGCCCGACGAGCATTTGCATGAGGGACGTTCGGGGCATCCCGCTTCCTCTTCTTCCCCTTTGCTTGAGAGGGTGCAGCAGTTTTAGGAGCGCCCTTTCGAGAAGAGCCGGCAGCGAGTTTGCTATGAGGGCCGCTCCCTATCATCTCGTTCAAATCTTGGACCGGGCGCCCTTCATACCTTGCAACCTTGCGACCCTCTTTCCATTTGAAAATAGCAAAGAGATTGTAAAAAATGCTCTTTGACTTCTGCTCCATGTCGAGAAACCAAGACAGAGACCTGTGCATGACAATTTGGCTAGGCTGCCCACGGGTGCGCCAGTCCCAAGGAAAGCATAGGGTGAATACCTCCCCCAGCGGAGGAGTCCTTACCATCTTCCTCTCCCTCGTATCCTTGCTCTAACGAAAATTCTCCCCTTTCTAGGGGTGGCCGACATTCCAATACCCCTTACTGGTGATTCGCCACCAGAGTTCATGGGCTTCAGTCGCTCGCACTCTTCTACCAAAACATGATAGCACAAACATATTGACCTCTATGAACTCCAACCACGTGGCCCAAGTTGTGCGAATGTGCCTCGTGAGCTAATTCTCCCGGTGGGTTCGCAACTGGTCCTTCTTCTTCTAGTCGCCTTGCTATGCCGTTTCTCAAAGAATACAGAGAATGGGCAGCCTTGATCGAGCCCGTGCTGCTGAGCAAATCTATGAGGGAAATACCCCTCGAGTTTCGCACCGTGAACAGTGTGGTAGGGAAGAACTCCACCCTTGACACTTAACATATACATCAGCTCTTATGAGTGGTAGGAGCACCATCCAGGCTCTTTCCCATTTAGTCAACAAAGGCACGATCTTTGAGATTCCCTACCAGGAAGGCGGGCTTCCTCATGTGGAGATGGTTGTCGTAAAACAAACTATGCCCATGGTTGGGAGCATGGAAGATTGCTTTCTGCCTGGCAATCCTCAGCAGAAACGGGCACATCATTTCCTCCAATTCTCCGATTTGGAGGTAGGTGCCCGGGAAATAGGTCTCAAGCCAGCTATTTACATAGCAGATGGGTAAAGGCATCTTGAAGTCCCTTGGGAAGGCTTCTCCATCCACTATGTCATTCCATCCTTCATCGCCTTGATAGACTTTTCTCCTAAACACGGATCCTAGGCCATAGTAGATGCTGCAAAGGACTGGCTGTGCAAGAGCATATTCTCTCCCCCTCGCCATGTCACAGGCCGCATAGAAAGTGCCTGGACGGATAATATCTGCTCCGCCAGGGAGAGCAAACTTGCACAAGAAGAGTACCAAATAAACGGCTAGGAAGATATGCCCATTCTCCTTCTGTAGCTCAAAAACTAGTGGAGCCCCGCTTCTCACCTTTCATCGCTGATGCACCAGCTTCATCATCACAGTCCCCATAGAAAAGGGCCACCCACTTGGTGAAGGAGACGCGTCTCTTCTTGGTCTCAGACTAGAGCAGCTGGTAAATTCCAAATAGCTCCTGAAGCCTAGCTGGTGGGTCTTCCTTCCCGACCCATTCGCCATAAAAAATGATCGAGTTCGGGGGCACGAACTTATCGTACATACTACCAACGAGCGGCAACCCACCAATGAAATACAGATCTAGCAGAGATATCCCTGCTTCCCCATGATCGAGCAACCATGTGTTACTAACATGGCTCCAGGTTTCCAAAAGCACCTTGACCGTGTTCCAGCAACTGTCATAGTAGCCCACCGAGCACTGAATGGCGGCCAGCAGGGAAGCACGCTTCATAATGTCCCTGTACTGCCTCAGCACTTTCATGGTCCATGAGGAGTAACCCTTCAAATACTGGTGCTCTCCTTGCACCCGCAGCCTAGCAGAGGACTATTTCATGCCGGGGGCTTTCACCATCCTTTTGCCTAGAGTCTGCAAGTCCCCATTTGAGGCTACATTTCGGTGCAGGCAATGCAGGAGGCCTACTCCTTTTTCTACACTCACATTTTCGTCGTTATCTTCTCTCACCCCAAACCGAACAGGGTCACTAACAAAGGTGACACTTAAAGGCCACCTGGGTTCACATAAAGCCTCGGTGAACCAAATTGGCTCACCTCTCACCAAGCTTTCATCGGTGAATTCATTAGTATCGAGCTCCCCTGCTTACGAGAGGTTCTTCATGTCTAGAATAGCACCCGAAGGCTGGGCCATTAGAGCAAAAGCTTTGATACCAAAGGACGCTAAGGGACCGCGTAAAAATGCGCTCACAAGGGTATATCGTTGTGTCGCAGCCAAGGGCAGGACTATCATCATCTGCCTGCCGAGATGGTATCGACGTTGCGCAGAAGGCAGAACTATCGTCATCTCATGGCCAAAAGCAGGACTATCGCTGTCTCATGGCCAAAGCAGGACTATCGCCATCCGCGACCAAAGGGGGGTATTGCCGTCTCACGTCTAGAGGGCCATCGACTCCTAAAAATAGAAACACCTGCGCTCCAGCTATTTGTACATGCCACACGTGTGAGCCCCACCACCCTTGAAATTTGGGCACGCAGCCCGTCAAAGAGCCGTGAGCTGACACCACACGTGCGAGGGGCGACCGTCCACCTCTCGTGCCTCTCCACCTTCTCCCGAGCGTTGCAGGCATGTGACGCCTCGGGTTCTCACTGGCCTTCCTCTTCTCGTCGAGAACTCACTCCTGCTCTCCGAAAAACCCTTCCCCGCCTTCTACTCTTTACCAGAGTTGACGATAAACCACGGGAATCCCCAGAAAGCTTCCCAGTGACCCTGCGGGTTTTCCTTCTCCCTTCTTCACACCCCACGACTCACCAGAATTTCATTGTGGTTCTAGTGAGCCCATTGCTGCTCCTCCTCCTCCTCTTTCGATAACCAGAGCACCGTCAGAGCCTTCTAACCCTTCTACAACCTGCCCGCAATCGTGGAACTACCGAAAAAGCACTCGAACTTCGGCAAAGCACCAGTGTGACTCTCGTAGCTTCACCGAAAAGGTCTCAGTGAAGCTCTGAGAAGCTCCATCTTCCTTGCTTAGAGAGCCTTGGCACTCTTTGAAAATGCTCGTAAGCACGTTGCAAAGGCCATAGCATGTTCAAGCTCGCTAGAAAGCTCCTGAAGGCTTGGGTACTGCAGATTTTGGCAAGGAAACTCTTGACATAAGCTCTCCAGCTCTCGCCACTCTCTCTAATAATATCTCTTCAACTGTTTTACCGAAGAGATGGGGTTTTTTCCCCTTTTATACTCAGCAGTGCCACAAACTGCCCCTCACAAATTTGAAATGATGCTCCGATCCTCATCTTCAGATGGCAACAAGACCAAGCCGGGGCATGTCAAGCCCGAGACTCGAAAGGGCTATCGCCGCGAGCTTCATCAAGGAGCTATCGCCGTGCGCTTCGTCAAGGAGCTATCGCCGTGTGCCTCGTCAAGGAGCCATCGCCGCGTGCCTCGTCAAGGAGCTATCTCCGCGTGCTTCATGAAGGAGCTATCGCCGCGCGCTTTGTCAAGGAGTTAATGCTGCGTGCCTCACCAAGTGGTTAACGCCGTGTGCTTCACTCAAGGTCTAATGCCGTGTGCTCCATCCGAGACTTATTGCCATGCGCGTGCCATGACACTCCCATCCGGACCATCGTCTGGCCTCCCCATGAAGTTCATTCCCTGCACCACATCTTGTCATCCCCAGGGAGTCGAGTCTCCAATTACGGCTCTATTCCCCATGGATTCACATTCCCTACTCACACAATGGTCCGTGCTATGTGACTTTAAACTGCACAGCCATGGTCTGTGCTGCATGACCTTAAACTGCACAGCCCTGGTCCATGCTGCATGACCTTAAACTGTACAGCCATGGTCCGTGCGGCATGACCTTAAACTGCACAACCATGGTCCGTGCTGCATGACCTTAAACTGCATATGGTCCGTGCTGCATGACCTTAAACTGCATAGCCTTGGTCCGTGCTGCATGACCTTAAACTGCAACTGCATAGCCATGGTCCGTGCTGCATGACCTTAAACTGCACAGCCTTGGTCCATGCTGCATGACCTTAAATTGTATAGCCTTGGTCCGTGCTGCATGACCTTAAACTGCATAGCCTTGGTCCGTGCTGCATGACCTTAAACTGCATAACCTTGGTCTGTGCTGTATGACCTTAAACTACACAACCTTGGTCTATGCTGCATGACCTTAAACTGCATAGCCTTGGTCCGCGCTGCATGACCTTAAACTACACAGCCATGGTCCATGCTACATGACCTTAAACTGCACGGCTATGGTCCAGGTGCACGACTCTAAAACTGCATGGTCCAAACTATATGACCTTAAACTGTAGCGAAGGTCTAGTTGCACGACCTTAAACTGCATGGTCCTAACTGCATGACTTTAAACTGCATGGTCCTAACTGCATGACTTTAAACTGCATAGCCATGGTCCAAACTATATGACCCTAAACTGTAGCAGAGGGCTAGTTGCACGACTTTAAACTGCATAGTCCTCATTGCATGACTTTAAACTACACGACCATGGTCCAGCTGTATGACCTTAAACTATAGGGCACGTTCTGGCAGCATGACGTAAAAAGGCTTAGCGCCATGGTTCAAACTACATGACTTTAAACTGTAGCAAAGTTCTAGTTGCATGACCGTAAAATGCATGGTCCTAACTGCATGACTTTAATATGCATAGCCATGGTCAAAGCCACAAGACCTTAAAACTGTAATGCATGACACGACAAATTGTTCATACGCATAACTTTAACTAGATGGACCACCTCTTCACTAAGTGTATTGCATCAACATCCTCAGTGGAGTTAGGTGTATGCAAAAAACAAGGGGTTGCACTTACCCCTTCAATCCCTAGAGGGTCTATTTCATAGCAACATCCCCAGTAGGAGTCACATCCTATTGCAACCCAATGTCCTCAGGGAGTTAGGGACATTCTTATCCTTTCAACCCCCCAGTGGGGTTGCATCTACGCTTTGGCTTGTCATTCTTAGTAGAGTTATATACATACCATTACCCATCATCCCCAGGAAGTCACACTTGCCCTCTTAATCCCCAGTGAAGTTTGATCTTTATCTAAATATAGCCTTAGCTATTTTTATCCCTAGGGAGTCATATCGCTATCCACAGACCTATCCCCCATGAAGCTTCAACTACATGGCAACCCGCGCGATGGTCCGTGCTGCATGACCTTAAACTGCACAGCCATGGTCCAGGAGCACTACTCTAAAACTGCATGGTCCAAACTATATGACCTTAAATTGCAGTGGACGTCTAGTTGCACGACTTTAACTGCATGGTCCTAATTGCATGACTTTAAACTGTATAACCATGGTCCAAATTATATGACCTTAAAAGCGGAGGTCTAGTTGTACGCCCTTAAACTGCATGGTCCTAGTCGCATGACTTTAAACTGCATAAACACGGTCCAAGCTATATGACCTTAAACCATAGTGCAAGTCCTGGCTGCATGATGTTAAACTGCTTTGCTCAGGTCCAGGGGGCATGACCTTAAAGTCACCCCCACACGTATGCACAAGCCCTTTACGTGCATCTTCTCGCATGCCTTCCCTAACTGACCCGTTTGTGTGCGCACACCACCTTCATTTCTTCCCCAGTGAGTCCATCCACTTCATCAGCATCATCCATCAGTCCTCAGTGAGTTTCACCCACGCTCACAAAAAGGCAAACCATTCCACCGTTCATACTCAGCATCAGCTAGTGGGTCACCACTTTTCACCTACCACTCATCATCTTCCATCTTTCATAAGCAGCCTCGTACCATCTCCCAAAAGTGAGTCGAAACAATCAACATGCTCACTCAATGGCCTCCACAGACTGCCATTCATAACTACTACGGTCCAGCTGTATGACCTTAAACTATAGTGTACGTCCTGGCCGCATGATGTTAAAATGCTTCGCACAGGTCTTAAAGGCATGACCCTAAATACGCATTCACAAGGGAACGCCATGAGTAAAAATGACGGATGGGAAGGTCACAAAACCATGAGTAAAAGAGTTCCGCAAATAAAAACCCGGGCACTGTGAAAACCCCGAAAGGGCACCATAAGAAAAAATGGATAAAAAGGGTGGACATGACCTCAAGGTCATGAGTAAAAGAGCCCAAAAATAAAGGAGGTTGGTGAAAGCCGTCTCTACGGTGCCACTTCCCAGTCCAAGCGAAACCCGCAAAAGGCGTTTGGACCAACAAAAAGCAGGTTGACGCAGCATCACAGTTTTAGCTGGCACCCTATTGTCAGACATGCATAATTCTGGCTAGCAGGTCCACACAAAATTCTCAGCTGCCAATATCCAATCACAATCACGACACAAAATGGCTCACCCGGGAGTGAGAGCCTCATAAGATCTCCCACACTTTACCTCAAAAAACATAGAGAGTCCTTGAAGGAGAGGACGATGACCAAAAGATCCCTCCAAAATGCTAAAAGACCATCATGAAGGCATGAAACTGACAAAGTCAGGGTCCAACCTGCCAGAGACTTCAGGGTGATGCCTTGCCAAAAACCTTCCTTAGTCGACAGGTCCAAATCTTAGGGACAGGTCAGAAGCCCCCAACTGGACCCTGCAGGATGGGGCCTACGAGGCCGCCTCGTCAAAATTTCCCCTAGCTGACATGCTTAGATCTTGGGGACAGGTCAGAAGCCTCCGACTGAACCTCGCTCCTACAGAGGTACCCCGATCATCAAAAACAAACCTAGTGTAGCTGCAAACAATGCCGACCAAAGGTTCATAGGACTTGGCCGCCAGATGGGCCCGATTCTGACCAATGAGGTCCCTACAAAATCATCAAGCTGTCAAAATCTCAAATAATCCCTTGAGGGTGAGGACTTATACAGATCGCTCAAAAAGTCTCTTCTCCCCCTAAAGTCTCCACATATGGACTTGTACTTTGCATCTAAACGTCTGAGCATCCTTTCCGAATGTTGTCCCTCTCATTTCTCTCGAAGAACAACAATCGACGGGTCAAACTATTTGAAGACACTTTTCAACACCTTGGTCCCAGATGTGGAATACCAGTAGAAGCCGTTCAATAAAGCCTAACAAAAAGTGAAAATTCTGACAGTCTGAGAATGGCCCCAAAACTGGTCAAGATCTTCATAAAGACATTCAAAAGTCTCCTGCCAAGCTTTGTCATATTTCGACATGTCTAAGGCAGTGCAGACTGAGAAACAGTTTCGGTAGAATCAACCTTTAGCACCCTGAAACGGACCCTAGAACTAGAATTATGTTTTTGATACATCAAGTTGCTTTGGGACAACTGCCATGGGATCCGGCATGATTGAAAACCCTCAGGGGTCAAACTTCAGCCTAAATAGACATTTTAAGAAAACGTTATAGGCAAAAGAGCGAAACAGGAGGAGCCGAATGCTGTTCCCGTACGGCCACCTAGCAACTCAACTCCATTAAAGGGTCAGTCATGAATAGTGATTTTTTATACTCATATCTCACCTGTCTCGAATCGGATCGTGCATAAATTTTGTGAGCATGTTTGTCTCGTCAATACGAGCGTTTCGATATATGGCACACCTCGCGACGACTCCCGAACGAGAAAAAAAGCTAGAGAGAAGTTGCTGATCCGTGAAGAAAGTTGCAGGAAAATCAGCAGCATTGTACCTCACTCGAGCAACCAAATCACGCTGCTCGCGGACCCGATCGACGTGAAACCACTCCATTGCGTGCATAAGGTCTAGGGCTATCTATAGTCCAAACCCTGTGCATGATGAACGGTCGGATTCCAGACACGAAACCGATGAAGTGACTGCAAATTTTGATACCAGAATTTCAGATTCCGGCCAAAACTATAAAGTTGCAAAATCTTCGTCCGAACATGAAATCGAGCTGCATTTATTGCCACACGATCGTGACAGCATGCTCAGTGTGATCTAGATAAGAAATCACAAAAAAAAATCAAGGAACGAGTACACTATCGATCCGAAATTTCAAGATTCATCTAAATTTCAAGACGCATGATCGTGCCTTAAAAAAACGATCCGTGGCTCGAAGTTGGTATCAAATTGATCGTCATGCCAAGCCCTACAAGAAAACAATCATATTTTGATCAAATGGGCATCAAAACAACTCCGGATCATCCATGAAAAATCATGCACGTTCTAGGGCAGCACAGGGACTGTTTTGGAATTCCACAAATGGTTTGGAAGGGGTAAATCTGTCATTTTGCACCATATTTTCTAATTTCTTTTAATTCAGTTAAATCTTAATTTCCAGCAATTAGGTTTATTTTTTATCAATCCACTTATGTTTGGGCACAATTCTATATATACCAAGTACTACCATTGTACGCAGACCCTTCATTCATTCGTCAAGAAGAACTTTGCTTAATTAGATTTCTCTTTCTTCTCATTGTCGGGTCACGTTTGGAGAGAGAGACAGAGAGAATGGAGAGCGAAACTTTTGGATCGGTACCCCTAAGCTCAAGGTAAATCTTCTCTCTCTTCATTTCTTTCTTCTTCTTCTTTGTCTGAGAATCTCTTGGAGGCCATGCACGGCAGTGGCAATGTCGTGCATGCCCCTTCCCCTTCTTGTGGCTTCACAAGTCGTGCATGACGATGGCAGCGCCATGTGCGAGTTGTCTCCTCTTCTTCTTCATTCGTCTCTACCTCTCCGCGAGAAGCACAGACGACGATGCCTACTGTTGCCCGCAGGGGTCTCATCCTGTTGCATGCCTATCACAGACAACGATACCCATTGCCGCCTGCGAAGGGTCGCGGGAATACCTGTTGTCGTCCGTTGGCTTCTCTCGTGCCCTCTGCTTATCGCAGATGGCGATGTTTATCGTCGCCTGTAAAGGATCCTGGCGATGCCTATCGTCGTCCGTGAGCTCCCTTCGCGCGCTCGATGCTTATCATCGTTTGCGAGCCTTCTTCGTGCGCTCGGTGCTTATCGCCATCTACGTGCTCCCTTCACGCGCTCAGTGCCTATCGCCATCCATGAGCTCCCTTCGTGCGCTCTGTGCCTATCGCCATCCACGAGCTTCCTTCGTGTGCTCGGTGCCTATCGCCATCCGCGAGCTTCTTTCGTGTGCTTGGTGCCTATCGCCGTCCAAGAGCTCCCTTCACGCTCTCGGTACTTATCGCCGTCTGCGAGCTTTCTTCGTGCACTCGGTGCCTATCGCCATGCACAGGCTCCTCTCTACGTCTCACGACCATCGCCGTGTGTTTCACAAGAAGTTATCGTCGCCCGCGAAGGGACGTGCTGCATTCTCGCGTTGCTCACAACAATGCCTAATGCCTCCTGTAGTTCACTGTTTGCCCCCTTTTGCTGTGAGCAACAGTGCCCAGCGTCGTCAAGACCTCCTTCCATTGTCGCCTTGTGCCTTCTCCTCATTCTCTCCCCTTCTCACTTGGCTGAGGGTGGATTCGGTTTAGCGTTGCTATAGTGGCCTGACTGTCGAGCAGTATTGCCCCTGTGCTTGTCCTAAATACTAGGCTCGTCTTGCTGCCACACCAGATTAGGACAGTCATGTCGACCTTAGGTTCGAGTAGTGTTGTCGTCATGCCGGTCTGAGTTACCATGTCCATCTTGCTATCACTCCAAGTCGGTCATTGCACTGGTCTAGCGATCATGCTAGTCTCGTCCCCTTGTTGTCCCCTCTTCTTTTCATCACCCGAACTTCTCACATTCTCATCCATATGAAGGTGCATTCCCCTAATATAAGGGTGGGTCATTCGGTTCACTTGTCTTACAAATTAACTATAGTAGTGTTGTGCAGAGAACAAGGAGATTGTAGGTCAAGGGAGGCGATTCTGAACAAGCTGAAGCAGTTTGGGGGCTTTCCATCGTGATCTAAGAGGGCGCCTGTGCGAGTCAACCCTAGTAAGTCACAGACCCAAGTGAGGTTGGTCCCCAACTCACATCCAAAATTCCTCTCTCACTAGTTGGACACCTTCCCTTGTTATGTGAACGAGATTCCCAAGAGAGCAATCTCAGGTCCCAGGTCTTCCAAACCCGAGACACGTGTCACCCGATCACCTAGATCTGGGGAGACGAGATCGTGGCACCTAATCAGTTTGCTCATCAATACAGTTCTTCTCTTGCCCTAATCTTCTCAACAATCTCTTTAAAAACCACCCCAATTGGCAAATCAAAGTCCATCCCCCTAAATTTTCAGCGACCAAGTGAAAAAGCAAGGGCATGTCCTCATTGTGAATCACATTAAGAGGGACAAAAGTACCCACTTCAACCAGAGCCAACCCATCATCATGAGGGTCATTAACAAAAGCATCATCTCCACCTTCTCGTCCGTATCAGGGACAAACTCCCGTTCTTCCGTTGCACCTTCTAGCTCCACATATGGGACAAACATCCCTTCTTCCACTGCCATGTTAGTGTGATCCTCCTTAACTAGTACAATGGCCAGAGGATTGATAGCCAATGAGTCAAAGCCTGACCTCTGCAAAGGTCGATTTTTCCTAGTTGCCCTCCGATGCCACAAAGGATACATAGTGCTTAACAGAGAAAGCACCAACTGAATGACCACCATCGAATGAAGGCGAAGGGCAACAAACACAAACACAAACACAGCGGCTAGAAGATGGCTATTCACTGAAGCCACCTTCACCACCTTTACTTCTGCCACCGGAAGCTTGGAGAAGAAGCAACCTTCCACCATGCGTGCAGGCGCAAATCCCGGGCAAGTCACCACGTCGCTGCCATCAACTATCACCTTCTTCTCCGAAAATTGGGCCTCTAATCCCTTTCGTTGTGATACGCCGTTCACCTTCCCCTTTTCGGCATCATCAATTATCGAAAAATCTCGGTGGTCTCTCATAACCCATAACCTCCAGTAGACCCTCATCCTTTTCCATAACGCTAACCGAAGGACCAACCGAATTTTTTACGAAACGCCCAACAGGAATCCACATTTTTGAATTTTCAAATTTCAAAACTCTATCTTCCCTGTCCTGAAATTCTGGGGGTCATTCCTAGCTGGGAGAGCTATGCTGGAAATAGTCTTGGAATTGTCAAACGAAGCCTTACAACGACGATTTACTACTTGCCACCATTCAGTCCCACCACCGGAGCTGCAACCATCTTATCGTCACGATTGTCCCCCCTGATATCCTTAGTTTCAACCGAAACTCTGTAGAAAAGAACTCATGGCCCACTTGAAGTCTCAACCTATTTGGAATGGTGACCCTACACAACTTCCATATTCGGATTTGCACACATCGCAAATCTGGCCCTTCAAACGTCGTCTTATCAATGTCACAATATTCCCCATACCTATTAGCCAACACACGAAAAGTAGCCAACGACTAGGCATGGAAAGGAATACCAGACAATTTAATCCACTGGCTTTCTTTCCGTAAATATGAGGGGTGGGACGCAGGTTTCCAATTATCAAGAGACAAAAGCTTACCTCTGATTCTAACAAAATGATTCTGTAAAGCCACCAAAGCATCCTCCTTATTGGAAAGAAAGAATATGATCTTATTATCCCCTATAATTCTAAACTTCGGAGCATAAGACAAACCCCAGCATCTTCTGGCCCAATCAGTGAGACCAAAGATGTCATTCGAAGGGGGAGAGAATGACCCCACAATCAGAAACTTCACACCTGCTAACAAATCACCTAATAAATCATACCTAGTAGAGACCACAGGGTCGCCACAGGCATCTTCCACTGTATCATCCTCCCCAAACGCACTCTCCATTTAATATCCTTCTATCTCATCTCATTTTTGGATACTTCAATATATCAAAGGTCCCCAAACGCACTCTCCATTTTATGTCCTTCTATCTCATCTCATTTTTGGATACTTCAATATATCAAAGGTCCTTTAGATTATGGTTTGTTTTAATCTTCTTCAAATGATGTTGGATTCTTTGGATACTCTGATAATGATTAGGCATGAGATGTAGATGAAAGAAAAGATGCCTCTACTTATATTTTCTATATGGATTCCAATCAATGGTTATCTAAGAAACAATATGTCGTTGCAATATCTACCTATGAGGTTGAATATGCTATTTTAGCATCAAGTGTGTGTGAAGTAGTGCAGAAAAAAATTGAACCGAAATGGTTAATCGGATACGGAGTTGGAAGCGGTTACTCGATACTAACATGTAAACTAATCGGTTCAACGGGGCAAATCTCGGGCCGTAAAAAAAGTTTTAGAAAGAATAAAAATACAAAAAAAATCTAACAAAATATCAAAAATATATTTAAAACATTATTAAACAAAGCACATCCAAATGAAGTTGAAAATTAACAAAAAAATATGTATTTTAAAAGATTGATTTGTGCCTAGACGTATTTTTGAAATTTTCTAAAACAGATGGGAAAATATAACAATAAGTATTAATGGGCAAAACAATATCCAATCTTTGCCAAAATGATGAAAAACAATAAAAAAATACATTACAAACAAAATTCCTTACTTTTGGGATTTTATATAATTTTTTTGAATTTTTTTTAAAATACCCAGCTAGTTCACCAAAACCAGTCGAAACTCTGGTTCTGACCTAACAGAGTGGTTTCGATTTCAACCGCCCGATTTTTCGGGGTGTGATGCACTTTGGTTGCGGAAGACGTTGAAAGAGATTCGCCTTTGACAAAAGTGTGTAGATAACAAATCCGTAATTGCATTGGCTAGAAACCTAGTTCATCATGGTCCGTAGACACTTATTCCAGAGAGATCTTGAATTGGTATATTCTGAAGACCAAATAACGGATATCTTCACAAAGCTGCGTATATTTGAAGCACTTAACAAATATTAGAACCTTGTTGGGAATAAGAAATTTAGAAAAAATGGAATTAAGGGGCATTGTTGGAACTGTAAACCAAATTTATGGTTATGTTGAAAAGTCAAATTCCATTTTGGTTGAAAATTCAAAAGGCATGTTTATCATTTTATTTTCTTGGAGGGACGAGTAAAAGGTCAAAAAGAGGAGTAGAAGAAGAGTAAACTGCTGTATGAGTCACAAGAAATGTGTGAAAAAATAGGGGAAATTTAGAGTGAGAAAGATGCATTTTCAACTATTCGTGCGTAGTCTTCGTCCAAAATATATCTCAGATGCATTTTCGATAATCTCACAATAATCTAAATTTTAAATTTTTTTTTTTAATTGCTTTTTCCATCATTCATTTTAACTTTTAATGGACGTAACATTTTTTGATATCTATCTTAAAGATGGACGTTTGATAGACAAGGGACCTTACGGTGATGGGTGCGCTGGCTGACTCACCAATGTTTTTTATACTCACTCACATATATTCATTCATTCATGGAAAATTGTTCCATGCAGGCTGAATCACATTTCAATATGCGGTCCAAGATATAAAACATCTATCTTAAAGATTGGATGCAAATAGGTGGTCCATCTAAAAACAATTGAAACTAACGGTCCAAATGTTTTTTTAATAGAATTATTATTTGTAATTTTCAAAATTTATCTATTGTTTCATGGGTGCATTTGGCATACGGATGCATCCGTAGCTGTAGAGGTAAGGTGCACCTTCCAATTTTATCATGGTATATAATTTTGATGTAAAATGTTCTTAAGATTATCTAAAAATTTATTTTTATATCTAATTATATAATTTTAAATTTAAAAAATAGTTAAAATCAAGTAGATCTATAAACATAGGAAAATCTTGAAAATGGACGTTGTACATAATATGTTGTAAAATGCACTATTTCTGAGATGTAAAATCTTTTCATTTTTCATGGTCATACATCTCGACGTCGAGATGATCAATCAAAGGGTTTTTCAACATTAAAACTACCTTTTCCGATGGATTTTTGAGATGCATCCGTAGTTCTACATTATAAGGTTGCATCTTTATATAAACTTTTTTCCATTGTTTCATATCTATGATCTCCATGTTAGAGATTAGGTGTCCTTAAAAATTAAATCCAAAAATCCATCTCAAAAATAGATTTTGAAGAGGTGACTCATTTCTACACTGACTCAGACACTGTGTCCTTCACTCATTTATAAAGATGGGAACCAGGCAAAGCCCTCTACTTCGTTATGTCCATCGTTGCATCTCCTCCCTACTGAAAAAGGAAAAATAATCAATCAAGCACTTATCATTAGAAAGCTTAATTTGATGAAATGTTCTATAATGGACGAGGTTTCAGCAAGGCTGGTGCTTCATACAACCTCAGAAGTCAGAACCCTACCCGAAAACTCAGATCCAGCATTCTTGTAGAATTTATATCTCATGAAAAAATGGTATATATGTTGTAGATCAACCAATACTCGAAATACATGGTAAAAAAATGTGTTGCTAACTATATGGTCCATTTTAAAGGCTTGACATCAAAATTTTCCCAAATCCGATTTTTGTCGAGATGGAGATGTCATGTTTGCAAACTTTTTTGGCACATGGTTTGATTTTTTCATTTTAAGATTTGAGCAGCCTAAGATTTTCATAGTTAAAACACTCAAAAAAACAAAAAACATAAAAACCCAAAATCCAAACGAAAAAAAGAAAGATTTTCATCGTTCATGAATATAAACTGCCACATAACTACTTCACAGGTACTATTTGTTCAACTTCACATGAGTCAATATTTAGTGCACATACTTCAGTTATTAATTAAAATCTTTAGCTCCCTCTCTCTCATCCATGTTTTCTTCTGTTTTTGCATATCCTTTCTCAGAAGAGAACCTTGACGATGGCTTCCTAGCTACAAGAACCGGTCTCAACATGTGTTCCTCAATCAATAATGGTGAATCCCTGGAACCCACTGCTCTTTTTCTCTCAATTTTTTTTATCAAGAATACTTCAACCCAGTGCTTCCCCTCTCATTTTTTTTATTAACAATACTTCAACCTGCTGCTCTCTCTCTCATTTTTTAGAAAAGAAGAAAGGGAAAGGAGCAGGAGAGAGGATAGAGAAATTGGCAGGGGAGATGAAAGAGAAAGGGGTATAAAAGCAGAAAGAGATAGGAAGAGAGAGAAAGGGAGTGGGATCTGGAAGCCGAGACTGGTGATCATGTCTGGAAACAATTCGAGAGTGATACTGAATCAAGATGAGGTAGAGAGAGAAGCTGAGAAAATCGGAGTTGAGATCACGATGTTGAGCCCTACCCCATTAACCGAGCTTGCAAAAGCTTACAGAGTTCTCAATGCTGTTGACGTTATGGTGGGTGTTTATGGAGCAGCCATGACCCATTTATTGTCATAGGGTTGCAGCCCTATGAATTTCATTTTCCGAAAGTACATGATTATCAATCCGTCAAGTTCTATTCTTTTACTTTCTAATAAATGCCGACGTTGTATTTTGAATAGCAATCAAATGCTTCTTTTAATTTAATGACGGGTGTGGTTTTGTATAAGGTTGCAACCTAAAACATTCAAATTACGACGCACCTCCAAATTTTATTATAAATATAATTTTGATATAAAAAATTCTTAGGATGGCTTAAGATTCTATTTTCATCTCTAATTATGAAATCTTAAACTCTAAAATGGTTCAAATCAACTATAATTTTAAACACTTGTAACCCTTGACAACGGATAGTGGATAATGTATTGCAAGATACATTGTTTTTGTTGGGTTTATGTGGCCTTTAAAGGCCCTATCAGTGCTTGTAAAATGAAATGATATAGTGAAACATGAACTCAGTAGGAGTGTGGTCCCTCGTGGGCCATATTAAGCAAACGAGGTTTGCTGATACCGATCTAGGCCAGTCGGTTGGAAAAAACCCATGTTTCCTAGGCATCAAGAACAAATCGATGACGGTTTATGGGTTAGCCCTTGATGAGGTCGGAGAAATGCCCGGATGAGTGAACCGAGGGACTGTGTGACCTTTGTGTGTGCTGGTGGCCTACAGAAACGGGGGCCAAAGCCTCATCCATGTGCCATCACAGGGCATGCATATCGATGGATTGTTTGGAAAAACCAGAAATCCACCTTTTAGGGTGAAGAGTACGCATGTGCGAGAGATACCCCTATGCACCATAAGAGCTATGGTCGCATCAAGTCTAGGTGACCTTGACTCGTCTCTAGGGAAGAACCTGAAATCTACATACTGAGATTGCGATCCCTTGGCTCATCGGCTAGACTTTGGTGACCAGCTAATGAGCCCCTGCTTGAACTGTGGGTCATGGGAAACACTGGGTTGGTTTGATAAAGCAAGTGTGGTATGTAATCCTCAGTTGAAGGTGGAGTGCCCCATGATTGTTGATTCTTAAACCATATTGATCCTTTTCCCATCAAATTAATTTCATTGTGTTTGTTTTATGATGAAAATTATTTTAATATTATTATTTGAATTTTTATGAACTCATAGATATTTTATTTATAATTTTTGGATTTACAAAATTAAAGATATTGATTTACAATTGTTTAAATATTCAAATAATATTATAAAATCTTTTTATTAATTTTAAATATATAAAAATATCAAAAGGGGCCATTGTGCACATGGGCCCGCCATATTTTTAGATAGTGGGGCCCATGAGTGCCTCCCTTGGGTGGCACGCCCCGCCCTTATTCTCTTTCCTATTTTTTTGGTGATATAGCATGTGACCATATGGTTGGAAGATATGACTTGAAATGGATGGCTCAGATCTCTCACACCACAAGTCACCCTTGATCGACGGTCTATGTTCAATCTCACAAGAAGAGGCAAGCCAAAGAAAACCCTAAGAAACCCTAATCTTATTCAAAGCCTATAAAAAGGGATCGTCTCTACCAAAAATATCTACGCCTTATCTTTCTATCTCTCTCTTAAAGAAAGTTTATCTCTCTCATATTTGATCTCTCTCTCACAATTTTTAGGTTATAGAGTTCTTCTCTCCTATCTCTCAAACAAGGATTTATGGCTAAGGGTTTTAGGGTTTAGCAAAAAAAAATCCATCTCTCTCAAACTAGATTGTTAAGAGAATTCACCTAGGGTTTGAGTTTGTGATCAAAGGGGTTCATGTTCCATTGGTGTGGCTTAGCCGAAATTTTCTTTCCCGGTTCGAGATTGAAGCTAGACCGTTGATCCTGTGCCATCGGATGGTGGTGACTCGGTGTGGGGTGTAATAAGCCCGATTGAGATAATCTCCAGCACTCTTCCTTTTGTTTCTTGCAATCTTATCTTTTATTTTCAAGCATAGTGCACAGTTGTTTCAATGGCATCAAGTTGTTAAGATATTGGTTTTAAATTTATCTTATTATAATAAAGATCACCTGTAAGTGATCTTTTGCCAAAAAAAAAGGGTGAAAAAAAAAAAATGTATTCCCCAATAAAAGATCACATAGGTCTTTCTTTTAGTTTTTATGACTCGAAGTTTTTTTTTTCTTTTCATATTCATATATCTTGATATCGAGATAATCAATTAGAGGGTTTTCTAACATCAAAACTGTTTATAATAGATTTTAGAGGCCCACCTTAATTCTACATTATTCTACATTTTAAGTTTGTTTGTGAGTTTTATGAACTTTTTCCTTAAATGAGTCATTATCACTTGAGCAATTGGTTTTGCACCAACCAAAAGCCCTCTACGTTGGGGTAAAAGAAAAATGAATATGCAATAAAAACAATTAAAAAAAGCAAGCAAAAGTATCCAAGCATCATAGAAAATATGATTTAACTTGGTTCAACAATGAGAAACAAGGCCTAAAAGCCTTCAACAATAACTTATATCTGCCTGATAATAATAAAGAGTTTTACTTATTACTTCAAAAATGAGAAACACACCTTCAAAGGGCTCTCTTTCCAAAGTCCCTTTTAAAACACAACCAACAATACCTAATGTAATACCTAATGTAATGAGTACTCACACAAATTCTCTCTAATAAAACACACTTTCCACTCACTTTCTCTCTAAACAAAAGGCTTGTCAATCCTTAAAGTCTTTAAAAGAAGGAAAATTGTTTCATGAGTCAGCAAGAGCACTTACAAACGTCCATCCTTATCTAAAGTGTATTGTTCATAAACAAGAATATGGGCACTGGGTAAAAAAATAGTAAAAAATATATAATTTTAATGTTAAAAGTTTATTTTTATTTTTATATTTATGATCATCTTGGCTAGACGATGAATAAATAAAAATCAGAAAAAAATATCTAAAATGAATGGGGGGCCGCATATATACATATGTGTTGGCCGACTCATAGTGACCCATCCTTGGTGTAATTTGGACGGAGTAAATGAAGAGAGGGGTGTTGACGTCTCATCTTTAGAACTTGGAGGGTTCCTGCATCTCCTGTAGACCGGAGGGATTATCTAAGGACTATAATCATAGAGAGGGGTATATTAATCTTTTTTTATTAAAAAAAGAGATTACTAAAAATTTGAAAAACTACGGATATGGTAAGATTTATTCTCACATTCAGTGGCATGCTTCTCTCACTGAAGTTAAAAGATTTTTATCATAATTAAAACTTCAAAATTTCAAGAATATATATCCCAAAATTTTAGGACTCCTAACTCTAACTTGCACGGATATTCTCAAATTTAATGACATGCTTCTCTCAAGAAAGCTAAAGATTTTTTACTTAATTAAAACTTCAAAATTTCAAGAATAAAAGATTTCTTTTAATTTGAATTTAGGGAAGATATTATCTTTGAAGAAGAAAAGATTTCTTTTAATTTGAAATTTAGAGAAGATGTTAACTTCGACAGAAGATATTCTTTTAATTTGAAATTTAGAGAAGATATTATCTTTGAGGGAAGATATGATCTCAATAAGGAACATTATAAATAAATTATCTCAGCAAGGTACCTGACAATTTTATCACAAAAATTCGTACTTATATATATCTTTCCTAGTTCTTACATGCTTAGGATTTAAAAATGATGCAGCAGGTTACTGAAAGACATTGTCAACAGCCCCAAGAATCAGACCAAAGAAAAATCATGTTTCTTTCTTCCTTTGCATCATACTCCCCTTACTCTCCTTCATCCCAACTTCTTCCTTCCTTTGAACCACATCCCCCTCTCTTCCCTTCCCCTCCATCCCAACTTCTTCTTCCTTCCTTTGAACCACATCCCCCTCTCTCCCCTTCCCCTCCATCCCAACTTTCTGTACCTTTTTGTACAGTACTCAAGCAATAAAGTGATGTCGCTTCATAATCTCGGATTTAAGTTAACATATCAGGCTTTGAAGCTCCATGCACCGAGAAAAACAGATGATCACCATGACATTATGCGATTGAGGATAGTTAGCAGCGATGACATTCTCTGTTTGTCTACGAGGGAAACGTGTGGCATGTGCAAAAAGGATGTCTTCTTTGTTCACAACCCTTTAACTTGTCAACATTTTTCCTTCACCAATTACCTCGAATTTTATGTGTCACAATTTGGTTTTATTTCGATCATAAACGTTGCAATTTCAAGATTTTAGCTCAAAGTAAGGTTGTTAGAAATGACTGCAAATTGAAAGAAGGAGAATTCTTGTTTTTCATCTCATCGACCGGATTATGGAGGAGGCCTCAACACTTTGTTCCTCATGCTGCCTCAAGGGATATAGTCTCTATGGATCACACTTGCTACTACACATCTGAAGGCCATAATTTGGTGGCTTTCGACATGGAGAGAGAGGAAGCAGACATTATTGCTTCTACTTTTCCAAGAATTGAAGGAAAACCCAGTTGCAGTAAACTATTAGAGTGGAATGGTAGCCTCTCTCTTGTTCAAGTGATGGGAGATCTCAAATTGAATGTGTGGGTTCTCAGCAAAGAGAAGCACTGGTTGGAAGTAACCTGCGCATGAAGTTTTACTTCGGCTAATGAGGGTTTAACTAATTATGTCCCTGTTCTATGGATTGGAGATGTATTGATATTGAACGATGGTTGCAAATTGTGGAAATACAACATTAAGAGTGGTGAATTATACTCTCTTTTGATGAGTGTGCCATAGCTTCGCAGCTTACAAGCCCAGCTTCTTCTATTGGCAAGCATAAGACTGCATATATATGCAAAGTCTGGATAAATTTCTTTTGAATTTTAAGTCTAGTTAAAAGAATAAATGCAGTGCGTAATTCCACATCCAATGGTCAATGGTCAAGATTAATTGTGACCTCCATGTACCAAACATAATGGTCTGATTGTATACTTTTCATATTCATTTATTGAATTTAATTTATTCAGTTTCTTTCCCAACTTCTTATTCTCTATAGTTCTGATTTCTTATATGGGGGGTGATTTAGATATGGCTATTTGTTTCTACACCGAAATCAAATATGAACCACATAGGAAAGTGAAAATTTATACTTCAGCACTGACACATCATATGGGGATTCTATGTGCCATAAACTATATGATTATCGATTTGTCAAGTTCTATTTTTTACTTTCTAATAAATGCCAACGTCATATTTTGAATAGCAATCAAATGCTTCTTTTAATTAAATGAGGGGTGTGGTTTGTATAAGGTTGCAACCGAAAACAATCAAATTAAGGCGCACCTCCAAATTTTATTATAAACGAAAAGACTATTTTCCTTTTGTAAAAAAAGCAATATGTAAACAAAAATACTATTTTCTAGCACTTAAATGATTTGCATAAAACTCTATACAAAATTCTTTTGGAAAAAAGATATCAACAATGTCCATAAACAGTATGTGGAAAAGATGAAAGTTCCTCAAGGGCTAGATCCCACCATTTAGTTTTTAAAAAAGCAATATTTGTGTAAACAAAAATACTATTTTCTTGCACTTAAATCATTTGCATAAAACTCTATACAAAATTCTTTTCGAACAAGATATCAACAATGTCCATAAACAGTATGTGAAAAAGGTTAAGGTTCTTCAAGGGCTAGATGCCACCATGCAGCGTTCAGTATCAAATTTACCATGATGCTTTAGTAAACCAAGAGTTAAAGCAAATATCAAGTAGGTCAAAGTCCTACTACAAGCCAAATACATTCTCTACTGTCATGTACCTACATATGCCAGCATGTTGCGACCTTGAATCTCTAAACCTATTTCATGAGCACCCTATATTTTCATAGGAAGCAGCCCACTTCCCCATAAGAGTGAATCCATCAACAATTGTCTCAAGCATATCACTCTCCTACGCATTAACCACAAAATCATTATAAGTCACAAACTCATCCTACTCATGTGATAAGTATAGGATCAACTAGGGAAGGACATCATTTAATATTTACAAATGATAGCACATGAAGATATTGGTTCAAAACATGAAGAAGAAAGATCTAGGCCCCAAGAAGGCCTAAGATTTATAGTGGAATGGAGATTTCTAACAATGGTGAATGGGAACCAAAAATGACACACATAAGCTACTGTGGCCTGTGTCAAGGTGACTCTCAATCATCCTTTTTGTTCACCATTTATAGAAGACTTTAGAAGGAGGTTAGTAGAACGACAACATAAGGGAATCATTGAAGGTTTAAGCCAAGCCCATGAAACATGATGATACCATATCTTAAATTTGTTGTTGATACATTATGCTTTTGTAATGCTCTACCAAATTGGGCTGTGAAAGAAAAGTATTATTCTAAGCTTCTTTCATTTTATCTCAGGGATGAGAGCAAACATATCCAAAGTTACAATCATGAGCGTTGGCATCCTAGAAAAGATGTTGGCCTTCTAAGCAACAGCATTTGAGGGTGAGGTGTGAGGGACGCTAAGGAATCATAACCTTTTTTTTATGTTCTTTACCGTATTTGCGATTCATGGCAGATAAAAAGTGAACATAAATATTCAAAATAGCATTTTACTAGACAGAGAATATCTGCTTGGGAAGCATGGGGATTTTGATGTTGACCCTATGAAGGTCAAGGACTTCATCCCAATAATTATTTAGAAAATAAACAAACTCCCAGTGCCTTATGAATTTCACTAGATCTAAAGCAAAAGAATAGATAGCCATCCAAGCTCTTACCAAAAAGAAAGAAAAAACACAAAACTGTATGAACAATTTCAGGAAATTAAAACATGCTTTGTAGCTCAAATTTTCAAATTATCGAAAAGGAGAGGCTCACACTTAAAGAACATGAGGATCAAGTTTACAATAACTACATCGTGTTTTTCTCTTTTGCGTATCTAGTTTAGGGTTTTTAGGAACCATTTGAGCGAAACAAAATATTTCCTGCTCAAGGGCTTGACATTATTCATCTGATTAATCCGAATAGTAAGAACCAAGTCTATCATAACCAGGATTCATACTACTTTCAGATTATCCAATACATGTTTTTCAGTTAGGGATTCCAGCGTAAAAGTGTATCAATACAATGTCCATTTCTAAAGTTATTAAACTAACTTTTTCAAAGTAGCATAACCCAAAAAGCAAGACATGTTAGTCATAAATCAACATCCATATCCTTGCAATTATCCATCTAGACAGAGAATGGGGAAAATTTCAAAAAGAGAATTAGAGTCATCAATGAGCATGTTGCCATTCTTGCACTTAACCATCAAGATAAAGAAAATGGGGGAAAATTTAGAACCTATAAAGGATCATCTTTTAAGCATTAAACCAAGAGAAAATTGTAAATTGGAGCATTTAGCATCTTTGATACCTCATCAAATCTCCTAGACGATCGTCTTGGAAAATAGGAAAAGAAAAGCACCAGCTTAACAATAACTTTTAAGTGTACACAACGTATTTACCTTAAAATAAAAAAATAACATGCAAAATAAAACAAGTTATTCATGTGAATGATTCCATACCTGACATACATTTTCTGGAGAAATCTGTGAATGAACATTAATGAAAATAACTATATTTTTTTCATTAACAATTTTCTCTTGGTGACATGAACTATAATGAAAGATACTTACTGCTAACAAAGTGCTAAGAGCGGAATCCCCTGTCAAATATGAAATTTAACTGCTGGAGGTTACAATCACCCCTAAATGTCAAATATGAAATTTAACAGCTAGGTGTATGTGATAAATTTTTTATTTTTGTTTTTATGTATTTGATCTTGTTCAATGGGACTAATTTCATGTCCATCAGTCATGGTTGATTGTGACTTCCTTGTATTATAACCTTAGCTGGGGCACATGTGGTGCTACCACTACGACTCCAAGCCCATTCTCACCTATCGCATTCAAAAACCATTGACGATTTAAAAAACGGGTAGGGGCTCGTCATCCCCACTAAATTGCTAAAAAAACAAATCGTTTTATTGTTTATATTCATGACTTGAAGGGAAAATATTTAAAAAGAAAAATGTTTACATTGCAGGTTTTTTTAAAAGAAACAACAGAGTTTTTGCTACATTGGATAGCAATGTATTGCTTCCATCTCTCTCTCTAAGGTTGATATTGAACCAGGATGATATTTAAAAGGAATTGATATGACTCTAATTGGGATAGCTGGGTACCATTTTTTGGAACTATACTTGGGGTGTACTGGTGTGCCCCCAACCCCTTCACACCAACACCCCCCCCCCCCCCCACAAAAAAGCTTGTGCCTGAGTGTATGGGCCGTGCCCCTCTCTTGGGGCTAGGGTGGGGCATGTCCCCTGTTTTCTTACAAATATTTTCTAAGAAGGTTATGTGTGCGATTTGCTCATCATCTTTTTCTCCCACAAGAAGAGTTTATGGGCTCCTTTTTAACATATAAGAAGTGTTTCGAAACAAGGATGGGTTGAGTTTATGAGTTCATTTTTAACATATCAGAAGTGTTTCGAAACAAGAATGGGTCCGTGCTCAAGTCAACTGCCAACCAGGTTTAGTCAGTGACCGACTTGGTCTTTGGTAAAATTAGGAAGGCGTAGGAAAAGAGCCCGGGCTTAATTGGTTAGTACTTAATGATTTGCAATGTGGCTCAAGTCCTAAGAAGGGTAGGGGCCCTCTCCACACTGACTCATTGAAAAAATAATAATTAGGAAGAAGCATGATAGGCCTTGTCTCGGTAAAATACATTATTTGAAAACAACTCATACTAACTTGGGTCACTAGCCCCTGCCATCTACCAAAGAGGATGAGCGGGGTGACAAACTTGGTCTAGTTAAGTACAGAAGACATCTAACTCAAGCCTGGTCTTTGGCATAATATGCGAGGCAACTGATTCAGTTAGACTCGCCCAATTCTATGTTTCTCATCCAGAGAGCAGCTTGCCAAGTCTAAGTGACTCACTTGATCATTGAAAAAAAGAGTAGCTTGCCAGGTCTGATTTGAGCATCGAAAAAAAGAAAAAGAAATAAGAGAAAAGCAAGTCTCAAAAACTGAAATTGATGGAAGCCTATAAGAAGTCAATAACAATTCAGAATCTTTCATGGGAGAAAGTATAGACTAGGAAAATGTATTTAGAATGATTAAGAGAACAAGAAGGCTTAATTCAGACTTGAATCCACATAAATGGATATAACACCAAAAAAGGAAGAAGGGCAAAATACCATAGAGTTAATCAGATCTTAATTGAAAACAACCGCAAACAAAGAAAACAAACAATACAAATAAATTATTGGTCGAATTGATGAAAATAGAATAATAGCCAAAGCAATAATTCTCTCCAAAGGAAAATTCCAATCGCAGGTAACCATTGTAGAATTAATTGCAATTATACTTAATGATGGAGCAAATAATTGCAATTGAGGGGCGTTTCTCTATAGGCAAGAATTGGGCCCCGTAAAAACTGGGAAGGTCTCCAACTAGATACTCGTCATCATCCTCACCATTATAACCCACCCATAGAAAACTCTGATTCCTATGCACTTTAATACAACTCCGCTTCACCAATTTATTTCCCCTTATATCGTAGAGTAGAAGCTCAATTTTATTCTTTATGCTCCAGAGTGAGGGGTTCATAGCCACATAATGCTGGTGCAAGATTACATCCCTAGAAGAAAAAGAGAGGAGAGGCTCACAACCTGTCCAAAGGCCAACCCTAGCTTTCTCCTCCCAATGGAACATCATCTCCCCAGCTTTTCTCCTCCAATAGGCAAAGGTTCCATATCCTTATCACTCCCTCGACGGACTCATCAACTAGGCAGACTCTATCTCCACTCCCACCCTCCACCAATTTGAACTTCTCATCTCTATTGTCTATATCAAGAGGTGTGACCACTGAGGCTTTCACTTTAGAAGGCAACGCAAGAGTTTCCCACTTCCCTCTACCCATGTCCAAGATGGCAACCCTATTGCCATTGTAGAGTTGGTAACATCTTTCCTCTTATGCACAGATAAGTAGCCTTATGCGGATGAGAAAACATTTCAAAACCACCTATTATCTTTTTCCAATGTCCCCTGGAGGAGCTAAACAACCAATGCTCAGCACTAAATGATGTATATATGAAAAGGGTCACCAAAATTGTAAAGGATAAGCTAACGGGGTTGAAATAAAATCCAAGGATGTGACTTTTAGATCTTCCAGACCATAGTGGAAGCTTGGGGAGAGCAATGTGCTCCTGCATTGCGGGGTTACAGATCGAGAGGGCCAAAAAATCCATGAAATCCCAGATCATGTAGCACATCAAACCGTGGCTATGCGATGCTATATTGTTGTGCTGGTGAAGATCACCCCTTAATAGCTTTATAGGTTTAAGAGGTATCTCTGTGTCCTTCACTATATCAAAGAGGCTTAGACAGAAGAGGTTCTTCTTGATATAGAAGAGGGCAAAAGGGGAAGAAGGTAAGAGCGGAGAGATATAATGGATTCGAGCAAAGTAGGGAGAGGAGAGAAAATGTTTCCATGATATGGACAAGCACTTGAACTTACATATGGATTTTACAGGTAGTGATGAGAGGATCTGACCGATAAGTTCGTTTGGAAGTACTAAGTTCGTTTGGAAGTCCATGGCAATTTTCTTCTTGTGAAACTTTTTTCCTTTAGATATAGAATTGGGTATAAAATTGGGTGGGAAAGGTAGTGGAGTGAAGAGGTCTCCATAATGAGAGGAGAGAGAGGGATTGTATGAGAAAAGAATAGAGAGTTATATTGTTTTTGGAAAAAATAGGTAGAGGGATATGAGAGAGAGGGATTGTATGAGAAAGAGAAGAGAGGGTTATACTGTTTGGGGAGAAAATAGGTAGAGGAATAGGAGAGAGAGGGATTATATGAGAAATTGGGGAGAAAATAAGTAGAGAAATTGGGGAGAATGGGGAGAAAATAAGTAGAGAAATAGGAGAGAGAGGGATTGTATGAGAAATTAGGAAGAAAATAGGTAGAGGAATTGAAGAGAGAGGGATTGTATGAGAAAGAGTTTGGGGAGAAATTGGGGAAAAAATAGGTAGAGGGATAGGAGAGAGAGGGATTGTATGAGAAAGAGAAGTGTGGATGAGAAAGAGAAGAGAGGTTATACTGTTTGGGGAGAGAAATTGGGGAGAAAATAAGTAGAGGAATAAGAGAGAGAGGGATTGTATGAGAAAGAGTTTGGGAAGAATTGGGGATGAGAGAGAAGGATTGTATGAGAAAGAGTTTGGGAAGAAATTGAGGAGAGAGAGGGATTGAATAAGAAAAGAAGAGAGAGTTATACTATTTTGGGGAGAAAATAGGTAGATGAATAGGAGAGAGAGGGATTGTATGAGAAAGAGTTTGAGGAAAAATTAGGGAGAAAATAGGTGAAGGGATAGGAGAGAGAGGGATTGTATGAGAAAGAGAAATTGGGGAGAAAATAGGTAGAAGAATAGGAAGAGATGGATTGTATGAGAAAGAGTTTGTGGAGAAATTGGGGAGAAAATAGGTAGTGGGATAGGAGAGAGAGGGTATGAGAAAGAGAAGAGAGGGTTATACTGTTTAGGGAAAAATTAGGGAGAAAATAGGTAGAGGAATAGGAGAGAGAAAAAATAGGTAGAGGAATAGAAAAGAGAAGGATTGTATGAGAAAGAGTTTGGGGAGAAATTGAGGAGAAATAGGTAGAGGGATAGGAGATGGAGGGATTTTATGAGAAAGAGAAAAGACAGTTATACTGTGAAAAGAAAAAATAGGTAGAAGGAGAGATATTTGAAGCAGTCAGCAACCATCTATTATGATTAATATGAAGTATGGATTTTCTATAAATAGAAATATGTGTAACCATCTATTATGATTAATATGAAATATAACTTGATGGATCTTCTATAAATTGAAATGTGTAGTATATCGCCTTCTTAACTTGTTTTATTTTTAATTAAGACTTTATAGACTTGTTTTACTTTTAATTAAGACTTTATAGAAATATGTGTAGTATAACACCTTTTTAATTAAGACTTTATCGAAATATGGGTAGTATATTACCTTTTTAATTAACACTTTATAGAAATATGTGTAATATATCACCTTCCTAACTTGTTTTATTTTTAATTAAGACATTTATCTATTGTCCAATTGCCAATATAAAACTAAAATAAAATATTTAAATATGAGAAACGAAATAAAAATTTATTCCTAATGGTTGATTCACTATCTAAATGTAATCTAAGGCATTTTAAATTGGATTAAATGTAATCTAGGACATTTTAAATTGGATTTCAACATGAATGTAACACCTTCGTAATGTAATTTCATAAACTATTGATTTTTTTTGTTTGTTTGTTTAAAAAACTAATTTATATCAATTTAAATTAAGTGAAAGTACTTAAAATAAGAGAATTAAAATTTGCCTTTACTTTTGGGTTTTCGTGTTTGAAATAGAGTTTGAGTGGTTTTGTCATATATTTTTATTTCTTAAAAAGCTTCTTTAAGTTAATTAAAAAATAAAATAGCCAATGTAACAACTCCCGAAGTGTTTAGATAATGATCACGGATTTTTTAATCGAAGACTCATTAATTTAGTACATATTTTCCAGTTTTTGCATCTGTGTGAGCTCCTATTTATTTTCAAATTTGGTAGTAAAATTCATCCCTCATATTTCCTATTTCCTATTTCCTTAGTTCGAGTTGAGATAGAGAGACGTGGAGAAAAAGCGGTAGAGGGACGTGGAGAGAGAGGGCAAAGGCCCTCCCTTCCTTAATCTATGGAATTTATAAAGAAATTATAAAAAATTTATAAAAATATATTTTAAAGATAGAATTTATAAAAATATATTTCAAAGAAATTATATCGAATTTATAAAAATATATTATAAAAAGTTATAAAAATAAAATTTAAAGGTAGAACTTATAAAAATATTGTTTGAAAAATAGAGGTAATAACCAAAAAAAAAAGATAGAGACAAGACCATTTGAAAATTTGGATGGGTAGAAAAAGAAGTTTCAAAGTCAAATATCTCTCTAACAAGATTGCTTTGAGATATATATGGAGGGAAACTATGCGTTGGGAGAGAGGAGCATGAGTGATTTTTTTTTGGAAATTAGAGAGAGAGATATATGGAGAGAGAATGCGTGTGGAGAGAGATTTGAAAATTAAAGATATGCATAGATATAGATCCCCATCCCTTAAGCCCTTACTTCAATTTTTATTTTTGTTATTTTTAATACTTTTTGGATAGCCCAATTAGACCGCTCGGGACTGATCCGAATCAATAATTCGGCTACCTGACATGGATATGTGGGATGGATGATCCAACCCACTGATCTGGGTTCTAAGACAGTGGATAGGATCATCAACATGTAAATCACTGGGTAGAAAGTTGGTGCGGTTTATACGAGATATCAACCTTAAACAATCAAAGCAAGGCACACCTCTAAATCATGCTAAAAATGCAATTCTAGTGCTAAAAACTCTTATAATGGCCCACAAATCAATTTTTGTCGCTAATTATGAAGTTCAACACTCCAAAAATAGTGTAGATCGAACAAAACTATAAACACTAAAATTTTTTAAAATGGATAGTCATTGAAAATATGTCACAAGATTCACTATTTTTTAGATTTCAAATATTTTTTTTCTTATTCATACATCGAGATGATCAAATGTAGGTTTTTTAATATGACGATAACCTTTCCAAATGGATTTTTGAAGTGCACCTAACTTCACAATATACGGATGGCACCTGATACAAAAGTTTTCGTTTGAGTTTTAGCAGTAATGTTGAACTTCTTTGATTTTCTAATTTTCTTTGGAAAATGATTTGATAAGGTTGCAGCCCTATTGCAATAAGCAAGGATGCATCCCTTTAGACCATGTTAAATTGGGAGGACATGTATTTTTAACATAGAGGAACCCGGGCACCCAAAGCCCACGGTACCTCTTACAGTTGCTGACCTTTTTCAACACGTGTGGGTAAGCCCATTGGAAAATAATTGCTTACCTTTTTAACACGTGTGATATGCCCATTAAGGAAAATAGTTTGGGAGGGCTGCAGCCTTATCAAAATAAATAAAGTCTCACCTCATAACTCATTGAAAATTGCAATTCAAACATTAAAAACATTTACATCAATCATCTTGGCTTGAACATTATTATTGCAAAAAAAAAAAATAGGCCTTCAAGCTCGAAAAATATTGCATATTATAATAAATTATCTAGACTGACCATTTCGCGATACAAATAAGTTTTCACATATCTACAAGATATGAACATTTTTTGAACTTCAAATTTTATTGTTGGTATATGAAATTGATTTTAGAAGCATCATGGAGATTTCATATTTAGTCTAGATTATTATTGTTACTTAGCTTAAATTGCTATGCTCTATAATAAATTATTATTGTTATTTAGATTATGTTATTTTCATATTTAGTCTAGATTGTAATTTTAAATCAATATGTTTATAACTTTTACAAATATTAATAAAAAGCTTATTGTTAATGTAGTATTATTACAATAACTTATTTTACACAACAATAAAACATATAGTATAATTTTGAATTGTATTAAGTTGTTATGTAGAAATTCTTGAATCATGTTTATTATAATATTATAATTAATAATTATACATTGATAACCAAATCTTGTATTTTATTTATTAATTTATTTGCATTATAAATTATGTAATGTATTATTTTTTCTTATAGTTGTAAATAATATTTTTAAATTAGATGATATTAAAAATTTATATTTTTTCTTATTTGTAAATTAAAATGATTATAAAATATAAACCAACAATTTCAATTTCAATATATAATATTATAGTTAGTTAGATTGTGATAATTTTGGATGAGTAAAGCGAATTAATAAAAGTTTGATAATAATTTCATTTTATATAAGAAATTATTTTTTAATCTTATAATATGGAATTATTTTCTAATATTTTAAATTGTTTTGATGTAATATTATAATATTATATTATAATTAATTATTATACGGACATTCATTTAGGAAAACAACAGTTTAATATTCACCTATTTTTACAGAGTAATGAAAGTACATAATGCACCAAAGAAAATAAAAGAACACTATTTTTAGAGATTTATAGTAAATTTTTGAAAATATTCTGAAGATAAAACTGTTGATTCGGCCGATTCTCCGATCTGACACGTTGATCCACCGATCTGACATGATTTTTAAGGTGGGTGATCCGGGTAGCCAATCTGTTTTTTTAAACTGTGATCATTACTATTAGTAATTCTGATATTTACATTTATTATAATTTATGTGGACATATCACATTATATTATTATTGATATACATAAATATCACACAAAGTAAACTTTCTTGGGAAAAGTTTAGTTGTCTCCACTATACAACTAAGCCCACTCGATCACAATGTTATGCTATTGGTTGCACACCCAAAGAAAATTCTCAATACATTATATATTATTGATTTATCCACATGAACTGAAGGACTTTTTGAGAAAGAAACAAAAGCACGAAGTATATGCAAAAAACTATAACATGGAAAACTGGAGGAATTGGTGTCTTCTCCTGTGCAAAAATCCCTCTTGTATAAAAACATATAAAACATATAAAACTCAGAATGCTATGAATGTTATGTGATTTGCTTATCGGGACATTGAATATCGATGAACAAGATATACAAATAGACATGTAACTGCATGTGCAATGAATAATTCCCAATGGTTCCCATTAAAATGGTATAGAGGGGAAAAGAGTGCTCAAATGGTTTGGAAGCTTACTCAACACAAATGTGTTTGCAAAGCAGTAAAAAATAGTTCATACGTAAAAACACAACAAAAGTCCCAAGAACAAAAACTCTGAAGCTATGCATAGAAGAATCAGTATCAGTCCTTGGTGCGACGGCTCCCATGACCCTCACATAAAACAATAAAGAAGCAAATCAGTTATCAAGATGCATAAATGAGCCCTAGCCATAGCCCAAATCCCCACTAGCATTGGGCCGACATGCCACTCACTGGAAGCCTATATAATGAAGTGGGGGTCACAATGATTTGCAATGCACATAACAACTATTAAAAGAACCCAGAAAGATCCCCTTTCTCTGTCAGTAGAGCTTCTAAGTCATATGCAACCTAGGATATCTATTTTCCAGAATCCTTTCATCAAAAGCAATATGTGTGTAAATGAAAATACTTGAAGATACTCTTTTCTAGTACTTAAATGATTCGCATAAAACTCTACACAAAATTCTTTTGGAACAAGATATCAGCAATGTCCATAAACAGTACGTGAAGGTTCCGCAAGGACTAGATCCCACCATGTAGTGTTCTGTATCAAATGTACCAAGATGGTTCAGTAAACCAAGTGGTAAACCAAATATCATATATGTCCAAGCCCTACTACACACCAAATACATTTTTCTACTATAATGTACGTACATATGCCATAATGTTACAACCCTGAATCTTTATACCTATTTCATGAGCACCCTCAATTTTCATAGGAAGCAGCCTACTTCCCCAGAAGAGTGAATCCATCAACAATTTTGTCAGGCATATCACGCTCCTACACATTGACCATAGCATCATTAAGAGTCACAAACTCATCCTCCTCATGTCACCTCCTCATATCACAAGTATAGGATAAACTAGGGAAGGGCATCATATTAATCTTTACAAATTACTTTTAATTTCTTTCCCTCCCATTTCTGCCAGCTATCCAAATGGTAGCACATGAAAATATTGGTTCAAAACATAAAGACGAAATACGCCTCAAGAAGGCCTAAGATTTATAGTGGAATGGAGCATGCAATGTGCAGATTGAAGTCAGATGCAATAGTGCAATTGTAAGAGTCACAAACTCATCCTACACATTGACCATAGCATCATTAAGAGTCACAAACTCATCCTCCTCATGTCACAAGTATAGGATCAACTAGGGAAATGTATCATATTAATCTTTACAAATTACTTTTAATTTCTTGCCCTCCCATTTCTGCCAGTTATCCAAATGGTAGCACATGAAAATATTGGTTCAAAACATAAAGAAGAAAGACGCCTCAAGAAGACCTAAGATTTATAGTGGAATGGAGCATGCAATGTGCAGATTGAAGTCAGATGCAATAGTGCAATTGTAAGAGTCACAAACTCATCCTACACATTGACCATAGCATCATTAAGAGTCACAAACTCATCCTCCTCATGTCACAAGTATAGGATCAACTAGGGAAATGTATCATATTAATCTTTACAAATTACTTTTAATTTCTTGCCCTCCCATTTCTGCCAGTTATCCAAATGGTAGCACATGAAAATATTGGTTCAAAACATAAAGAAGAAAGACGCCTCAAGAAGACCTAAGATTTATAGTGGAATGGAGCATGCAATGTGCAGATTGAAGTCAGATGCAATAGTGCAATTGTAAGAGTCACAAACTCATCCTACACATTGACCATAGCATCATTAAGAGTCACAAACTCATCCTCCTCATGTCACCTCCTCGTGTCACAAGTATAGGATCAACTAGGGAAGGGTATCATATTAATCTTTACAAATTAGTTTTAATTTCTTTCCCTCCCATTTCTGCCAGTTATCCAAATGGTAGCACATGAAATATTGGTTCAAAACATAAAGAAGAAAGATGCCTCAAGAAGACCTAAGGTTTATAGTGGAATGGAGCTTGCAATGTGTAGATTGAAGTCATATGCAATAGAACAATTCTAAGTATTTATTTTTCAACATGGTGAATGGGAACCAAAAGTCACATACAGAAGCTACTGTGGCCTGCGACAAGGTGACTGCAGGCATCCTTTTTGTTCACCATTGATGGAAGCTTTTGGAAGCAGGTTAGTAGAGTGACAACATAAGGGAATCATTGAAGGTTTAACGCAAGCCCATGAAAAATGATGATACCATATCTTAAATTTGTTGTAGATACATATACTTTTGTAATGCCCTACCAATTTGGGCAGCGAAAAAAAAGTATTATTCTAATATGCTTTCATCTTAGAAGGGTTGGCATCCTAGAAATATGTTGGCCTTCTAATCAGCAACATTTGAGGGTGAGGCAAGGGATGCTGAGGGAATCAAAATCTTCTGTTTATGTGTTTTACCACATATTTTATTAGTGGCAGATAAAAAGTGAACATAAATTTTCAAAATAGCATTTTACTACAAGAGAATATCTGATTGGGAAAGATGGGGATGTTGATGTTGACCCTACGAAGGTCAAGGACTTCATCCCAATAATTAATAAACAAACTCCCTGTGCCATATGAATTTCACTAGATATAAAGCAAAAGATTAGATAGCCATCCAAACTCTTGCCAAAAAGAAAGAAAAAAGCACAAAACTGTATAAACAATTTCAAGAAATTAAAACACGCTTTGAAGCTCAAATTTTCAAATTATCAAAAAGGAAAGGCTCACACTTAAACATGAGGATCAAGTTTACATTAACCGCATCTTGTTTTTCTCTTTTGCATATCTAATTTTGGGTTTTGAGGAACCATTTGAGAAATATAACAATTTCAGGAAATTAAAACACGCTTTGAAGCTCAAATTTTCAAGTTATCCAATAGGAAAGGCTCACACTTAAACAACATGAGGATCAAGTTTACAATAACTACATCCTGTTTTTCTCTTTTGCTTATCTAATTTAGGGTTTTTAAGGAACCATTTGAGCAAAACATAATATTTCCTGCTCAAAGGCTTGACATTATTCATCTGAATAATAAGAACCAAGTCTAGCATAACCGGGTTTCATACTGCTTTCAGATATCCAATACAAGTTTTTCAGTTAGGGATTCCAGTGTAAAAGAGTATCAACACCATGTCCATTTCTAAACCTATTAAACTAACATTTTCAAAGTAGGATAACCCAAAAACCAATGTTAACATAAATCAGCATCCATATCCTCGCAGTTATCCATCAAGACAGAGAATGGGGAAATTTTCGAAAAGAGAACAGAGTCATCACTAAGCATGTCACCATTCTTGCACTTAACTATCAAGATAAAGAAAAAGGAGGAAACTTTAGGACATATAAAGGATCATCTTTTAAGCATTAAACCAAGAGAAAATCATAAATTGGAGCTTTTAGGATCTCTGATACCTCATCAAATCTCCTTGACGATTGTCTTGGAAAATAAGAAAAGGAAAGCACCAGATTAACAATCTTGAAATGTGCACAACGTATTTACCTTAAAAGAAGAAAATAAACAAGCAAAATAAAACAAGTTATTCAAGGGAATGATTCCAAACCTGACATATATTTTCTGGAGATATCTGTGAATGAACTTCAATGAAAGTAACTGATTTTTTCTCATTAACAATTTTTCTCTTGGTGACATGAACTATAATGAAAGTAACTTACTGCTAACAAAAAGCTCAGAGCTGAATCCCCTGGAGAAAGCAGGCCTATTTGACAACACAAATGGTTTAGCCCACCTGCTTACAATCTTTGTTCTCCCCAGAGAGAAACCCATATGAGAGAAACCAGAACCTTCAGCTCAATAACCCATGATCCAAACTTTTCTTTGTTGCAAATAAAGGGAAAAGGTCTAGGGTTTTAAAATTTTTTGCGTAAGGAAAATTAGATTTGAGAGATTCCATAACTAGGGTTCTAAAGTGCATGTGGATTTATTTGGAATGATATATGGCTTAAGCATGGCTCTTCCAATTTAATTAAGGGAAAATTCGTGGTTTTTGCACCAGAGAATTAGGGCCGGTATTTTTCTAGTGAAAGGAAAATGAGTTTTGAGGTTGTGTGGATTTCTTCTCCACGAGTTCTCTAGAGAGTGAGTAGCAGGTGGGTGGAGAATGTGTAAAATGGCCTGGGATTCTCTCGTTGTGACCTGTCGAGTTCTCTAGAGAGTGAGTTGGTGGGTGGAGAAGGTGTGAAATGGCCTGCACAGAGATGCAACTCTCCTCCGCGATCTGTTCCTCTCGCTACCCATTTTTTATTCTCTCATGCGGTTTTCTAAAAAAATTTTCCCACGTCCAAGGATACGAAATGTACGGTTTTTTAAACCTACGGCTTTTTTAAATTTTGTCCCACGTACGATACCATAAATTTTGTCCCGCATCTTAATTATATAAAGGATATGAGCAGTTGTACAATGCCATAAAAAGTTTTCTTTAACACCGGTAATTGTTCCTTTGGGACCTCGGTTAAAATTAATTCTGTTCCACATCTAAACATATGAATGATATTAGCAGTTTAACTAAAAAAATTCGCTTTAGCATGAGTAGTTGTTCCTTTGGGGGCATCCGTTAAAATTAGAACAATGCCGAGAACATTAGCCTTACCCCTCATCGAGGATGACACGCACGATGGTCCAATTTTTTTTTTAGATTCAAATTATAATAATTTTTTCCCTTTTTAAAGATTCAATTCAAATTTTTTTTGACAGATTCTTTTTTTAAAAAAAAATGGTTCAAATTATAATACCTAAAGGAATTTGTTTTTAACAAACTTATACTTTTTAAAGATTAAATTCAAATTATCGTATCTAAAGATTTTTCTCTTTTCATAGATTCAAATTATAACAGTTTTTTCCTTTTTAAAGATTAAATTCAAATTTTTTTTGTTTTCTTTATTTTATAGTTCAAATTATAACAATTTTTTCCTTTTTAAAGATTAAATTCAAACTTTTTTTGACAGATTCTTTTTTAAAAAAATGGTTCAAATTATAATACCTAAAGGAATTTGTTTTTAACAAATTTATACATTTTAAAATATTAAATTCAAATTATCGTACCTAAAGATTTTTCTTTTTTCATAGATTCAAATTATAACAATTTTTTTCTTTTTAAAGCTTAAATTCATTTTTTTTTTATTTTATAGATTCCAATTATAACATTTTTTTTCCTTTTTTAAGATTAAATTAAATTTTTTTTGACAGATTATTTTTTTAAAAAAAATGGTTCAAATTATAATACCTAAAGGAATTTGTTTTTAACAAATTTATACTTTTTAAAGATTAAATTCAAATTATCGTACATAAATATTTTTCTTTTTTCATAGATTCAAATTATAACAATTTTTTCCTTTTTAAAGATTAAATTCAATTTTTTTAAAAGTTTTTATAGATTCAAATTATAACAATTTTTTCCTTTTTAAAGATTAAATTCAAATTTTGTTTGACAGATTCTTTTTTAAAAAACAATGGTTCAAATTATAATACCTAGAGGAATTTGTCTTTAACAAATTTATACTTTTTAAAGATTAAATTCAAATTATCGTACCGGAATATTTTTCTCTTTCCATAGATTCAAATTATAAGAATTTTTTCCTTCTTAAAGATTAAATTCAAAAAACATTTGACAGATTATTTTTTTTAAAAAAAGGTTCAAATTATAATACCTAGAGGTATTTGTTTTTAACAAATTTATTCTTTTTAAAGATTAAATTCAAATTATCGTACCTAGAGATTAAAGGGAAAAGTTTATATAGAGCTGAGGCTCTAATCAATCAAATTTGAGTCTATCTCAAAAATTTCACTAGAAGATGTTGTTTTGATGTTCAAATATCTTCAAATTGATCATCTCGACATCAAGAAGCATGGACACGCTAAACAAATAGATTCAAGTTTTAGAAATAGTGTATTTTGTAACGTATTTTTGGACCGTCAATTTTCAAGTTTTCATAGATATGTCGATTTACACTATTTTTGAAGCTTTAAAATTTATAAATAAATATAAAAATATATTTTAAGGCTATCACAAAGATTTCTAATATTGAAATCACATTTTTCGATAATATTTGAAGGTAGGCTCTAATTTGATTGTTTAGAGCCTAGGCTCGATACAAACCGCACCCAAGATTAAATTCAAAATTGTTTTTGACAGATTTTTTAATTTTTTTTCAAAAAAGATTCAAATTATGACACCTACAGGATTTGTTTTTAACGAATTTATCCTTTTTAAAGATTAAATTCAAATTATCGTACCTACTGGAATATTTTTGGCAAACTTGGCTTGTTTGAAGATTTAAATTCGAATGATGAGAGATATACTGGAAATTGTTTTTGCCCAATTGAGATTAGTAGATCAAGAAAATTCCTATTTTATCTGTCAAAAATCAAGTTTTTTTTTTTTTTATCCTTTTGAAATTATATTCAAAAGTGTGATAACCTTTTAAAAATTATATTCAAATTATGATGTTTACTGGAATTTTTCCTTTTGCCCAATCAATTCTTAAATCAAGAAATTTGTTATTCTATCTTCCTAAAATCAAGTTTAACGTTCTAAAATCACATTTAAAATTGCTATATATGCTGAAATTGTTGTCCAATTTCATTCTTAAATCTATTACATGTGTATTTTTATTTTTATAATGCCAAGATTTCAATTTTGTTTTTCCTCGAGTCTATTTTCCAAATTGTGATATCAGCTGAAATATTTGCCCAATTTCTAATACATACCTTTTTTAATTCTAAATTTTCTCCTAGATGTCAGTTTTTGCATTTCCCCAATTTTACTTTTCCAAATAATGATATCAGCCAAACATTTTGCCCAGTCCCCATTCTTAACTGGGATGCATGTGTTTCTTAATTTTATATTTCCAAGATTTCTGGTTCGGTCTTCCCTATTTGTTTTTTAAAATTTTCAGTTATTCTGTCTCCTCAAAATAACTCTAATGCATCATCATGATTAGAGTATTTTTCTAACTATCTAGAATTAGCTATACGAATTTTAATTCGTCTTTTTTGCTTTATAAAGGGCCATACTTTAGTGAGGCTACCAGCCTTTATATCAGTTTCCACCACTTGCATCCATGTGCATGTGCTTTGGGGTTTATCTTTTATTCTTTTTTAGGGTGCATGGACAACCCATCGAAGTCTACTTTTTCTTATCTTATCTCGTATTGGAGCCACACTTAAATTGTCTCAAATGTATTCATTTTGAATTGTTCATTTCTTGTCTTGCCACTCATCCAAAATAACCCTAATGTATCTCGATGAGAAATGACATTATGTTTTTTTTAAAATTAAAAATTTCCTCTTTTATCCTTATAATATTATAATACAAAATATGATAACTACTCGAGTTTTGGCTAAATTCCATTTTAAATCTAATATATGTGTTTTTAAATTTTTTGTCTAAGTTTCCATTTTTTGTCTTCTTTGACTAACTCTACTAGATCTTAATAGAAAATTGGCATATTTTGGTGAAATTAAAAAATAATCTTTTATTTTATATTCAAGTCTAAAACCAAGTCTTACATTTTTTTGAAATTAAAATAGTTTCACATATTTCTTGATATTAGAAAACAATCAAGTCCTGGTCTGGCCTTTGATCATATTTATGGTTTAGGCCTTCGTGTTTCTTGATTAAGCCAAATATGTCAGAACCAGTTTGCCTTGCCTGGCCCATCGCCAACCCTTAAAAATTATTTTTAAAATAAATTATTAAGCACTAATATTAATAAATGGAAAAGGTTTATATAAGATTGCAACCTTAAAATGTAGAATTACATATGCACCTAAAAAATCCATCGAAAAAGGTTGTTTTAATGTTGAAAAACCCTCTAATTGATCATCTCAATATTATGATGTATGAATATGAAAGAAACAAGATTTTGAGTCCCAACAACAGTGCATCTTGCGATACATTATCTAGACCATACAATTTCAAGATTTTCACATGTTTATAGATTTACTTGATTTTCAGTACTACTGGAGTTTAAAATTTCATAAATAGATATGAAAATAGATTTTGAGATAATCGGAAGAATATTTTACACCATAATTACATATTATGATTAAATTTAAAAGCTCACCTTATTTCGATTGTTTAAAGTTACAACCATATAGAAACCACACCCTTAATAAATATGAGTAACTTTTATATGCTTACGGGTTTATTCATGGCTCATATTGAATCTAGGCCGATTTGATGGCCATACAATTTTTTTTCACATTTGAATTTAAATTTATTTATATAAGTCTAAATTACTTGAATTTTGGAGGGTTTATTCTTCTCATTAAGGCACATCTAATAAAAATATTAAAAAATAAATCAACCTATATTCTCCTATAATTTTTAGGGGTATTTTGGCTAATTTATTTTTTGTTGAATTATTTTAAATATTTTTATGAGGTACACATATTTTTCAAAAATAGATGCTCAAAGTTTCACATAACTTAGAGTAGAATAAACAATAAGATTCAAAGATGAATCACAATCGTGGCCATCCGATCAACCATATTTTAATATGTTTGCACCAGCCCATTTGCTGACTAAAAGAAGGACTCATGTACACTAGTCGGAGTATATATATATATATATAGTTCTACGTTTTTAATTTTTTTTTTTTGTCTTTTTCTTCACGGCTTTGATCACTCACAAGTAGTCCTTTTACAATAAATCTACTTCAAATAAAATAAAAGAATACAAAGAAAAGACACAACCTATGCTTGGGAAAAAAAAACATAATAAATAAATATGGAAGAAACAAAAGAAGGTATCAGAGATTACTTCAATCGTGCATTTTACACCCCATGCCGTGTCACCACCTTTCGATGGTGCGGGATCTAATGGTCAACCTTCAATCTCAACCTAGAAAGCAAGTTTTAGGTCAAGCCACTCCAATGGAACATGAACCCCTTTTCAATCACAATCTCAAACTTAGGTGAACCTCCTTGATAACCTAGTCGAGAAAGATAACATCTCTTTTCTAAACCCTAAACATTGATCATCTCGGCATCAAGATGCATGGATATGAGAAAATAATGGATTGAAAGCTTTGAAAATGGTGTATTTTGTAACGCATTTTTCGACCATCAATTTTCAAAATTTTTATGTTTTCATATATATGTCAATCTGTACTAACTTTTAAGCTTTAAACTTTATAAATAACTATGAAAATATATTTTAAAGCTATCACAAAGATTTCCAATATTGAAACCACATTTCTGACACTATTTGAAGGTAGGTTCTAATTTGATTGTTTAGAGCCTAGGCTCTATACAAACCGCACCCTTCTACAAATTCCTTAAAAAAATTTTATTTAAAGAAAACCATTGATTAAAGGATGGGAGGTCCAGGTTCAATCAACCTGCACGCTACTAGCTAGTTGTCTAGTTATGTCTAGTTTGGCCTTTTTAAATAAGGAAAAGTATACAATGAGCTAATTAATCTTTGATACAAGATGGTCACAATTAATCTTGACCATTAGATGTGAAATTAGATGGCTGCATTTATTCTATTGACCAAGATCAAAGAAATTTTTTCAAAATTTGTGATATATCTAAACTTTCAGATTTCATATCAGATGGTTGTATATAATTGTGACCACCTTATATAAAAGGTAAATGGTTTCATTGTATACAATCCCTTTAAATAAATCATTTGAATTTTATTTATTAAAAGTTCCATAGTCTAACTCGACCTGATGACCCTGAATTAGGGCAAAAAAAAAAAGAAGAAGAAATAAACTATCATAGATAACAAGAACGAAGAAATAAACTATCATAGATAACAAGAACATAAAACTTTAATCTCAAATTTTCTAAGGTTTTAAGGGATAAAGTGGGCATATATAAGAGGAACCACCTATGCTTTCAAGTATAAACTGTAAATAAAAATTCTCTAGGGTCTTAGAAAGTTAAAGTGTGTCACTATGAACTCCCTAGAGCCCCCAAGTACGTCTCCTAAGAAAATTGTTTCCCCTCAAAGGTCTGTCAATGTTGCCAAATCGTCGGCGCCGCATCGATCGATTCCACACTTCTTCTGCTTGTTGTCACCCGAAACGACAGGCTCTATCCAGAGTAGTCGTTCCCGGTCTGCCAAATTTGGCCCCAATTCGTTTGCATGGTCTCCCAGCTGCCCGCTCTCGGGCCCTTGATCGAGACCTCCCTAACATCCCCAGCTCCACCAACATTGTATACTAGAACATGTGTCCAATATTTGAATCCACTGATCTCGAACCGGATCCCCCTTGTTTTGCGCAGGGAACACGTCTATAGTTCAGAGGGATCATGCTTGCTCTGTACTCTCCTATCTTGAGAATTGCAGGCATGGAGAGATCGAAGTGCTCACGAGGCGGGTTGTACTAACCCCCCTTGTCAGAAGGAAGGGCAAGGTTCGGAGGGCAAAAATTGGTTGCAGTGACGATGATAGAGCCATGGTGGCACCACTTTGGGTCCTTTTTTGAGTTGCACTTGATCTCATAGCAAGCACCGCATGTGAGGCCATTGTTGAACAGGGCAGCGCTGAGTGCCACATTGTTCACGCCATAGCCTTCTTTAACAAGATCACCATAGCCACAAGCACCCTCTGCAACAAAACCATAGCCACAAGCACCCTCTGCAACAAAAACAATTTGAGTTGAGAGATAGAGAGAGAGAGATTAGGTATGCCTTAAGATCCACAGTACTAGAACACTAGTAATCAAAAGCAAACAACCAGAGGTAATTGTCACACTATATAAAAGGAGACTTCAACATAGTCCAACAGACTATGGTATATAATGGTACTCTAGGAATGCAATCATCGACCATTTCATTGATGGGTGGATGGAGATTTATTATGGGAATGTATATAATAAGACCATTTATTTTTGGTACAAGGAGGTCACAAGTACTTATAACCACCCAATGTGAAATATGATAGTTTGGGTGTGTTGTTAAGTTCGAGAAATTTTTTTTTGAACTTTAAAGTTGGTCAATAGAATAAATGCGGTCACCCAATTTCATATCTAATTGTCAAAATTAATTTTTGACCACCTTGTATCAAAGGTAAATGGTCTAGTTATATACATTTTTTTATTATAAGGCTCAATGGGAGGACCAAGATGGTGATGCACCATGTAGCCTTGTTCTTGAACTATGATTTTAATAGTCCAATGCATAGCCGTTGGGCTATGTTTTACTCACAAAGCCAAGAAGTAGTCAAATAAAGGTGTGAGAAGGAAACTAGAGAGATCTCTCTTGAATAAGAAACCCTATTAACCTTCTTCTGTTTGGTCGGAAAGCAAAGCAATTTAGTGCTCCGGCCTATTTAGAGGAAGACCTAAGAAATTTTTTTAAAATTTTAATAAATAAAATATATATTTATATAAGATATGTTAAAAAGATAAATCCATGCTTCTGCAGAAGAGGTCAAATTGGATCCAAACAGCCAAAAATGGACACACCAAAGCTTTGCTTCGCTTGGGTGAAAATCCAAAGACTTCAACCTTTTCAGCTAAAGTGAAGATAATATGATGACATTGCTTTGAACAACCCATGGTAAACAAGCTAACAATTTTTTTCTTGTTTTCTTGCTAGATCAAGATAGTCTGTTAAAGTAAATGAAATGAAAAAGATTTTGTGGTCCAGGAAGGGCACCAAATTAGGTGGTCCACCCCCAAGAACATAATTAAGCGAAATTTTTTCTTTAAGATTTTTCAAGCCATATTTGATTGCCTCGTGAATATCTTAATTGAAAGTTTTTAAGCTAGTAAAAGGTAAAAGTTAAGACCCGAGGTTTATGGTTGAGAGTCCCGGTCACTAAAGATGATATATATTTTCAAATTAAAAGGTATATCCTTATGTTTTTTAGGGTTTCAGAAATCTATCAAATCACACCTTAGAGATCAGCTATTTAACATTTCACTCATCCAATAATTTCCAACAACTTATGAACCAATTGTATCCTTTGGTTAGTTACTTGTTAAATTTGATAAAAAAGAAGGGTGCGGTTTGTATAGAGCCTAGGCTCTAAACTATCAAATTAGACCCTAGCATCAAATAGTGTCGAGAAATGTGCCTTCAATAATTAAAATTATTGTGATAGCCTTAAAATATATTTTCATTTTTATTTATAAAGTTTCAAGCTTCAAAAATAGTGTAGATCGATAGATCTATGAAAACTTGAAAATCTTGAAAATTGATAGTCCAAAAATACATTACAAAATACACTACTATTTCAAAAACTTGAAATCCATTTTTTCTAATGTCCATGCATCTTGATATTGAGATGATCAATTTGAGGATGTTTGGGCACCAAAACAACCTCTTCTAGTGAACTTTTTGAGGTAGGCTCTAATTTGATGGTTTAGAGCCTCAATTCTATATAAACTTTTCCCTAAAAAGAATGATGGGCTATTTAAAATTAGAATAGAAGAATGAAGTGAGAAGTTAAATATTTCAACACTAAGTATGATTTGAGAAATGGAAATGTATTCAATATGATCATTTACTTTTGAAACAAGGAGGTCACACAAACATCATTGACTGTTAGATTTGAAATTTGGTGGTTAAGGATGTATCATTATTTTGGCATACAGTCCAAAATAAAATTTTAGAATAATGGGACACACTTTCATCTATTAGATTTCACATCCAATGGCTAAAAGTGATTGTGACCTCTTTGTATTAAAAATAAGGAAAACGTTTATCTAAGGTTGCAACCTTAAAATGTGGAATTAAAGATGCACCTCAAAAGTCCATCATAAAATGTTGTTTTAATTGATCATCTCAACATTCAGGTGTATGAATATGAAAAAAAATAATAATAATTTTGAGTACTAGAAATAGTGTATCTTGCAGCACATTATCTAGACCGTCCGTTTTCAATATTTTCACATGTTTATAGATCTACTTGACTTTAACTATTTTTGGAGTTTAAACTTTTATAATTAGAAAAATAGATTTTCAGATAATCCTAAGAATTTTCTACACCAAAATTACATCTTATGATAAAATTTGGAGGTGCACTGTAGTTGAATTTTGTAAGGTTGCAACCTTATACAAAACACACCCTAAAAATAAATGGTCTAATGGTATACAATCCCTTGAAAAATTCTCCTTGTCAAGATGATAATGTTTAAATCAATAAACAGTCGTATCTTAAGTGTATAGGAACTGAAATATATAGCTTCTATTTCTTAAAAGTACTCATCGGGTAGTGAATTTCAAAGTTCTATATAAAAAAATAGAAGAAAAAGAAGCAGCTCTTTTACTAGAGAGAATAACTGTACATTTCCTTACCCAAAAAAAAAAAAACTGTACAACGTGCTCCTACAGGAGCACATTATACATGCTCTAACAATGGAAAAAGTAGAGTCCTCCATGACAATTTTTGTATAAGAAAACAAGCATGTAAATTAAACTGGTCTAATTAACAAAGCCATTTTGTTAAGAGGAAAAAAAGCAATAAATAAAGAAAAACAATAAATAAAAATAATATCTGGTTCACACGATGAACATGAATACTCACGCATTGTTCCACTTCCATTAGGTCCTCCTTAGAAGGTGGCATGTGCTGAATGCCAAACATCACCTACCACAAACTTATCAAACACAATCACCATTGCCATTGCTATGAAAATAGCCTTCACCATCTCTCTCTCTCTCCTCCTCCATCCTAATTTCAATTCATATTTATAGATGAGAAATGGCAGAGATTTTCATTTAGCTGGCTGAAAAAGGCTGTCTTACTTAATGACTAGGGTCCAATGAATTAAGAAAAAAATAGCAAGTATTATTCGTTTTCCTACACTTGGAAGAAAAGCTTTGTGAGGTATTCTCTCAAAATATTCCTTTTATGTGTTTTTTTTTTGTCAAAATTTATGGGGAGTTAGTTTTGAATTTCACTTACTAATCATATATTATTTATTACGAATTAATGTTCCCTAAGAAAATAGTATATACATAAATCTACACAAAAAAAATTGAAATAAATATTTGGAAAAGTTATTAAAATACATCAAACTTATCACCAATTTAACAACGGTCTTGTGTATTTTGATGGGTATTTTGAAATCAAATCAAAATTATAAGTAAAATATTAAATAGTTGATCTATTACAATAAATAAACATTATAATAGTATATATTACATCAAATATGGGAAATGATCTAATGCGGGGGCTGTATTATAGTATAATACAACCACACTTCTAGAAAATCATGTTTGTAATGTTTATATGATCCAAAATTTTGCACACACACTCTTTTCTTCTCAGTAATCAATCTTAAAAAAAGTAACTAATTTTTTCCCTATATATGGTCAAAATGAGTCCCCTCCGACAATGAATCTATACTGCCAATTTGATGAATTTCAAGATATAGGCCTTTATGAATTGAAAAGCATATTTTTCTTTTTTAATATTGTTAATCTAATGATAATAAAGTTATCTAAAAAATATGGAAAGAAAAAAAATCATTCTATGACCTAGATCTAAGCATCTCACCAAAATGGACGGCCTATGATAATTGCGCTAAAAAAATACTTTCTAGATTTCTTTTCTCAAAATTCCCTTTTTTGTGATAGTTCATTAGAATAAAAAGAGTGTATATTGTAAAATTTGGATCAAACAAATGGTTCTAACATGATTTTTGAAGATTGTTGCATTATATTACTATACAGCCGTTGCATGAAATCACTCCCCAATAATCAAATATATTTATGTTTAAAACTGAGTTTGATAATGTGTTCATACCAATGCTATAAAAATTGACCAGTGGGCCGAATCAGTCACCCACACATTTTGAGTCCAACAGGCTTAATGTAACTTGGCTTGACCGACTCAACCAACCGAAAAAGAAAAATGTAAACAAAATATAAAATATTTAAATTATTTTTTGGGGTCTTAAGTCGTTCTTAAATTAGTAGTTTTATGTACATAAAACAATATTTTTTAATAAAGTTTTCACATCTATTTAACTGAGTTCCCATTTTAGGATAAAATCCGATAGGCTACCCGCAGTTTCTGGTTTGGTTTCTGAGTCGAGCAGCATTGTTCATAGAAATGAAAGCAAACAATCAATTCTTCAATGTATTACTCAAAAATAGAATGAAAATAAAACTTTTCTATGAAAAGATACTTAATTCTGGGACCTCTAAGTTTCATGTCTCAAATTTGCGATAAAAAGGAAAGATTCTTCAGGCCTTCTCTTTGTATTGTATTTCCTATTTTACCGCTTACCATAAAAAATAAAAAAGGAACCTGTCTCAAATTTGCCATAAAAAGGAGACATTTTTCAACAACTTCTCTTTGTATTGTATTTCTTGCTTCATGTTCATTGCATTTCCTATTTTACCACTAACCATAAAAATTACAAAAAGGAACATATCTCAAGGAAAATCTCTTTGCATTTCGAAATTACTATTTCATGCTTACCATGCAAAGGAAAAAACATTAATTGAAACTCTTTCTATTTTAAAAACTCTATTTCATGTTCACCATTAGAAAAAGTAAAATTTCAACAAATTCCTCTTTATATAGAAAATTTTCCTAAATCGCTCAAAACCCACCAACCCTAAGTTTCTATTTTTTATAATTAAGTTTAGCTTATGGGTTGAAGAGGTTATATCCTCAAATTTTGGGGTCCTACAATCACAATTAAAATGACAATATGCTCCCTCGAGAGCATGAGATCTTTCGGGGTGAAAGGAAACTCTTTTTAACATGGAAAAATATTAGTAAAGGAGATAAGCCCCTTAAAAATTATTGAAGAATTTCAAGTTATTCCTTTTAACATTCGATGGAATAGTATTCTATTTTCATTTCACTTAGATATCTCCTTTTAAAAATTTTAAAATCCCCAAGTAGCCCACTGAGGAGAATTTTAATAATTTGACCCCAAAAGAGGCCCCACTCAAAACGATGAAAATACCCCCAAGTCCTTTGCATCATAAATAAGAACATATTATTCAGTATTAGTAATGCATAACAAGGGATATTTTCACAATTTCATACATGCAATGCATTTAAGTGAAAATGATAAAAGTATCCCTAGTTGTTCAATATTATAATATGGACTCGGTTTCTAAGCGGCCAAACCCATATATATATATATAAATGCGGGCCTCTTAATAAATCTATTTTTGAGATAGATTTTAGGACTTAATTTTTAAAGAAATGTTATCTCTAATATGGAGATGATGAATATGAATAAATAAATAAATTTAAAAGACTAGAAATAATAATTCTAGTAAGAAACATTTGGACCGTTAGTTTCCATTGATTTTAGATAGAACACCTACTTGCATCTATCTTTAAGATGGATGCTTTACACTTTCTGGACCGCATATGTAGAAATGCGGTCCATCCCACATGAAACAATGTTCTTTATAGTATTGAACAATGTGTTTCTTATTTGTAAGATAAAACAACTAGAGGTAATTTCATCACTTTGTTGAAACCTGGGCCAAATTACAAAAATGTCAATGATTATTATGCATTTCATATACCATACAAGGGTAAGTTCGATATTTTAAATTTTTAGGTGGTATTTAATTGAATGAAAAAGAAATAAATAATGCCATCAAATATTAATAGAGATAATTTAACTCCTTTAATAAAATTGTAAGGGGTTGCGTCTCTTTTAATGATATTTTCCCTTTAAAATAATCCTTCTAGTTTACGCTTATTTGCAAAAACAAAAACAAAACAAAAAACAAAAAGCCCATGCAATCCTTTTTACATAGCAACAAGCAATTAGTTATGGGTGCAGTCTGTATAGAGCCAAGGCTCTAAACAATCAAAGTACATCGCACCTTCAAACAGTATTAAGAATGTGGTTTCAATACTGGAAATCTTTGTGATAGCCATAAAATATATTTTGATCTTTAATTATAAAATTTAAAGCTTAAAAAATAGTATAGATCGAGCAGATCTATGAAAACTTGAAAATCTTGAAAATTGACGGTCAAAAAATGCATTACAAGATGTACTATTTTCAAAACTTGAAATCCATTTTTTTCTCATGTCCATGCATCTTGATGTTGAGATGATCAATTTGAAAATATTTGGACATCAAAACCACCTATTTTAGTGAAATTTTTTGAGATAGGTTGTAATTTGATTGTTTAGAGCCACCGCTCTATATAAACTTTTCCCCACTAGTTATTAGTCATTTTACATTCGTTGTTCCATTTTTTGTGCAAGTTCACAATTTAAATTAAACCTGATATTATTCGAAAGATTAATTAGTGGGATATTATCGACAAGCTATTAATTATCATGATAATTTCTTGGCATCAAGATCATTCCATGCATAATATCGCCTTCCTAAATTATCATGAAAAACTCCAGTAGTTTCATATTATCAGCGATAATTTTCACTAATACTATAGGCTGCGCTGGAGGATATTATCTACTCCCCTTGGTGAAAACGTTTATTAGGGAGATCTTATGGGGCATTTAAGAATCACTAGATAATTATTTCAAAATATGAAAACCAAATCTTGAGTACTTTAGCACTTAAGTCTTGCCTTCAAAAAATTAGATGGCCCGTTCAATCTTGAGACATTATTCTTTTGGGACCATAGAGTGTGAGATCTGATTTTTTCTTTTTTTTTTTTCTTTTTCTTGAGGTTGGAGGAGAGCAAATTTCAAATTTTTATCTTTTCAAAGCATAACCTTGTGATTTTTTGGTGAATTCCAAATTTATGAGATTGACGAAAATTCCGAATTCGAAGGAGGGAAGTATATTTGATAAAATAAAAATTGTCAAAACATTTTCCAAATATTATGTTCATGAGAACATTAGCCTCCCTCTTTAAGTATACAACAAGCTTGTAAATATGGAAGAAGTTAACATGAGGTTGCAACCTTATACTACAAAAGTAAGGTACACCTCAAAAATATAGTAGAAAGGAGTGTTCTGAAGTTGGAAAACTTTCTAAATGGTTATTTCAACCTCGAGATGTACAAATATTAAAAACTTAGGAATTTTGAGTCCTAAAAATAATATATCGTGTAACAAGTTATCTAAACTGTCTATATTCAAGATTTTCAAGTATTTATATATCTACTTGCTCGATAGGGTTCTTGAAATTTTAGATTTTATAATCAGGTTGAGCATAGATTTTCAAGTCATCCTAACATATTTTGACACTGAAACTATATCTTCGGGCGAAATTTAAAGGTGCGCCTTACTTTTATGGTATAAGGTGGGCACCTTACATAAATATAAGCCTCACCCTTTAAATATATTATCACAGAAGAATTCTTGTTAAGGTCATCATGGCCTGTCCGCAATGGATAATAAGACTGAAAGAGCAAGAAAATATAATGATACAAAGATACTGAAAACCTAACAAGGAAAACTAGAAGGCAAATCATAAACAAGAACGCCAAACTTGAGGACCCTCCAATTCACATTACACCTGAATGACTTAGTGAGACACTAAGAATATATAAATCCTAAAAATGTATTAAGTACAATTGAACACAGTGCTTAGAACATCTAGGGCCTAACATTGGTAATCCAAACATTTGTAATAAAAAATGAGGATAATATCGAAAAGGAGTTGAAATTCCATACAATCTCAATAAATGGGTCAAAATAGTACAAATTGCACTTGACGGTGTGCTATTAAATTTTTATATCAACTAGGTATATCCTCAAAAAAAGAAAAATTAATTTTTTTTTCCAAATTGCCCTTATTTGGTGTTAAAAAGCAATTTACGGCTGGTTTCAAAAATTTACCCCCAAATATCATTTTGCTAAGGCCTCTTTGAGGTAAATTTATTAAAGTACACCTCATTGTTCTTGCTGTCCAACAACGAACAGGGATAATTTGGATTTATTTTTTTATTTTATTTTAGAGGAAATACTAGTTGGTATGGAAAATTAAAAGCATAAATTTGAGCGCAATTTATAATCTTTTGACCTTTTAGTGGTATCGTAACGGTTTCAACCCCTTTTCTGATATTTTCCCTAAAACGTGTTCAAGCCAAACATAAACGCTAGAGTCTTTTTTTTCTAAAAGCCGGTGCCTCCAATAATTAATGTGGGGATTGTATAATATATCATTATTTAACTTTGGTACGAGATAGCTACAATCACTTTTAGCCGTCAAATACCTGATCCAACAACTTGAGATGTGTCAACAAAGTTCAAAAAATTCTCATTTGGGTCTTGAACCTAATCAATAACACATCCTCAACCATCATATGTCAAATCTAATGGCTACAATATCAATATTGTACTAAAAAGTAACTAATTTTTTAATAAATTTAAAGCTATCCCCTTTTTTAAGTCATAAGCAAAAGGGAGATTTCTCCATCAAAGCGGTATGAGATGTATATCGTCCGATATGGGATGTATATCGCCCCGTATAGTAAATCTCAACACGTACATGCCACTTTTAGAGAAGGACGTGGTAGCATGCGACGAGCCCTCATATTGTAGAAATGCGGGCTTGGAAATAAATACATTTTTTAAATATAATTTGATCCTAATTTTTATAGAATATATAATCTCTAATATGGAGCTCATGAATATGAATAAATAACTAATTTTTGAAAACTAGAAATAATAATTATATTAAAAAAACAGTTTGACCGTTTGTTACAATTGTTTTTAGATGGACCACCTATTTGTATTGATCTTTAAGATGGATGTTTTGATCGTTGGACCACATATTGTAGAAAGGGATTGTATACAATGAGACCATTTATCTTTGGTATAGGGAGATCACAATTGCTTATAACTAGTGGTTTAAAAAATGGATCGGTGACCCAGATCGGGTACCTCAAAAACCCATACGAATCGGTGAATCAGCGATCCGGATAGGGAATCGGCCTATTTAGTCGGATTAAGCCTTAAAAAAAATCTGAAAAATTATTAAAATTCATTATAAATGTTGTTTTGTAGGAATCCAATAAGAAATGTAAGTACTACATTATTATTTCATTTTTTCATCAATTTACGAATATTGAGATGTTTTTTCCCTGTTTAAACTTATGCTAAGCATTAAATTTGCATTATATAAAAGAAAAATCATAGAATTATCATGCATAAAATATATAATTATATATGGACTACAATAAAGAATGGATTAAATCGATGAAAAATGACCACTAAAATCTCGAAGTATTGTATTATCTTTTATTTTATTTTTTGATGACATTACTTTCTTCCTTTTACTTTATTTTTAGAGGATAAATTATTTTTTGACAAGAAATTCTTATTGTATTATCTTTTATTTTACTTTTTCTTTTATTTTTATTTTTTATTTTTTGATATTATTTTTTCCTTTTATTTTTTTTGAAAGATAAAAATAAAACTCGTTTTTTCCGTATTTTTTTATGACATTATGTTCTTCCTCTTTATTTTTTTTTGATGCCATTATTTTTTTCCTTTATATTATTATTTTTATTTTTATTTTTTTGATGATATTATATCCAAAATTATTTGAATTACAGTATTACCTTAAAAAACCCTCTAAACTAATTCATAATAGTACTTTAATTCGTCTCATACTTGTAGTTTGGCGAAAAAAAAAAAACCCTAACTATTCTTCACAAAACCGTGACTAAAAATCGAAAATCTTTATCAATCATATACATACATTTTATGCATTAAAATTAAAAAATACAGTTTTGCATTAAAAATTTAACTTGTATTTTTTTGCTTCGATAATTTATCAACATGCACTTTTCTACATAAAAATTTAACAATAAAAATAAAAAATACAGTTTAATTCATCATGATAATCAAAACCTGGTCACGATTTTCACAATTTTTGAGAAAACCACAATTTCTCGAATAAATCGATTATCAAACTGTTTAAAAAAAAAAAAAAGCACTTTTGCACAGACCTGCCCGACATCAGTCATTCCAACTTGAAAATCCGCCTCAAATCGAATAAATTACATCAAATTGAATATATGTTATGATAAAAAATACTATAATGAATCAAAGCCTTATAATATTAACACATGATTATCACAAAATTGAATAAAAATCGATTGAATGGAGGAAAAAAAAAAAAATGCAGTTCTTCACCCACCTGACATCAGTCATTCCATTTTAAAATCAAGCTCAAATTGAATAAATCAGATCAAAATGAATACATGTGATGATAAACAATACTATAAGAAATCAAAACCTTATAAAATTAACACATTATTTGCAAATAATTGAGTAAAATCGATTGAATGATGGGAAAAAAAAAAAACACAGTTCTTCACAGACATAAGTCATTTTTTCTCGAAAATCAACCTTAAATTGAATAAATCAGATCAAATTGAATACATGTGATGATAAAAAAAACTATAAGGAATCAAAACCCTATAATATTAATGCATTATTTGTAAAACATTGAATAAAATTGATAGAATGATGCAAAAAAAAAAAAGCACAGTTCTTACCTATTTTTCCTGTACGCGTGGCTTCAAATTCAAATCTGATATGCAATCGTCCAAAATACTCACAAATTATGAACAACAACTTCTAAATAACAATTTTAAGATTAATAACCCTCAGATTTTAACAAAAAATGATGCCCTATTTTTCTTGAAATCAGAGAAATGGCGGATCCCTAAAACTCACGCTTTGTTCTTCACAGATCCAAATATTGGTGATCAAAATCGATGATTTCTACTACAATTTATTGACTGAAATGGCTGAAAAGATTAAAGTAAAGGCTGAAAGATTCGATTACAAAACTGAAAAAGATGAAAATTGATAAAAAAAAAAATGAAAAAAAATCATGAATCTTGTGAAGAACAGTGTGTAGCCCGTGTTTTACTATTGGGAACTGGCTTGACTCGGTGATTCACTGTTGGGAATCGCCCGGTTCTCTCTAGACACGTGCGATTCCCTATATTTTAGTGGAATCGATACGGGTGTGCCGGTTCTCGAGTAGATGCAGGCGAGTTAGGTTCGACTCACCGACAATTGAAACACTGCTTATAACCATTCGATGTGAAAACTGATAGCATTTGAGTGTCATAAAGTTCGAGAAAATCTCTTTTGAATTCTGAGCTTGGTCAATAGAATAAATGCAACAACCCAATTTCACATTCTGTAGTCAAGATTCATTATGACCACCTTGTATCAAAGGTAAATAGTTTCATTGTATACTTTTTCTTGTAGAAATACGGTCTAACCTATATGGAACAATTGTACTTTAGAGAAAAGTTTGCAGCCGGAAGTTAAAGTTTTGCGTGATTTATAGGAATGTATATAATGAAACCATTTACTTTTTGTACAAGAAGGTGACAATTATTACTGACCATTGGATGTGAAATCAAGTGATTGAGGATATATCAGTAACTAGGCACAAAGTCCAAAATATAATTTCTCAAATATTGTGACACGATTCAATTTATAGGATTTCCATTGATTAAATAATGGGATGGGAAAGTAGCACATTAAAGAAAACTTATCATTATTCACATAAGATTTATATCCAGTCTCATTTCCACTTTTTCGATGACTCTAGATATTATTTTGAAATATCGGATCTTCCATCATTTAAATCGTATATCTCCTTCAGTTGTAGTTATTTATCATTCAATGAATGAATGAAGAAAACATTTTTGTTTAACATCAACCGAAACTGAATTGTAATGTGACCATTCATAAACAAAGCATTCAAAATTTTACTGATTCTTTATACTTTTTTACCCATCCAATAGATTCCTTGTATATTTCAGTACAGCAGCAACAAATCTTGAATAGGGAATTGTATAAGCTACCTACCTAACTCATTGTTGAAAATTTTGGGATCAATGATTTGACCATGCAAAATAATAACGGAAGCATGGGAAGCAACTGGATGTGTTGCATGTGCCAATTATCATTTAACTAGTAAGCCCTATTGAGGTTCCACAAGTTGTGCACCTTGTTACTGTATTTGAATCAGTCCTGCTAAGGGTAACAAGGGGGGTTTAAATTTAGAAGTTGTTCTTATAGAAATTTTAGAGACAGACGAACTTTTTGAGAAAATAAATATGCTCCACACCATATAGAAATTTTAGAGATAGAGGAACACTTTGAGAAACTAGTTATGCCTGACACTACTCATGTGGTGGTTCTTTCATTGTATATATTATGATGTAATATACACCTTCCTATCTTGTTAGATATGATATATACTTTCCTATCTTACTTGTATATTTTCCGAGATGAAAGAAAAGACAGGAAATTTATCTTTCCATGGTTGTCGTCAAAAAACCATGCTTTTGATAGGTCATGTTCCTGGTAAAAAATATAATGAAATTATATTTCCAATCCTTTCCCCAGATCCCGCTACTACGAAAGAATCAAAATACACATGGCCATGAGTTGGAATAGTTGTAAAAGAGTAAACTACTAAATTACTGAAAAGTAAAGTGCATTTTGAGGAATTTTCCTTTAGGACACAGTATTGGTGAGTCAGCCAACATACCTATTGTTGTGCGGTCCCTTGTTTGTCTAACATCCATCTAGAAGATGAATGTCAAAAAATATTATATTCACTAAAAGTTAAAATGGATGTGAAGAAAGGAATTCAAAAAATAACATTTATATTTTGTAAAAAAGAAATTTCCACTTGAAAATGTTTTAACTTTCAAGGATGCTTTGAAAAGTTTATTAAACCTTTACATTTGTAAAGGTTATTACACATCTTCGAAGAGGGCCATAAACAGTTACAACTTTCAAGGAAGCTACAACATAAAAATTCCAAAAAATTAGTTACCAACATGGCACCCTAAAAGCCTCATTGGTTAAAGATCACTTATCTATCTTTAAAGACATCCCCTTTTTATTATTTTGAACATGTGTCCACTTCTTAATTAAAGCTTTGCAATATAAAATAAAGATGTATCTTTTGAGAAAATTATTTTACTTATTTTATAGACATCGAATAAAGGGTGTGGTTTGTATAAGGTTGAGGCCCTAAACAATCATTGGAAGGTGCACCTTCAAATAGTATTGAAAGAGTTGTTTTTATATTGAAAATCTTTGTAATGGCTTGAAAATTTATTTTCATCTCTAATTATAAAATTTAAAGCTAAACAAATGGTGTAGTTCGAGCAGATCTATGAACAGTTGAAACACTTGAAAATTGATGTTCAAAAAATGCATAACAAGATGCACTATTTTTAAGACTTGAAATCCATTTTTTTTTTCATATCTTTACATCTTGAGATAGAGATGATCAATTTGAGGATTTTTTGGAATAAAAAACCCCTTTTTTAGTGAATTTTTTAGGGGCATCTTAATTTGGTTGTTTAGGGCCTCACCCTTATATAAATATTTTTCTCAAATAAAAGAAGATGGAACTAAAGTAACTTAATGACTCACACTCCTTTTTCTAAATGTAACTTACAGAATTTTAATAGATGTTATATATTGAACCCCCTACGTAATCCGAGGGGTTAAGCCTGGGACCAATCGACCTACACAAGACTAGGTCCTCGTTGTGTAGCCATGTTCGGATCGAGCCAAAACCTTTCCAGGTCAAGGTGGAGCTGGCCTATTTACGTCTCTAGAGTCACTTTAGTCTCTCTTTTAAATTTTGTTACTAAAAGTTCCCCAGTCCAAACTTTTAACACTTCATTTAGTAGACCTCAAAAATACAAAAAATGAAAGAAAAAAAAATGAAAATATGCATTCTTTCTCCATGATCTATTTGAAATATATATATATATATATATATATATATATATATATATATATATTATTGAACCCGACAACTCACCTGACTGTTCTGGGTTTTAAAACATTTGCAACTTCTAAAAGGTTTCACAAATGTTCAGGATATGGATATTTTTATGGGAAAATTGCATGTACCCCCTAACTTGGACTTTTCAGATAACTTCCCCCCAACTAATATTTTTTCACAGCTTTTACCCCAAAATATAAATTTTTTTTTACGAATACCCCCCCGTCAAAAAATCATATTTATTTAGACCAAAATGCCCTTTTATGTACAAGCTCACGTCACATCCTCGACATGAGGTGCACTCGGTTCGGCCCTTCCAACTGGCAGTCTGGCACTTCCAACTGCCAGTCTGGCATTGTACTCTTTGCTGGCATAGTGTACAAGTGGTTAGGCACAAGGTGCCCTCGATTCGACAAATATTCATTAGGGTCCGACCGTGTTTTTAGCTTGGTCCAGCACAAGGTGGAATCTATCCAATACTCTTTTACATCGGTCCAACATATTTTTCATGTGGTCCGGCAGCTGGGCATTGGGGTCTGGCAGTGGTTTTATTGTACCGGTTTGGCAGTTTTTTACTGCGGTTTGGCAGTTAACCTTTGGTCATTACGTATCCTATGGGGATGTGACGCGAGCTTGTACGGATATGTGTATTTTCATCTAAATATATATGTGTTTTTGACTGGAGGGTATTTGCCACAAAAATATGTTTTGGGGTAAAAGTTACGATAAAAAATTTGGTTGGGGAGAGGTAGAAAGTCTAAGTTGGGGGTATCTGCACTTTTCTTTATTCTTATCAACCATTAATCTTTTCGATAAAATTCAATATATAGAAACTCAGATTGGTCATAAGACAATGGAACTTAAAAGACATTGAAATAAGAATCCACAAATAATGACGGGATACATCGAAATAATAATATAGAAAAAGAGATTGTATACAGTGACTGATACTTTTCGTATCGCAGAAGTCACAAGTACCTCTAGCCATCATATGTGAATTTGGATTGCTAAATTGTGTTATTTGTCGATAGAAAGTCTCCTAAATTATGTTATTTATTTTGAATTCTGTCGGTTTGTATTATTAATCATTTGGGATGATTTTGGTTTGTAGTTTACAAGGCTTAATTAAACTAACATTTCATTTTTATTGATTTTGGGGTTTTTAGGGCTTAAGAAAACTGATGTCTCATTTTATTGATTTTGGTTTGTACCTTTATACTGAACTATGCAACTGACTCTCTCTCTCTTCATTCATTTTTTGAGTCAAATCTTGTGCTCAATGTGAGTGATAATTGGCCATATGCTGTTGAATATGCAGCAATGTTTCACATACTGTTTTTTTTTTTTTTTTGATATTATTACTGTGCCATCGGCTTGTTTAGAATGTTATTGGTTTGCAGAAGTAGATCAAGCATCATTTGATCTCATTTCGAGTCAAATCTTGATGCTCAATGTGTGTGATAATTGGCCATATGCTGCTGAATATGTAGTAGCGTTTAACACACTATTCTTTAGCTGATTTTGATATATTATGTTGTTATAAGATTGCTTAGAATGTCATTGGTTTGCAGAAGTAGATCAAGCTCTATTTGTTCTTATTTTGCGTTGTTGAATGTGAGTGATTTGTCCATATGCTACTGAATATGCAGTAATGTTTAACACACTATTGTTTATCTGATTTTGATATTATTATGATGTTATTGGCTTGCTTAGAGTGTCATTGGTTTGTGGAAGTAGATCAAGCATCATTTGGTCTCATTTTGAGTCAAATCTTGGTGCTCATTGTGTATAATAATTGGACATATGCTGATGAATATGCATCAGTGTTTAACACACTATTTTTTATCTGATTTTGATATCATTATGATGTTATTGACTTGCTTAGAATTTTATTGGTTTGCAGAAGTAGATCAGCACCATTTGATCTCATTTTGAGTCAAATCTTGGTGTTGAATGTGTGTGATAATTGGCCACATGCTCCTGAATATGCAATAGTGCTTAGCACATTATTTTTTATCTAAATGTGATATCATTATGATGCTATTGGCTTGCTTAAAATGTCATTGGTTTGAAATAGTAGATCAAGCATCATTTGATATCATTTTGAATCAAATCATAGTGCTAAATGCGTGTGATAATTGGTCATATGTTGCTGAATATGTAGCAATGTTTAACAAATTGTTTTTTATCTGATTTTGATATCATTATGATGTCATTGGCTTGCTTAGAATATTGTTGGCTTGCAGAAATAGATAGAGCATCATTTGATCTCATTTTGAGTGAAATCTTGGTGCTAAATGCGTGTGATAATTGGTCATATGCCATTGAATATGCAGAAGTGCTTAACACACTATTTTGTTATCTGATTTTGATGTCATTGGCTAGCTTAGACTGTCATTGGTGTGCAGAAGTAGCTCAAACATCATTTGATCTCATTTTTTGAGTCAAATATTGGTGCTAAATGCGTGTGATAATTAGTCATATGCTGTTGAATATGCAGCAGTATTTAACACATTGTTTTTATCTGAATTTGATATCATTATGATGTTATTGGCTTGTTTAGAATGTCATTGGTTTGCAGAAGTAGAGCAAGCATCATTTGATCTTATTTTAAGTCAAATCTTGGTGCTAAATGCATGTGGTAATTGGTCATAGGTTGCTGAATATGCTGCAGTGTTTAACACACTATTTGTTATCTGATTTTGATATCATTTTGATATCATTATGATGTCATTGGCTTGCTTAGAATGCCATTGGTTTGCATAAGTGGATCAAACATCATTTGATCTCATTATTTGAGTCAAATCCTGAATGCATGAGATAATTGGTCATATGCTGCTGAATATGTAGCAGTGTTTAACACACCTATTTTTTGTCTGATTTTGATATCATTATCTGCTCCACTAATGTGAAACAATAGCTATAGAAACAAGAAATGGGATTAGAACTGTTTGCCTTTCCCATACATTGATATAAATCTGTAGACACCCTATTTTTAAAATTGACAAAATTCCATGATTTTCCTAATCTTAGAAAAACCTAAGACCACACTATTTTAGAAGGCCCCTAAACCATAGATCACCATAATCCATGGTCCCAATCCTATGATCCACACCTAGCAAATCTCATAGTTTTTAGTAGTTAGTCATCTACACCTAGTAAATCCCATAGTTTTTAGAAGTTATCCATTCCACACCCATGGTTTTAGTAGTTATCCATTCTACACCTAAAAATCTCATAGTTCTTAATAGTTATCTAATCTACATCCCTATTAGGTCTATAAGAAAAGGAAACTAGCGTGCTAAGGGGGAGAGAAAGGGAAGAGATGGGAGAGAGAGGTGGGATATGGGAGGCTAGAAAATCTAGAGAGAGAAAGAAACTAGAAAAAAGAAATCTTAGAGAGAGAGAGCTCAGAGAAAAAGAAAGAGAGGGAGAGAGAGAAAGATAGAGAGCCCAGAGAGAGAAAAAGCCGGTTAGCAAACCTAAGACCTAGGAAAACCCTAGCTCTAAGCCACCCTTAGATCAAGAAATCCAACCAAGCCAAGGCTTGGTCAAAACTTGAAGAGAGACAAAAGAGGACACACGGCATAAACTCAGCCGGTCTTGATATGGGCAAGGTTTTAAAGCCTCGGGTTTGCAGGGCCAACTGGCCTGGCCAGGTATTTTTCTCATTCTTTTTTTCTTTTATTTTTTTAGTTATTTTGTTACATCTAGGATTTTATGTTTATTTTATTCTTTCCTGCTTTTTGGATTGATGCTGACTCTGCCATTGATCTGAGAGCGGATCTACTCATTTCTGAGTAGATCTAGCCTCAAATCAAAATTTGATTTTCCCCACTCTCTATCACTTTTTTAAAATCAGTTTGTAGTACGGATCTGATGGATCTTCCTATGAAGACTATCTGATTTGCACTGTAAACAAAATAGTTAACATGGTACTATGAACGGTTATCATTGCAGATACATTGTAACAAATTTATATATGAATGGTCAATTGTCCATATGCCTTGTGCATAAGTGGTGCTATCACTCCATAAGATTTAATATTTCTTAATTGTCCATATGCCTTGTTTTTGTTACCTTTTTCCGTTAGTATTTCTTTTCATTATTTATTCATTTATTATTATATTTGTTTGTAAGTAGAAAAAAAAGAAAAAACGAAAAGGATTACTCATTGAATTTTGTGATAAGAGCATGTTTATGTTTATGTGTCTGTTTCTTTTCTACTTCTAAAAAGTTGTTTTGGGTTCGTGATTATCTCTATTAAAAGAGGCTACTCAACTTCCTATTTTCTTCTCTCTCCACCTAGTCCAACTTGTGAAGGGCTTGGATCTGTTCCAAATAATTTTCTTGTGTTTCGAGGGACTGCGTGTCTTTGTTTATGGCTAGAAATTTTCAGATTTCAATGTTTTCTATTTTATTTTCATCTCCTTGAACTTTTGTGAGTTTTAGACCGAGAGAAAGAGAGAGAAGGGCATAAATATTTTCTTTTGGGATTCTGACTTTAGTTTCCTTGTTTGTTTTAGTTTGTTGTTTGTTTTAGTTTGTTGTTGTCTTCTTTTATTTCCTCGTAAGGTTTCCTTGTTGTTTATTCATTTTTTTTTATCTTACTAAAAGAAGTAGAGTTTTTTATTAAGAGGTAGAGCTTTCTTTTTGGAGATATTCTATAGTTAACGCTTTGGGTTAATTGTTAACCGTTGGTATTCACGTTCAAAAACATTCTTTGGTCTCTTCTGCTTTAATCTTTTTTTGATATTCATGGAATAATTTTTCTTCTTTGGTATTCATGGCATAGTTCTTCATATCAATAATAGGTGACTTTAAGTTAAGTGGGATGAGGTGTGTGAGTTGTTAAGAGAACTTTGGGGAATAGATAGAAACTCTTTCCTTGAGAGGAGATTTACTTAGATAGCAACTAATCCCTTGAGAGGAAATTTATAAAAGAGTTAGCTAGAGATGGACAGGGAAGGGAGATTGAGAGAAAATAGGGAGAGTAAATGGGGAAGGGAGAGAAAAAGAGTGGGTGTTTGAGGCCATCTTTCTTATCCACTAAAAAAAAAGGTATCTTTAGCTAGTTTTTAAAATAAAAAATCACTTTCCTTAAAAAAAAAAAAAATCAGCAAATGTTTTAGGCATCTTTGTCTAAAAAACAAAAGAAATCTTTTAAAGGCAATCTTGCTTTCAATTTTTTTTTTTTTTTTAAAGGCATTTCTCATATCTGAAAATTAGGCAAAATGCTATCTTGCTTTCAAAAAAAAAAAAAAAAATTTTTGAGGCATTTTTCATTTTTGGAAAAGAAAAATTTGCTTTGCAAGATAGAAAAAACAACTTTTAAAGCTTCTTTGGTTAAAAAAAAAAAAAATCAATTTTGCTCTAAAAGTTTTTTTTTGTATGTCATTTCATTTTCACAAAAAAATAAATAAATAAAGAATCTTCTCTTAAAAAATAAAATTCAACTTTTGGCCTCTCCCTCTGTCCAAAAAAAGAAAAAACAAGAAAATTTTTTGTCAAAAAAATAATAATTCTATTTTTCATTTATTTTCTTGTAATTCGATAGTTGCCACTACTTTCTATTTTCATTAAAAAATAAATAAATGAAATTCAGGGTCACCTGCACTCTCTATCTAATTGTGCCCTGATCGAGTCACCCTTGACTTGGGGCACGCTCAACTAGGCACGAGTTGTGTCTGGTTCAACTTTTATTAATTGTATACCTTCTTGGGCGTTGCTTACTCGCACATCTGACTATGCTTTTGGTCGGTTAAAAACCTGACCCGAAGCACACCTCACTTGGCACAATTTGTGCCAAGTGCTCACTCCTTTTTTTTTCTTGCATTGTGTGTTTTCCTGTTTGCTATTTTTCTTTTCGCTTGCAAGATTCTTTACACACTCTTGCACACAACGGACTGGGGAAGCTCGGGAAACCAACAAATTTTTTGAAAACTCCAAAAATCCTGCACTAACGGTCGTGAGGGAAAGATAGTATTGAGAGCCGAGGAGGTTGGGATTTACGTAACTTTAACTGTGAGCGCCCCTCCATAATCCCTAGCCTCAAAGCAACTCCACACATAGTAGGACTTGGTTGATTTCCATAACAGGAGGCCAGGACCTACGTGGGGACCTACTCAGCCTAACCGCATTTCAATAGTAAGGAACCCACTCAGACCGAGCCTACTTATAGTTTAAGGCAAAGTTTTCGAGTGCATTGTTCGCATATCTCGATTGATTAGTCCTAGATCTTAGTCCGGATCCTCTTTTAGTCCGAGCTGAAACTTTTTGTGTCTAAGTCCAGTCTTGTAGCCAGCCTAGCCCAGGTCCGAACCAAAGCCCCCTTTTGGTAACACAACCTTGATCCCGTCCGGGTCCACACCCAGTTTGATTTTCAAAACCTTCTGGGTCTAACTCCAAACTTGTGCCTTGCCTAGCCCAAGTCCGAACCAGGTTTACACCTAGGTCCAAACCTAGGCCCCCTTTTGGTCAAAGCCAAGGCTCGTGCTTAACCTAACCTTCATCCAATTCGGGTCAACAACCGGTCTGTTAACCAACCCTCTAAGTTCAAACTCAAGCTTGTGGCTAGCCTAGTCCAGGTCCGAACCGGGTTCACGCCTAGGTTCAAGCCTAGGTGCCTCCTCGGTCCGAGCCAAGACTCGTACCCATCTAGTCCAGATCTCAGTCTAGGTCCTAGCCTAGGTCTAAGTATAGAGTTTCCTCTAGAACTAGACTACGTTCATCTTAACTTAAGGTTCAAATTGAAACCAATCGAGTATAGCAAGATCCATCAAGTCTGGTCTTTTCTTAGGTCTAGATTCAGAGTTGTTCCTAGACTTAGACTGGGCTCACCTCTAATTGGGATTCAAACAGAAGTCCATCGAGCCTAATCTAAGTCCATGCCCAAGCTAGGTCCAACCTTTCTAGTCTAGCACAAGTTTAGGAGTTATGACCCAAGATCAAAGCAAAGCAAGGTCCAACCCTATGGTTTCAACCCAGTCTAGATCTAGAGAACCTAGTCAGTCCGAGAGGCATCGTCATAGTGCTCCCTCGCAAATCCAAAGCACTCGTGTTAGTGAATCGAGTCTCAACCCATATGGAACCATATCTAGCCCTCCAAGCCGCCCTCAGGGCAATCATTTGGAAGCCACGAGCCAACAGGTTAATAGTATCGTAATACCCTGAACAGTCAAGGGGTTAGGCCAGGGGCAATCCTCCATGACATGGGGGTTAGCCTCAAATCTAGTTGGCACACCAAGAGTAAGACCCCGGTCTAGATGTATGAGTCAGTCAATCCCCGCTAGGTTAACCCTAATGTTCAATTAGCAGCCCAGCATTCTAGTCTTAGTAATCAGCCAGTTAGGGGGCAAGTGGGTTCACACACAGCTAGAGAAAGTCTACCCAAGCAACCCAGCACCAGTAAAAGTCAAAATTTTCACCTAACTCGGTATCAAGACAATCATAAGGTGCATGTATTCTTTAAAGACCTGTTGAACCGAGGGTACATCATCTAATGTAGTCAATCCAAGCAGGTTAGGTCAGAAGCTCATGCTATAAACCATGCCAACTACTTGGCTCAAACCATGATAACCTTAGAGGTGCTAGCCTGCCACCCAATTCAATCGAGTTATGACCTCCCTGCACTCTTTCAGTCCAGTGTTGGGGCAAGAGAATATCATAACCCTAGGGTTATATCATCCAGTCAAGGTCAAGGACAAGCGAACTTCACTGTCAAAGGTCAGAGGTCTAGTCATCATAGCAGCTTGAGTCGTCCATCCTAATCAAGTGGTTATTCTAACCTGCAGGCCTTCTTGCGGCCAAGTAGTGCAAACTCCGAGTAATGGGTCTGTTCTGACCCAATTCAATTCGAGTGAATCTGTAGGCCGACAACTGGCACACTAAGTTCAACATAATCCTTAGGCTCAATCCTTGGGGCAACCCGCTACATGGGAAAGCCAGTCTATACAAGCCACATACCACAAATCCAGGTTCAACAGACCATGCAGCCGAGCAAGGTCACGGTTATAACGACGTCTCAATTCACCTACATGAAATGCCTCCAAGACTCTTTAGAGAAATGAGAATATGAGACTTCTCAGCTCCTAAAACCTATGTACAAGAAACTCTAGGACACCTAGAAGATCTACCAGTAACGTTTGTGATGCCACAATTCATAAACAAATTTTTTGGGAAAGAGGATCCTGAGGCACACATCAACACCTACTTATTAATGGTCCATATGTTGCGAGACTTACCCAACCAACTTAAGGTCATGTTTTCGCATGACTTATCAGAGGTGCCTTTGATGTGGCACCAGAGATTCATGAAGGATAACCCTCAAGCAACTCCTGACGAAATATTCAGGCGGGGCCAAGACCCATTACCCTTGGTGAGCTAACATCCACCAAATAAAAGTCGAACGAGTCTCCCTTTGAATTTATAACAAGATTCAGAGAGACCGCTACACGAGTCGTCGAAACCCCACTCCCTAAATCTGTGAAGGTAAGAATGACATTAGAGAACATGACTTCAGAATATGTCATGTTCTCTAGCAATGGGGCGGTTCCTTACTCGTTTGACCTTATACTTGAGAAAGTAGCGCATTATGAACGGGCTAAGGAGGATGCGGCTATAGTCTTTGATAACTCGACTGGCGAAAGACCCTCTCAAGAAGGAGAGGTGAACATAATCAAGAAAAGCAACCCTTCTACAAACCATTCAAAAGAAAGGACTAAAAATTACTTTACCACATGGAGAATGCAGACTTCCACACCAAGGGAATTCACTCCCATTAATGAGCTTATGACCGATGTCATTAAGACGTTGCTTAAGGCAAGGCTCATAGAATTACCTGTAGTAGCCAGGATTCTTCCCTTCCATGGAGGCGATACATCTCGATGGTGTGAGTGGCATCAAAATTATGCTCATAATACTGAAGAATGCTGAGCTTTCAGGCATAGAGTTCAGGACCTCATTGATAACGATACGATAAGTGTTAAAAAGAAAGAGGTGATTGGTAGAGAAAAAATAGAAACTCTAGATGTCTCGACAAACAGTTATGATGTCAACCTGATTAACTCAGAAGAATCACAAACTGCACTCAAACCTGAAAAACAGCTACAATGACCTTGGAGCACAAGAAGAAATCAATTGGACAGTCTAGTAGATGAAGAACAAAACGAGCATAAGCTCACCCAGGAGTTAACCCAAAAAACGTACGCGAAATGGTCATCACATGTGGAATTCCACTCCAAGATGTAGTCTCGAAAGAGGTACAAGAAGTCCCCATCATCGGTAATCAAACTAGGGCAGATGATCCCTTCAACCTGTACTTCTAAATTCACATAATAAATGAATCACACATGTATGATAATGAATCAAACTCGCAAAAGCAAGGTGAACTCGAGCATAAGCTTAACCAAGACTAAGAAACTGTGGAGTTCCAGACTCATGGTGACAAGAAAACCTTAATTCCGGGAGAATAACTCAAGAGGAGGCAGATGAGAAAATTCTTCAAGGAGACTTACTGCCTCAACTATCAAAAGAAGTTGACCTTCTAAAAATTCTAAGAGGCCCACCTGGGCCGTCTTCACAAGACTTCCCAGATGATCCACCCATATGGTGACCAAATTGGGTCACCTCCTTAAGAGGAGAGATTTCTAGAGCTTAACTAGGGCAGGAGCACAACTCCGATAACTGGGGTACCCCCATATCACAAAAGTTCATCTCATGAAAAACAAGTTCCTAACAGAACAGAAAGCCCTGCAGGGGCAACCCCATCAAACTACTAAATAGAGGTAATCTCCTCTCATGAAGAGGGCACAACAGGGGCAGTTAATGAGATTGAGCCCTTGTTTGAAGACTCCCAACGTGCCATAAGGTCAGCCAATGTTAACTTAGTCACTCTTCTCCTGCGAGAATCTCCTCCAAGCTCGAGCACTGAGGAGGAGCCTACTACGGAGTTAACCTCCGAAGAGCAAAAAATCTTCAATGAAAATAATAATAAAAAAGGAGTTGGGTGAGTGATCACCCCTTGCAAGAAACCAAATAGGGCATTCACGCCTCAAACTTCAAAAGGCATTAACGCTTAATGAGTAATACAAATTATCCCATTAACGGGGGATAACTAATGAGCTTATCCATCCATGTAAGGGATTAGGAAACTAAGAGTAATTATTAGTCCCAAAATCAAGGATCAAGTGGGGCAATTCAATAGATAAATCCAAAGGGAGCTCGATGACCATTGTCAAAGAAATATTCGATGCCAACCTGGGGCAAGGGAAATCAGAGGATGGCTGATATTAGAACCTCCCTGCTACCTGGATAAGGGAAAGATGATCAAATCCTTACATAGTCTTAAAGCGAAATGCCAAAAAAAAAAAAAAAAAAAACACCGTTGACTCTTCTTCTTCCTCCTCCTCTTTTATCGTCATTTTCTTCTTCAAAAAATAAAATAAAATAAAATTTGCTGGGCTGAACAACCGAAAGGGACCCAGGGGAGAAATAAAAAAAGAAATCATTTGGGCTTAAATTCTAAAAGGAACCCCATGTGTTGGAAAAATGGCTACCAGGCTGAACACCCGAAATGCTGGAAGTGATGAAAAAGAAGAAGTTTTCTCCTTTCCTTCTATTCTCTAAAGTCTTTAATATGTAAACATCTTCTCTTCCTTCATCTTGAGTCAGAATAGTGTCAAAAGAAAAATCAATAAGCATTAGCCTGATGGAACTTTGTTAAGGACATCGATCATCTGGACTTTGAAAGGTGAATGGTGGAGGAACTAAATCGGAAATCCAAAGAGACTCTAAACACTCAGGGCAGTATCCTGTATTTTCAAAACTATGTTTTGCTTGAAAACTCCAAAGAACTCTCCTTTGAATTGAAATACAAGAGTTGAGGTTAGAAGATAATGAAATACTTGATGATTCCTCGTCCTGAAGATTCAAGCAAGGAGCCGACACACTCATATAGGGTCTACCAAAGGGGTCACAAGTGATTAAACTGTAAGACCCACATTTAAAAAAAATTAAAAAGAAATAAAAATCTTAAAACTTTCATTTCAAAACTTTTCTTTTAAAAAACACTCCATCGTTTGCATGAGTATAACTGCCAACTACCCTGTCCATCGCTGCATGACGTTAAACTACTTGAAGGGCTCTATGGTTGTAGGAGCTAAAACTGCTAACTAAAAATTTGTTTTTCAAAATATCTTTCTCATTTCAAAATTTTCATCATATGCCATATGTTTTAAAAGAACTTTAATTTCTTTGTTAAAATCATGACCAGTTCAAGGCTCTAGGTTTTATTTCTAAAAATACTTTTAAGAACGAAGGAGTTTGGACACTAATATATGATGATTACCATGTTGCCACCTCATCTCTCTCTTCAGAATTGACCAAGTAAACCTTTACCTAAACAAGATAAATCTATAGAAGACCTTAGAAAACTCTAAGAAAATAAAAGAAAGTGTCAGGTTTAAGAATTTGAAATTGTGAAAAACCCTTAAAGTTAAGTGGCATGGTCAGAAAATCCAACTCGAGTTTTAAGCTAGTGTAACTCATCGACATCTCATGCCGAAAACCCTAGAATGAAAATACCCTAGGTGGGTGAGCGGAAGGCGCAATATCTTGGAAGGATAGTTCGTATGTCCTCTGACTACAATACGTCATGATGAAAATTAAAATGTCTACATTATCTTTGCCACTCACTTGCCCTTTGAAGGACAGGGAGTGCCAAAGAGTGTCTACTTCTTTGGCACTCACCTGTCCCTCGAAGGACAGGGAGTGCCAAAGAGTGGCAACTGTAGAGACCACATTTTTAAAATTGGTAAAATTCCATGATTTTCCTAACCTTAAAAAAACCATAGGACCACACTATTTCAGTAGACCCCTAAACCATAGACCACCATAATCCATGGTCCCCATCCTACGACTCAGACCTAGCAAATCTCATAGTTTTTAGTAGTTATCTACTCTATACTTAGCAAATCCCATAGTTTTTAGTAGTTATCCATTCTACACCGAGCAAATCCTATAGTTTTAGTAGTTATCCAATCCACATCCCTATTAGGTCTATAAGAAAAGAAAACTAGCGTGTTTAAGGGGAGAGAAAGGGAAGAGTTGGGAGAGAGAGGTGGAACGTTGGAGGCTAGGAAATTTAGAGAGAAAGAGCCCAGGAAATAAAAAAGCTTAGAGAGAGAGAGAGCTCAGAGAAAACGAAAGAGAGGAAGAGAGAGAGAAAGATAGAGAGACAAAAAGCCGGTTAGCAAATCTTAGACCTAGGAAAACCCTAGCTTTAGGCCACCCTTAGATCAAGAAATCCAACCAAGCCAAGGCTTGGTCAAAACTTGAAGAGAGACAAAAAAGGACGTACGGCATAAACTCAGCCGGTCCTGATACGGGCGAGGCCTTGAAGCCTCGGGTTTGCCGGGCCAACTGGCCTGGCCAAGAATTTTTCTTATGCTTTTTCCTTTATTTTTTAGTTATTTTGTTAGATCTAGGATTTTATATTTATTTTATTCTTTCGTGCTTTTTGGATCGATGCTGGCTATGCCATTGATTTGAGAGCGGATCTACTCATTTCTGAGTAGATCTAGCCTCAAATCAGAATTTGATTTTCCTTACTCTCTATCACTTTTTTAAAATCATTTTGTTGTACGGATCTGAGGGATCTTCCTATCAAGATCTCTCTTGTTTGCATTGTAAACAAAATCGTTAACATGGTACTATGAACGGTCATCATTGTAGATATATTGTAACAAATTTATATATGAATTGTCAATTGTCCATATGCCTTGTGCATAGGTGGTGTTATCACTCCATACGATTTAGTAAATATATAAATGCACTATTTGTTTCCGAAGGAATGGATAACCAATCGTCAACGGCCAGTAAAAATACTGTCATGGGGAGCAAATCACGAAAAGGCGAAACCAAACAATTTGCACAGTAGAACGTTGCAGAGGAGAATCAATTTATTGATATCTTGTTGAAAGAGGTCAAAAAAGGTAGGGGCCTAAAAAAAGGTGCATGACTCCGAATGATACAATTCATGAAAGGGGCAATTGGAAATTCCTATGACTTAGAACGATTGAAGAATAAATACAAGAAATTTAGAACCAAGTTCATGGAAGTAAAACTTTATCACAATCTGGTTTTGGGTTTGATTATGGGAGAAATATGGAGACTGCTGAACCAATCCTATGGGCTCAGTATACAGTGGTGAGTTGAAAACCCTTTCATTGTCTATTTCTATGTGGTTATGCAAGTTTCAGTGCAATGTTCCCACAAATTGAATACATGCATATGTTTTATTTACAGGAGAATAGTTTTGTAAAAAGATACAATGGCAAGACTTTACCTTTATACTTCATGGTCTTAGAGACCATATTTGGCACTGGGGTCACGGATGGAAGGGATGCATTAGGGGGAGGTGGCGTCACTTTGAATAGGCATGACCACCAAGTCACTCAAGGCCCTTCCCATGATACTAATGAAGAAGGTGCCGACACGGCAGCAGTTCATATCCCTAGCACATCTGTGCCGGTGGTGGACTTGGGGCGTGATGAGGAGTTCAAGTCTTCCTCATCTGACGACATTATCCTCTCGGGAAAAGAAGCAGCGCTCTCAGTCTCCAACAAGAGCTCAACGAAGAAAATGCAACCGACAACTGATAGCATGGCCAACATACTGCCCATGATGCATGTACCTTGAAGGAATGGGCAGCCGCTACCACTAACAGGAGGAAGCATGATCCTGCAGCTGATGTTGCTACTCAGGCAAGGAAGGGCAGGGAGCAACGCACAAGGATTGTTGAAGACTTATGAAAGGACGGAGAAATATGTGTTGATGTATTCATAAAGGCATCTCGGATATTTTAAGTATCCGATAGTGTAGAGTTCTTTTTGTACTGTGGAGAACCTATAGGGCCGAGTGGCTTGTTGGAGGATGCGGTGTAGAGTATACAACAGTTGTAGTTTTCTCAAAAAAAACAAAAAAAATTGAACCTGACAACTCACCTAACTGTTTCGAGTTTTAAAAGACGTCGAAGGGGTTTCACAAATATTTAGGATATGGATATTCTTATGGGAAAATTGCAGATACCCCTACTTTAGACTTTCTAGACAACTTCCCTCCCAACCAATTTTATTTCGTAACTTTTACTTTAAAATATTTTTTTTTTACAAATACCCTCCAATCAAAAAGTCATTTATTTAGACCAAAATACCCTTATCCGTACAAGCTCGTGTCACATTCCCAGCATGAGGTGCAGTCGGTTCAATACTTCCAACTGTTGGTCTGGCACTTCCAACTGCCAGTCCAGCATTGTATTCTTTGCTGGTATAGTGTGCACGTGGTTAGGCACAAGGTGCCTTCGATTTGACAAATATTCAATGGGTCTGATTGTGATTTTAGCTCGGTCTGGCACAAGGTGATATCTGTCCAGCACTCTTTTACATTGGTCCAACATATTTTTCATGCGGTCCGGTAGCTGTGCATTGGGGTACGGCAGTGGTTTTATTGTAACGGTCCGACAATTTTTTACTGCGACCCGGCACTTAAGCTTTGGTCATTACGCATCCTACGGGGATGTGACGCGAGTTTGTACGGATAAGGGTATTTTCATCCAAATAAATATGAGTTTTGACTGTGGGGTATTTGTCAGAAAAGTATGTTGCGATAAAAAAGTTGGTTGGGAAGAGGTTGTTTAAAAAGTCTAAATTGAAGGTACCTGCAATTTTTCTTATTCTTATTAACCATTAATCTTTTGGATAAAATTCAATATATAGAAACTCGGATTGGTCAAAGACAATGGATCTTTAAAAACATTGAAATAAAAATACAAAAATAATGATGAGATACATCGAAATAATAATACAAAAAAAGAGATTGTATACAATGTGACTTATACTTTTCATATCGCAAAAGTCACGAGTCTTGTAGCGTGAACTTGGATAGCTAGATTGTGTTATTTGTCGACAGAAAATTTAAGGACTATTTTCTCGGATTTTGAGCACGAGTCAATACTGCAACCTCAAATTTGAGGACTAGTTCCTCGGATTTTGAGCATGAGTCAATAGTGCACCCTCAGTTGCATGATTTCTTATGCGAGTGTTACAGATGATTATAACCGTTTTGTACCAAAAAGTAAACAGTTTTATTATATGCCTTTTTGAGACAAACATAATTGCATTATCATTTTAAGAAGTTTTTGAACCATTGAATATAGTCCTTTAGATATCGCTTGAGCTTATCATTATAATCTATGACGTAGAGGCCGAATCTCAAAGTAAATCTGGCCGCCCATTCCCAATTGTCCAAGAGAGACCACACAAATATCCCTTTATAATGCATCCATCCTCCTTGTAAAATTGGAATTGCCCAAGTTTGGAAGCTTATGGAATTTCAAAGTATTTTGTACCAAATTTGGAAAACAGTTTTCATGTTCTACGCAAAAATTAAAGTGTGGATTCTATAGCGCCGAAACTCTAAACAATGAAAGTAAAGTGCACCTTTAAATAGTATCGATAAATGTGTTTTCAAAATTGGAAATCTTTGTGATAGCTTTAAAACATATTTTTATCTTTAATTATAAAATTTTAAGCTTAAAACATAATATAGATTGAGCATATCTATAAAAACTTGAAAATTGACGGTAAAAAAATGTATTACAAGATACACTAATTCTAAAACATGGAATCATTTTTTTTTCTCATGTCTGTACATCTTGAGGTCGAGATAATCAATTTGAGAATATTTGAGCATCAAAACAACCTCTTCTAGTGAAATTTTTGAGATCTACCCTAATTTGATTCTTTAGAGCATCGCAATTATATGAACTTTTTCCAAAATTAAGAGGACAAGGTTTCTATGAGTCAACGGAGTCACCTTTTCGAATGAGTCCTCCCTCTAAAATCCATTTTAGATAGAGATTTTAGATTCAAAATTTTGAGGAATGTATAATCTCAACAATGACAAGTAGTAACTTAAAAAAAAGAAAATTAAAAACACAAAAAATAATTTTTTTAACATAATTTTAACACTATTGATTTCAAACTTTTTGGAGCTACCATTTTCCAGCATCCGTCTCCATGATGGATGTTACATGGCTAAGGGGAGGCTATTGTAGAAGTGCGCCCCCTGACGCACAATCTACCTTTCCAAATTAGGAAGGGGGGCAACAAAAGCCATGGATTATGAGATTTAAATTTGAGGGGGAGGGGGGGGGGGGGGGGGGGGGGGGGGGGGGGGGGGGGGATATTAGATTTAAATGATAACAATTTAAAAGTTTTAGATTACAGAAAGTAATGGGTGGGGGGGGGGGGGGGGGGGGGATATTAGATTTAAATGATAACAATTTAAAAGTTTTAGATTACAGAAAGTAATGGGTGGACCTTACAGCCTTGTAAATGGTCTAATATTGTAAAATACAATTTAAAAGTTTAAATGATTGCCATATTTTCTTCGCATTAGGCAATTCATGTAACACAATGACTTCAAGGGTTGTACAAATAGAAAATTCGACAAAGTACACATTGGTTACTCATAACGAGCGTAATTTTGAAATTTATATATGCCAAAATTTTAGCCCTAGGAGTGGTAATGGGTCGGGCTAGATTTGAACCCGAATAGTATTTGGGTCTAGGTTTTGGACCCGGACCCGAAAAATTTGGACTTATACCCGAACCGGAGGTCAGGTCTACCCATCGGGTCTCGAGTCTGGTCGGGTCCATTGCGACCTTTATTTAACCCTGATTCTCCCAAAATTAAAAGGGAAAAAGTACAAAATTTTGCAATTCAAATTGAAAAATAATGGAATTTCACAAGTCAATAAAGCAACGTACCTCATGGAAGCCAGCAAATTTGTGAGGTAGTCATTATGGTATTTGATCCTCCTCTCATCCTTCAACGTGTCCTTGATGGGAATTAGGGAATTGTCTGGATCATCTATCTTTATAAACACACAAGGTAAAAAAATAATAAATATTTTAAAGGGATTGTATACAATGAAATTATTTACCTTTGGTACAAGGAGGATACAACTACTTATAACCATCCGTTGTAAATCTGAAAGCCTAGGTGTGTCACAAAGTTTGAAAAAAATTATTTTGAATTTTGAGCTTAGTCAATGCAATACATGTAATCACCCAATTTCACATTTTACTGGTCAACATTAATTGTGATCACCTTGTACTAAAGATAAGTGTATACTTTTCGCATTTTAAGACACCAGTGCTCATGGCCTACTTGTTAATTTGAATGGAGCTATGCAATTGGAACACATATATCTAATATTTTGAGCATGTGCCGATACGTCATGAATGCCAAAAACTCGTGTTTGACACTTTAATAAACATATAAACTATATATTTCAAATGTTTATTTAAGTTTTACGGTGAAAGCCTTTAATGTATCTTAGAATTCTACCTCCTACTCCAGTTAAATGATGTACATACGTCTTCTATCTGATAATCAACTTTAAAGTTGCCATTTTTTACCTGCATTGACCCCAATGGACATTTGGTACATCGCGGACGCAGATTAACAATTGTGTCCCCTAAGACATCAAGTACATCCCCGTTTCTAATATCACTGTTAGCTCCATTATCAACATCACCATCATCATTATCATCGAATGAATGAGTAGAAGTAGCAATAATAATATGAAGGTCTTGGTCCAAGGGAGCAAATGTACATTTTGTTCCTAGGGTAAATGACCTTAGGCTCTTGTATACAATGAGACCATTTATCTTTTGGTATAGGGAGGTCACAGTTACTTATATCCATATGATGGGAAATCTGATAGCTTGAGTGTGTGACAAAGTTTGAAAAAATTCTTTTGAACTTTAAACATGGTCAATGAAACAAAAGCAGTCAACCAATTTCACATCCAATTGTCAAGATTAACTATGACCACCTTTTATCAAAGGTAAATGATTTCATTATATAGTTTCCTTTAAATAACCATATTAGTGTTATAAAATTAAAAGAAACAGTTTTTAAGTGCTAATCATTTTGATCAGACCATTTAGACAATTTGTTTGCAATCCTCAATGTGAAGCTTTTCATGCAGTTCTAAGGTGCGTATCGTATATTCTTTTTCTTTCTTTTTTTTTTTTTCTTAGGTTGGTAGCCAAATTAGGCAGCTCATATCACCAAATTTGGGGGTTCAAAAAAACACCGAAATTTGGGGGTTCAAAAAAACACCGATCCGATCTGAAACCGAGCGATTAAGATCGGGTATCGGCTGGACTGTTCAAGATCCAGCTATAAAACGGAATCCGGCCGTGTTGAGGGCATTTTTATCATTTTCAATAAAAATGGGAACAATGGGAATTTTTATCATTTTCAATAAAAATGGGAACAATCACATCGCCACATGTGTCGTGATTCGGATCGGGTATCGGCTGGACTGTTCCAGATCCAGCTATAAAATGGAATCCGGTCGGGTCGAAGGCATTTTTATCATTTTCAATAAAAATGGGAACAATAGGCATTTTTATCATTTTCAATAAAAATGGAAATAATCACATGGCCACATGTGTCTCCATCAACCATGAGCCCCTAGCGCCACGTATCCTTGGGCACACTGCCTCATGCTTCATCATGCTTTTCAAGCATGCAATGTGTGTAGTACTGAGGAAGGTTTTATTCACGTCAAACTTCTTTCATTTTTTTGATGTGGGATTTTAGCATGGTACTTATTGTGATTCAAAGGCAATACAATAAAGGCTTTCAAGCTTTTATTCATGTGAATAATACAACAAGTAGGCATGTGGTGTAGTTGGTTATCACGTCTTTCTTACACATTGAAGGTACTTGGCCTGAGCCTGGGCAGCGCCATCTTCTTATTTTGCTTGTCAAAAAAAATAAATGCATTTGAGCTGCGATTATTGTAAGCTTATATTAGATATGTAAAAGTAATATAATATGGGAAAAGTTTATATAAGGATGCAATTTGAGCTGCAATTATTGTAAGCTCAAATTAGACATGTAAAGGTAATACAATAGAAAAAGTTTATATAAGGGGCCGTTTGGATACCTGGAAATATATTTCGTAATACATTACCTGTAAATAAATTGTTACTGTTTGGGTAATATTTAGATGCTACCTGGGAAATACATTGTTATTGTTTGGCTATGTCTGAAAGAAATATAGGAAATGCATTACCAACATTTTACTAGCATGTGCCTATAAACTATCATTTCTTTCCTTTTTGTCACAAAATTTCACTAAAATGCATAATTATCATTTCCTTCTCTTTTGTCACAAAATTCCACTAAATACTGAATTAAAATCATCATCACACCATTCCAAAAAGATTTATAATAATAACATTATCACCATTCTAAAAAGATTTTCTAATAATAACTTGTACCATTTTACAATCATGACACTATTTCCTACTTATTTTAAGTGCCCTTGGCACTTATATGCAATCACATGTTTTCTAACATGACATTGGTTTCAACATGATAAATCATTGGAACAATATGATTGGAATAACGTAATTTTATTATGATAAGCCTTATTTTTATTTACTTTTTATAGAAGTCTTTCAAATGTCTCTTTATGTAATTTCAAATAAAAAATAAATTTATGATACTAAATTCAAAATCTGTAGAATACGAGCTAAAAAATGGGAAGAAATTTGATTAGTAAACTAGAAGGGAGGGATCACATTATGTTGTGTGAAAATTTTTATTATGATTTGTGTGGTGTAATTTATTATTGATTACTGATTTGTATTTGTATTTTTTTTGTTTTTATATGAGAGCTGATGCCTTTAGATAAGGGGACAGGCTTAGAAAGGGAGGGATCACCAAGATATTATAAAGAGAGGGCTTAGAAGATTTTTTTAATCAAGAATAGAATAGGCAAAAACGCACGCCAAAGATTTCCCAAAATTACTCGTCGTAATAGATTTTCACCTATCACCGTGCATAATGGATTTTTTGATTTTTGGGGTCTAATTTTTGGGGAAATTTAGCGTAATATCTTTCCATTTCCTTACGATTAAGTGTACCCAAACAGTGGAAATGTCATATTTCCTTGTAATCTATTGTCACGTAAAGATTTTCAGGCACCCAAACGGTCCCTAAGGATGCAACCTTATAATGCAAAACTACAGATGCACCTCAAAAATCCATCGGAAAAGGTAGTTTTAATGTTGAAAAACCCTTTGATTGATCATCTCGACATTGAGATGTATGACCATGAAAAATAAAAAGATTTTAAGTCGTAGAAATAGTGCATTTTACGATATATTATTTACACTGTCCATTTCAAGATTTTCATATGTTTATAAATCTACTTGATTTCAATCATTTTTGAAATTTTAAGTTTTATAATTAGATATAAAAATAGATTTTGAGATAATCCTAAGAACGTTTTACTTCAAAATTATATACCATGATAAAATCTGAAGGTCCACCTTACGTCTACAGCTACGAATGCAGCTGTATGCCAACTGCACCCATACAATATAGGCTTGGAGCATATTAGCGCTTTTTCTCTCTCTCATCTAAGAATGCCTACTGTTAGAATTTTTTTTACCCAAAAATAAATAGTCTAATTATAATGAATGCCTATAGTTAGATTTTTTTTTACCTTGGAATAAATGTTCTAATTATATTTTTTATTTTTATAATATGATGGTCTTTAACATAAATTTAGGAATATTAATTTAAAGATAGGGTTCATACAATGAGGCCATTTGAAATCTCTCTCTCTTTCTCATAACAATCTCTTCCACTAAATTTATTCTAGAAACCTTTATATTAGATTTTTGAAAAAATAAAGTGTTATTTTGAAAATTGGTACGTATTCTAATAATTTTTACATTGATATCCAAATCTTATATTTTATTTATTAATTTTGTATTATAAATTATTTAATGTACTATTTTTTCTTACAGTTGTCAATAATATATTTTAAATTAGATGATATTATAAGATATTTTGGTTTTGTTATTATTGTATAGTAAAATAATTATAAAATGTAAACCAACAATTTCAATTTCAGTATATAATATTATAGTTAGTTAGGTTGTAATAAGTTTGGATTATAGTTCGTTAGGTTGTAATAAGTTTGGATTATAGTTAGTTAGGTTGTAATAGTTTGGGGTTTTCTAGTGGATTAGTGTTTCCGCCAATTCAAGATTTTAGTGGCCATTTTTTTATCGATTTAATCCATTCTCTATTGTAGTCCATGTATGATTATATACTGCATCCATGATAATTCTATGATTTTGTTTTTTTTGTGATTTAATGGTTAATATAAGTTCATACAGAGAAAAAATATCTCATTAGTCACATATTAATGAAAACAAATGAAAGTTAATAATGTAGTACTTTAATTTCTTATTGGATTCCTAAAAAACAACATTTATAATGATTTTGAATATTTTTTTTGGATTTTTTTATTGTTGAATCCGATCGATTCGGCCGATTCCCGATCCAAACCGTTGATTCACCAATCTGGATGGGTTTTTGGGATGCCCAATCTAGAGTACCAATCTGTTTTTTAAACCACTGCTTCAAAGTACCAACTAGGGTTTTGATTTCACTCCTAGAGCAAATGCACATTTTGCTCCTCAACCATGGAAGCATATAATATTTTTACAATACCAATTGTTTTATGTATTAATAATATTCATTGAAGTAACGAGGTTTGAGCTGGAATCATTCCTTGTCTCTAATGGGTTGACCATTTCTAAAAGCTGTAAATGCATCAAAGGAAATAGTGAGTAACATATACACATAGAAGCCAAAAATAAGAAGTTCGAAAGATTTAAAGGGAAAACAACAATAGTAATGCCAAAAGATGAGCAGCACTGCCCACTCATAATATAGGGTTATTGGAAACTTGGGAACAAAAAATTGAAATTGATAAAGCCATCAAATTTGATGAGGCTTTGGTGTGGCTGAGGTTGCTTGTGACAACACCTAAAATTCAGGGGTAAAAGCACTGGAAATCCATCATGTTCACCTCTAGATCATAAAAAATCACCTTCGAAAGCATTGGAAACTCTACAAATGAATCATTTCCACTTCTATGATCATGGATCTGGTAAAAATGGATTTCAAGCTTTAAAAAGTAGTTTATATTGTACCATTTCATCTGGACCATCCATTTCAAGTCTTTATACATACACACTAGATTTGCACAATTTTTGGAGTTTTAATTTCCATAGTTAGGGCATAAATGGATCTACAAGTCACCAAAAGGTGTTTTGGATCCTCAATCCATCTTCAAGATGGTTATTTCAGGTGTTGCCTCATACAACCACATCCTCGTGAAATACGCTCTGATCAAATTTCACTTAATTTTGCAAAAACTAAGGCAAATTTTTTAGAAAAACAAAATCAAAATTTCCAAAATAAATCCAAATTAAAATTTCCAAAATCAGGCTAAATTAATCCAATTTATTGAATTTTAAAGAAGCAATTGAAATCCAAATAGATGAGAATTACGTAGGGTGAGAGCCCCAGAGTCTAATAGGGAATCATTGAGAAGGACACCAATAATGTTAGAGGTGTTTTTATGGGCATAATAAGTTGCGTAGTGATTAATGCCCATAAAGTCTATGGAACCCTTAATCAGAGCAGATTGGGGTTTGCTGAATTGTGGCAAACGGCTTCCAACCTGGGTTTTCATTGAGCTCGGATAGTCCCCGAAAAACAAAGGGTCCATGAACTTGCAATTTGTTCATCGAAATTTGTTGTCACTATAGTGATGTCACTCTAGTGAAAATCAGCACAACATAGCACGTACACGTACACGCACACGCACACACACATGCACATGCACATGCACGTATAGATCTAGAGATTCAACGTAAAACTGTGGAGATATGGAAGTGGCATGCTGTTTTTGTAGGCCGGCCTCTAACTCGGGCTTAGGACCCTGGCAAGCCCGAGTTCTGACATGGGCTTTTAAAGGTTTGAGCCAGTGTTTAGAAAATCGCTTGACCAATATAAGCCTATCCAGACCAAATCAGGTGCCAAGCGATTTGGGGCCAAAATACCCTGGAATCGCTCAAGTCTCTAGGTTTCAAATAAGTTCTTAATTTTACTTATCAAAACTTTCTCGGTCAAACTCGGACTCTCTTGAGTCGGATCAAGGAGCTCACTTAATTTAAACATTTTTATCACTTGTTTAAAAAATTTTCATGATCTCTTTTTTTTTTTGGTACACAATACTTTCATAACACCCCCCTCTCTCTCTCTCATATGTAAATAAGCACGTGTGTGCACAAACTCACCAACGTACCACATACTTATGAGATTTTGAAATGAAGATAGCTTAATCAATCACTTGTATTTCTATGTTTCTTTATCTCTTTATTTGTTATTACACTTTTAGAGTTATTTTATTTATTTAAACTAAAGCAATGGTTAAAAAATAAATTACCAGTCAATATTTCTCAAAAATTTAAATTATGTGCCCAAACATTGACACTTCTTCAACCATCTGATATCAAATCTAACGGCCAATGACAATTGTGACCTCCTTGTATGGAAAGTAAATGGTCTCATTGCATACATTTTCAAGAGAATTTAAGAGAAAAATACAACTGTCAAATGGGCAGGTTAATTACCATCCGAATTGGAAATCTTTACCTCTTTGAGTTGCGGCGATGTCCTCTAAGGAATTAGACATGGGTTCATACCACATCACATCAAATGAGATTCCAATGGACCCTTGTTGCTTTGCCATCAAATGAGATTCCAATGGACCCTTGTTGCTTTGCCTGGCTTACTGCAAGGGGATAATAGAAAGGGGAAATTTGTCAAAATATGTTGGAGAGGAATTGCTTTACAATTTACCACTGTTTTTTATTTAGTTTAACATTTTTTTTTGTACGATACATGATTATGAGTTGGAATAAAAAATTAAAGACAAAATTTCTCCATACACCTTATTTTAAAAAACCATTTATCAAGAGACCCAAGCTTTCAAAATCTTTTTGACAACATATGACTTCAAATTATTGTATCTTCTAATCTTTTGAACTCAAATAAGCCCCTTTTGACGAAACACATCTCTTTCTATTTGTGTCCCTTTTATCTAAACTTCTCTCCCTTCTATCGAAACATCTCTTTTTCTCTCTCTCTCTCTTAAACTCACAGCAAGAGAGAGGTTTAAGAGAGAGACATTATAGAAAGAAGAGATGTTTAGATTAAAGGGACATATAGAAAAAATGTGTCATTTAACATTGTTTGGATAAAAAATGTGTCATCAAAAAGGCTTATTTGGGTCAAAGTGGTTAGAAGATACAATAGTTTGAATTTCTATGCCACCATAAAGGTTTTGAATATTTGGGTCTCTTGAGAAATAATTTTTCAAAACAGGATATACGGAAATTTTCTTTCCAAAATTAAATATTTAATATTTTAGGTATATTTTGATAAATTTCTTAATAGAAAATATCAAATAGAAATGAGAACAAATAAAAGTGGAAGAGGATGTGAAGGTAAGGAAATATTCTATCTATAGAAATATTCTATCTATAGCATTCAAAAAATAGTGAAAATTGAAAAAATAGTTAGAAGTTGGAACTCTGTTGGGCAAATATCCTTCTTCACGGGATTTTTTTTATCTGAAATTTTGGGATCCACTTTGTAAGCACCGAATTATTACTATAAAAAACTAAAAGAAAAAATATTCGAGTTCCTAGATCTATCCTAGGAAAAGAAAAGTTGGACGGTCTGTGTGCAGCTCTAAGTTGTGACTTTTTTCGTATTGATGTGAATGTTGTTGCTTTGCCTTTTTTCAGGTTGAGCGCTTGGTTAGGTAAACCACGTCCCAATTTCAGGCTCTCATGGATACAGTAGATTTGATCAGAGAAAACAGTAAATTTTATTCCCTCGGACATATTAAATAGAGCTGAGAATTCACCCATTTTGGATATGAAACACAATTTACGACCTTACCCGGATCCTGGTATAAATCCAAGAGTTGGATCTGATAGGTTGAATCCGGATCCAAAATTTAGATCCAAAGAGTAATTCAGATCGAATTCATGTATAGGTGGATCCGATCCAGATCCGATCCAATTATTTTACATATAGATACATTTCCCTATGTTATATAGTATTATTTTATATTACATTATATATAAAAGAATATATAAAAATATATTTTTGGATCCGATTGGATCTAAATCGGGATCCCATGTATACTGTTTGGATTCAGATTCGGATCTGAATATTTTCGATCTAGATCAAGTCTGGTTCGGGATCCCATGTATATTTTTCATATCCAAATTCAGATCCTAATGGGAAAAATTAGTCGTGAATCTTTTTATTTTCACAATCATAATGACCAAGGTCGAGATGATGGTGTTGTGGAGTTTCATATCCAAATCCAACTCAAAACTCTCCAAAAAATGTAGTTCTGGCATCAGATAAGCCTCAAATCCATCATCTCGACCTTGATCATTATGGTTGTAAAAAAAAAAGATTCACAACTTAAAAATAGTGTATATTGTAACACGTTATCTAGACCATCCATTAAAAATAAATGTTCAGGGATCCACAAGATCTATACCATTAAATTTGTTAAGTTTTTCATACTCGGTGATCGAAATTGATTTTAGAGCCATAATAGAGATTTCCGATGCCCAAAGTGCTTTCCAAAAGAGCATTTGAGGGGAGGATTTACTTTGTTTTCAAAAAAAACCTAAACCTTTTAGAAACTGCATCTTCTAAATTTTGATAAGAAAATTATTTCAGCACCATTTTTCAACAATCAATAAAATGCCGTTAAAAGAGAAACAAGTAAATAAGAAAAACCGAGTGTATGCAGTCCCCTTCTTATAAAGTGGTCACAAACACCAAAACCCATCTAATGTAAGCCAAAGGATATTATATTTCATTTCATGGGAGTATAATGTTTATTTTTTTTCTCAAGTAAAATTAATTTTAGAACTCCAAATTATGGGGATGTAGCGTCTTCAACCCATAGATTAATTTCAATAAATAAATAAATAAAAATCCTTAATTGCACCCTATATGTGCTTGAAATAAATAATATCTCAAAATTGAACAGAGACTATCCATTTTTTAGATGGTGAGATTTAAAGGTTAAAAAAATCAAATTTCAAATTTTTTTTTTTTGAAAATAATCATATAGTACTTCTTAGATGGTTATCAAAATTTTAGATTGAAACTACCTCTGACTAAGTCTTTTGACCAATTGGAGGATTGAATGCGTCATTTCTATCCACAAGGCTTTTCTTTATCAATGGCGAACTACGAACCACCCGCTTTTACGCTAGGTGACTAGGTCCCAACCGCCCGAATCACATCAGGCGACTCTTGTTTTCTTCTTAGCAAACTATCTTATTGTATAATTTCACCAAAAAGGGGAAATATTTACCTCGTATATTCTTCTATTTATGTCAACAACTGTAGCATGTGAGAGACGAATATTATGCCCAACAATGGAGGGTTCTGTGGCCGAATTTCCGGATCTACAAAAGAGGTGAAGGAGAACAGAGCATCTTCCTAGAGCTTGTAGACCTACATCATAGCCCTAAATGGCAAAGGTGTGTGGTTCATTGAAAGTGATCCAGTGCTTCACCCTATCGCCGAAAAATCGGAAGCATGTTTCAGCATAATTTGCGAAATCTGCTCTGTTTGAGAAGGAAAATAACAAACAACAATCACCCACCAAACATGTTCCACAAGCACTTTGAAGGGCAGGTTATTTCAACAAGCAGCAGCAGCAACAATGAATATATTTTTATGGAAAATCTATTATGCTGAAAGTTTGGCATCAAACAGTATGCTTCAACTCCTCAACCACCTGATGCCAACAACAGATGGCCGAGATGTGCCATTCTTCAGCTCAATGTCTGTAGGAATAGGATGGTTCATGAGCTGGTATCATACTGTTTGAAACCCAAATGGAGTTGTAGCATAGAAACACTGAAATCTTTTCACATATTATTGTTATCATTTGTTGTTGAAGTTGAAAGATTAAAAAAATGGAATATATTATATGATTGTTGAGTTGAGCCATCCAATGTATTTGTCTTCGAGGGTGACATAGGGTTCAATGCCTGCAAAATTTCTTTATTAGGTAGAGATGATTGCCATGTTGAAATTAAGAGGGAGAGAGAGTTTCTTTTTACTTAAAAACCATTTACTACTGTTAGATATGATTGCAATGTTCAAATTAAGAGAGAGGGAGAGAGAGAGATTATTTCTACTAATCTTAAAGACCAAAGAGATTTTTCAATACAAGATATGTAGGGATGGAAATGGACCCGGACCTGGACCCGGACCCGACCCGGATCTAAGTATGGGTCCAATAATTGGACCCTGTGGGTTGGTTCCGGGTCCAAATATCCGATCCGAATACTATTTGGGTTCGGGTCTAGGTCCATGTGGACGCGACGCAGCCCCGATTCAAATAGTGTTATTATATAAATAATATTTGGAAAATGGTTTGATGGGGCTGCAGTCCGATCAAATTAAGTAAAGCCGCACCTCATAACTTATCAAAAATTGCTAATCAAGTGTTGAGAAAATTTAAATCGATCATCTTAGCTTGAACATTGTGATTTGCAAAAAACAATAGGATTTTAAATTTTAAAAATAGTATATATGCTAACAAATCATCTAGGACCATCCATTTCACCCTAGAAATAAGTGTTTACATATCAACAAGATCTGAACCATTTTTTGAGTTTCAAATTTTATTGTTAGTGTTGGAGGTTAATTTTTGAACCATCATGAAGATTTCTGATGCCGAAAGGGCATTCTTCATAAGGATTTGAGGTGAGGCTTTATTTTATATTCATAAAGCCTAGGCCCTATTGGAAACATCATCTATAATCCTAGGCCCTATTGGAAACATCATCTATAATATTTACTATATAATATTTTAATAATATTTAAATAAAGGGGTTGCCTACAAAGAGACTATTTAAGGGTTTTTTTAGGCTACAATGTGGTGTATACCTTAAATTCCTCAACATTTTATGATACTTAAATACCCTTGAATTGTAATACAAAATTTTTCATTTTTTGTCATTTAGAATGGTAGAATGGATATTTTTATAAAAAAATAGTGGCATTGTATTAGTAGTTAAAAACAATGGGTGATGTTATATAATATATCTGTGATGTTATGGTCCACTATTGTTAATAAATACTTTTGTTTCTATTAAAAATTCCTAGTTTACCTTTGGCTAATTACTTAAAATACCCCTAAACAAACGGTTACTGTACTATAGGATAAAGGTATCTAAGTGTCTAAAAATGTTGAGAACTGTAAAGGTATAGACCACGAAGTGGCGTAGCCTAACAAAACCCTTTTATCTTTTGTACATGGAAGTCACAATCATTATTGTCCCTTAAATTTCAAAATAGGTGGTTATAAGAGTGTCATTGAATATACACAAAGTTTAAAAAAAAAAAAAATATTATTACTTTGTGACTCACTCCAAGCCATTCACTTTGACATCTAATGAGTGAGAATAATTGTGATCTTTATCTATAAAAGATGAATTATCTTTTTGTAGACAATTCCTTAAATAAATATAACTATATATTTTCGGTATAATATTTAAATATTACATGTATATATTTAAGATAACACACATACACACACACACACACATACACACACACACACACACACACACACACACACATATATATATATATATATATATATATATATATATATATATATATATAGGAAAAAGCTGGAATTAGTCCACCAGCTCATATGAACAAATGAGTCCAATAGTCCAAATTGAATCTGGGTCGATCTGAAGATCACAGATGTCCTGTAATACTTGAATTTTATTTATTTTTCTACAAATTCAAACATTTGAAATTTTAGGTATGCGTACTTCTCATCAATGCACACCTAATAAAAATATAAAAATAATTATTCATAAAAAACAATGAACAAAATAACCTCGAAACTTTTGGAGGGTATTTTGGTTAATTTATTTCATGTAAAATATTTTTTTGATATTTTTTCAGAGATTCACCTAGTTTTTATAAACATAAGTCTAAAATTTCAAGTGATTTGGATTTGTAGAAAAATAAATAAAATTCAAACACTGCTGGACATCTATAGTAGTCAGATCGACCCAGATTCAATCTGGATCGTTGGGCTCATATGTTTATATGAGCTAGTGGGCTAAACTCAGCTTTTCCCATATTATATATATTGTTCTTTTTGCTTGGGTTAGGTCTAGGTCCAATGAGGTCCAGGTCTAGGTCTGATTGGATCTGGGTTTGGATCCAAATCCCATTTTTTTTTACAGGTCCAAGTCCGGCCGAGATTTATCATAAAATGACCAAAGGTTTTCACAAGTAATCAAATTGTGTGTGAGAGAGAGAGAGAGCGGGATTTTCTCTACTAAAGTTAAAGACGAAAGATGTTTTTCACAACAAGAGATCCAATTGAGAGAGAGAGATTGTTGTACCTTTGGCTACGAGTGCACCAATGAGTTTGTTGTAGTGATCGATTCCTGTCTGATTTATATAGCCACTACCATCTACAAACACCATATAAATTAATTCGGTAATAGATAACAAAGTAACGCTGGCCATATTGCCATATTTCTTTTTTTTTTTTTTTTTTTTTGGGTAATATCTGAGGGGAATAGGAGCCTTACCCATTTTTAGTAGTAGTGAATAGTTTTCGAATACGTCAGTGGAAACAGATACTTGGATTAAACTGAGGCTTAAGTGGTGCTACCACCACTATCTCAACCTCAGTCTCAAGTATTATGCCTTCACATATGATCATCATCTAAGCATTATCTCAATTATTTGGGGTCGGTCAAACAAATCATGTTCATCCATTCTGTTCTACTGAGGGTCACACCTTCACTAAGACGATAAGCTATCATATTTTTTCTCATACTTCCATCCATATATCCTTTTGGGCGTGCTTCTTCCTTTTTAGAGCTTTCCATTTGAACCAAATCACACCTCTTATCATTTTTTGTTTTGTCACTCATCTATTTTAATATCTTCATCTCAACAACACTCATACTATAGGTATGTTGTGTGCCTTGGAATATAAAAAGGAAAATTAATCTGTATATCCCTTTTATTATTTTGGAATTGAAAAGTAATCTCTATTCTTTCACATTTTATGTGCGGATCTTACTTTTGTCTGCTTTTTATTTTTTCACAAAAAACCGTGGTCTAGTACAACAAGATTGACTGAACACAAGACCCTTTTCTTCTAAAATTCAATTTGGCACTTGAAATTCTAGATCATCTCTACATTATTTTTTGTCCAGTATTTCTAATACCCGTTTACCAAGTATTTTTCCACAAACCGGTTCGATCTGTTAAGTACCAGATCACATTTTTTCGTCATTCTAGTTGGGTAGGTACTTCAAGTACTGGACCCAGCAAAAAACAACAAAGAGTCGAGAGTCAGGACTTCAAGTGCCAAACTGCCTTTTTTTTTTTGCCTTATAACTCAAGCCATTTTTTTCATCATTCAAGGGGGTTTGGTGCTTCAAATACCATACCGAATTAAAAAAAATAATAATAATAAATAAAAATGGAGGATTCAGTCCAGTTTTGCAAGTTCCAGATCGAGATATAAAAGGAAAAAAACTTACATGCCCGGGGGGGGGGGGGGGGGGGGGGGCGGGGGGGGGGGGGTCAGCTAACAAAAAAACGGTGACCCTAATGTAAAATATGTAAAAAAAAAAAAAAAAAAAAAGGAAAAAAAAAAGATTATTTTTCTTTATAAAAAAGAAAAGAGATCTATAAGTTAATTTCCCAAGCAAAAATTGAATTATTTGACCAGTAATGTCCAACTTGTTTTTCTTCAAGATTATGAATGCGGAAGACGATTTTCCAATTCAAGAAACATGCTCAAGGTTTAAAAACCAGAACAAGTAGGGTTATATGATTCATTAGGCTAAAAAATTAATCTAAGTGGAACAAATTACTAGAGTACCCTTAATTGTTTTGGACACACGCTCAAAATAATTTGGGGTTCTTCATGAAAATTCTTTAGGAGTTGCTTAAATTAAGGGACTTTAAAAGTCACCGATGGTAAAATTATTTACTTAACCTTCTCATTCAATTTAGAAAAAAAGTTTATATAAGGTGCCAACCTTATACTGTTGAAGTAAGGTGTCCGGAAAAGGTTGTTTCAATGCTAAAGAAACTTCAATTTGATCATCTCAACATCGAGATGTATGAATATAAAGAGAAAAAAGGATTTCAAATAATAAAGGTAGTGCATCTTGTGATGCATTATCTAGACCACCCATTTTCTGAATTTTGTATTTGTTTGTAGATCTGCTCAATATTATTATTTTTGGAGCTTTAAATTTTATAATTATAGCTAACAAAATATTTTTATGCCATCGCAAAGCTTTCCAACACAACAATTGTCTTTCAACATAATTTTGAAGCATGTCTTATTTTAATTATTTAAAGTTGATGCTTTATACAAACCTCACCCTTTTTCTTTTTTTTAGGTGCTTTGACCAACGTATATAAAAAGAACCATTTACTACATAGAGGTCACAATCACTATTATCTATCAGATTTCAAATCGAATGGGTGGGAATCTGTCTTTAACTAGATTCAAAGTTCAAAGAAAAAAATTTTGAACTTTGTGATATACCTCAAACCATCCAATTGGATATCTAATGGTTAGGAGTAATTGTAACCTCCTTATATTTAAGATAAATAGTCTCAAAGTATACAATCTTTTTTAATACTATATTGGCTTCAAACTAATTGCATTACCAAAAGAATGAGCAAAAGTATCCCAAACCGTTGGTCCTCTCCCATCCACTTTCACAGCTCCTTCATAAGCAACAAGACAAAGGAATAATAATATTTGCTCCAAAAACTAAAATTTGTTGCTATTATTCGTGCTTATATTTCAACTTTTAATGAGAATTAACTGGAAATAAAACAAATTCAACTCCCAAACCACCTCCCGTCAAATACTCAGCTCTGAAAAGTTAAATGAAGTAAAAAATTTAGTATTCTTATCATTAGCTTCTAAACATTATCCTAATTATTTGGAGTTGGCTAGGATTCATAAAAAGATGCTACAAAGTTTTATGCTAGTTGTCAACCTAACACAACCCCCTCCTTTATCTTGACTTAGGACCGGCATGATTTGCTATTGCGGAATTTGAAAATATAATACTCTAACATTTTAAAGTAAGTAAAAAGTTAGTAATCTAAATATCACATTGATCTAATAATTTTCTTTTCGACTCGAGGAGATATCTAGAGAGAGAACCGTGAATAAAAGAAAAAAGTTACTTTCTATCAAAAAAAGAAAAAGAGTGAGAGAATCGTGATACTTTTTGATGTTCAACTCAGTGTTAACATAATCAAACTGGAACGGTTAACCGGACATGGAGCTGAGAGCGGTTTGAATTGGAACCGGATTAACCGGGGTGGTTAACCGCACTAACCGGTCAAGTAGATTTTTTTAAAAAAAATGGGTCAAAAACTCCCAAAAAAATAAAAATATTTAGATTAAGTGTATAATATCTTGTTACAAATATTTATCTTACAAAAACAAAAGTTGAAACAATTTTTTATAAATTAATATTTGAATACTATGGTCTTGTACATGAAAATATCTTAGGATATTTTTTGAAGATATTTTTGTCATGTAACATCTTCTTTCAAAAATTAACATATTCGTTCCAAACCTTATATGAAAATCTTTCTAGTTTCTTTTGTATACAAATCGCTCACATTAGGAATGAAAGTTTATGCACTTTTTTTAAAATAACAAAAGTAGCTTGATGCTATTAAATAAAATAAAAACGCCAACTAATGAAGACAGAAAATAAAAAGGACCTCTTCCATATAGTTAGATAAAACATAATTCATATAATACCTTTTCGATAAAGTTAAATAAGGCATATTTTACAAAAAGTACATCTCATGACATGCAACAAAACGAAAAATCAATGCACAACTGTTCTTATATGTATCTACTATATCCATTTCAGTGTATTGTGCATTGATTTTATCAACAAATAAGAACACTAGAACAAATAATTTGATCAAAAAATAATTTTATTAAGCAAAATAGAAAAACATTTCCCATATTTATCATAAAACATAATTTTATTAAAAAACCATAATTTTATCAAAAAATAAAATTACTAAGCAAAAGAGAAAACCACTTCCTATATTCATCATACAACATAATTTTATTAAAAAATCATAATTTTATCAAAAAATAATAATTTTGTTAAGCAAAATAGAAAAGTAGTTCTCATATTCATAAAAAAAAAACATTATTTTTTATTAAAATAAAAGATAATTTTAATAAGAAATATAGAAAAAAGTTCCCATGTTGATAAAAAAACATAAATGTACGAAGCAAAATGAATTTTTTTTAGAAAAATCAATTTCTCAAAATGTAAGGGATGATTTGAAATTAAGGTCACCTTTGTAAATCTCTCTCTCTTTTTGGAATCAGGCTAGATTGGGATCGGCCAACAACCAATCATGAGTTAGTTGGCCGATTTTTAAAAAATCGGCTGATCTTTTAAAGGCTCTTTCCATAACATTCCAAAAACCTTGAGAAAAAATGGAAAAAAAAAAAAAAAAAAAGAATAGAAAAATAGAAGAACCAAGCTCATACAAGACGATGGTGTAGTGTTTCATTGAACATAAGACAAACAAAATATTTAAATGCACTTAAACAAACAAAATGTCTCATTTCCATCATTAGAAATATAACTATATCATGCACTTAACAAAACATAATTAAAAAAAATCGAGCAACATTATCATGCACTTATCAAAAAGAAGAATCAATTTCATCCAAAAAATAATTTTATCAAAAAGAAAAGTTTTATTAAGAAAAATACAAAAAATACTTCCCATATTCATAAAAAAAAGTAATTTTATTAAAAAAATCATAATTCTATTAAAAATAATTTTAGTAAGAAAAATGGAAAAACACTTTCCATATTCATCAAAAACTGTAATTTTATTAAAAAATCATAATTCTATTAAAAATAATTTTATTAAGCAAAATTGAAAAAAACTTCCCATACTCATCAAAGAACATAATTTTATTAAACAAAATATTTTCTTTAGAATAATCGATTTTCCAAAACCTCCAAAAATCAAGCAACATTTCGAGCAAGAAACGACCCTCAATGTTTGGATAATCGAACAAATAAACATACATGCATTATAAAGGCTTTGGTCATCTTTCAAACGCACCAAATCGCATCAAAAAATATTTGGTATTTTTAATTTAATTGAAAAAAGGGCAGAAATTTCAGATCTATGAAATTTTCATGATATGGTGCAACGGAAAAATGGACATAAAAATATTTAATCAATCATAAATAGACATACCTATTTTATTTGAGAGATCAAGCATTGATCATAAAAGTCTACAAGTCAATTAAATAAAAAAAGACCAATAAATAGATAAAAAATCTGTGTTTTTTGATCGAATACCAATTCTTTGAACATCAGCATTTCGGGCTAAAATCAACCCATAATATTTGGTTTTCTGAACAATTTGAAACATAAATCTGATGAATAATTCAATTATCTATCAAAACCACTAAATTTATTTAAGAACCATTAGGTATCAAAGAAATTATTGAAAGAATGGCAGAAATTTTCAAAAACCTAAAAAATGTGCCATTTCGATCCAAGAAACTTTTGTTTTTTCAATGTTTCAATCCAAATTTCTTGTTTTATAGATTATAGATAGTGATTTACAGCAATAAATCATGAAAAAGGATAAAACAGAGGGCACGAAAACGGATAAAAAAAAGTGAAAATTTGGATTCTAGATTGCCTGCTACAAATAACAGCCTCGATTTTGAAATAATGGCCGTTATTTACTACTCTACCGTTATTTACATTATATCGGGAGTTATATATGCTAACCGGTCCGGTTAGCAAAAACCGGTTGGTTTTGTGGAAAAACCTCCGGTTCAGGGCTAATCGGCTGGTGTTTGTACCCAAATTTTTTGGAGCTCACCAATTACTGAGTAGACCGCCAAAACCGGCCCTAACCGGAGTCGCCACCCTGCCGGTAGCAATCTAACCGGCCAGTTCCTTTTCTAACCGACCGGTTTTGCGGACACTCGTTCAACCATGTACAGTGGAGATGAGCGATTTTTCAGCCCAAATCCATTATACAAGGCTCAAGAGGTCATATTGAGTATGGACGACGAGATGATATTTACCATACTATTGGCATTCTACAAATATCGCCCGATTAGCATCTCACTAGATAAACAATTAAGCCCAAATATATTCTACTCCCTCAAGAGTAGGATGTTCATTTACCCCTCGGATAAAATCACGCCTAGAATTAATCTATGACTCCAAATTTTGGAGATGTAACCTTTTCAACTCATAGATTAACCTCAATAAAATTTTTCTAATTGTACACTCTATGCACCTGAAAAAATATATTGTGTTCAGATGAATAGAGACCACCCAATTTTTAGATAGTGAGATCTAAGTTTTGTAGAACTCAAAATATGAAAAAAATAAAAAAAACAAAAAAAAAAAAAAAAAAAAAAAAAGAAAAAAGAAAAGGTGACCCTAATGTAAAATTTGAAAAAAAAAGATAAGAAAAAAAGATAATTTTTTAATTATATAAAAAGGAAGAGATCTATAAGTTAATTTCCCCAGCAAAAAATTGAATTATTTGACCAGTAATGTCCAACTTGTTTTTCTTCAAGATCATGAATGCGGAATAAGATTTTTCAATTCAAGAAACATGCTCAAGGTTTAAAAACCAGAACAAGTAGGGCTATATAATTCATTTGGCTCAAAAATTAATTTAAGTAGAACAAATTACTCGAATATCCTTAATTGTTTTGGATCACGCACATAATAATTTGGGGTTCTTCAAAATATAGACTTGTATATTTAAAGGTTGCAAAAAATCTCATTTTACTTTTGGATTTGAGAAATAGACTTGTATATTTAATATTTTACACTCAATTTCGGCTTTTACTCTAAATTTAATTTCTTTTATATATCAGATTAAGCTCAAATTTGGATGCTCATATTTATCACTATAAAAAATATAATAATTCAATAATTTCAAAGTTAAAATAGATCTATATTGTAATATGTATTTTGACAATTTTTTTTATTTTTTATTTTTATTTTTTATACATGTGATAGTCAGAAGATATACGTATCAAATTTCAGCTTAATCTGAAGTATAATAAAATCAACACACACGCTCTCAAAAAGTGAGATTTGCATATAAAATATCAAATATAGGAGACTATTTTTAGATTCTAAAAATAAAATGCGATTCAATTTATAAATTCCCCTAAAAGATTTATAGAAGACTATTTTTAGATTCTAAAAATAAAATGCGATTTAATTTATAAATTCGCCTAAAAGATTTTTTTTTGTTTTACTTGTTCTTCTAAAACGAGATAGAAAATATAGTTACACAATCTAGACATTAGAATGAGAAAATCTATAGTGAGAAACGGATCATCAAACGAAGATAATTCTGTGAGCCCGGCGGCCTACAGCAAAGTCTAGGCTGGATGGCTCAGATTGAACAAAAAGAGGTAATCTCAGACGTTCAGAACGGCGGACATGTTTACCGTATTTTTTGGCAGTGTATATTTTTTTGGAGCTCCTAAATGAAACGTTCAAAATTTAGATTTTTCATATCGTTACTTTTTTGAAAAAATACTCTTTTTACTAACATACAAATCTAGTCAGTGTCACTTTTTTCTTCAATCTCGGCTGTCCAGCTAGTCGGCTCATGTGATCATATTCCTTAATCTTTGGTCTTAGAAAGGCTCAAAATTTGGTTGATCAGAGTGAATCAATTGGACCAATATTTTTTAAAAATAATTAAGAATAGCTATTTAGTGTTATAAAATATATTATAGAAACTAAAAAGAGATGTTTAACTGTATTAGCCAATCTAATCCATCTAAATTGATTGATCCGACTAGCCAAAATTGATAAAATGTTAATTTAACTATTTTCAAATAGGCCGCATTTTTACTGTGGGGCTACACCAACCAATGCACTGAACTGCGATATGATTTTTAGGAGGGAGGGAATATAAGATGAGTGTGCATAGCACGCTTATGCAGGATCATTGTACAACTCCCTTAGGCAATAGAGCTACTTGAGAGAATTTTTTTTATCCGAAACTTTGGAATCTAAAGATAACAAAATGATTATCTTTCAAGAGGAAAAAAAGAGAAGAAAATATTTTGAGTTCTTTAATATCTCGATCTTTTTGTTTGTTTGACAATATCACAGAGCTTTTATTGAGAACATAACGCAATACACATGGATTTACACAATTAGACTCAGTAATATTGAGATTTTGCAAATCTACCCCCAATCTTGACTGCCTAACTGCAACATCATTGGCCTCATGGTAAACATTATATAAACCCATGACCTCCAACCATACTGCCTACAATCTCCAATGTGGTTTTAACTCTTTTTTGTTTTTTTTTTTGTTTTGGGTAATTATGTGAGAAAGACAGGCCCCTATTTGTTTTTTCAAGTACGGGGTGCTACCACCATAATGCAACCCTTTCCTAGGTTTTGACTCCTTTTTGTATCAATTAATGACATTTAGAGAGTATCATTCAATGATGCAAGGTAATGCAAGTTGCCTTTGGGAGATCAACTTTAGGCCTTGTAGTAGTGCCCAAAATTCTGCATGATTTGTCCAGGCCCTACGGCAAGTTGTTTGCTGTTGTTGTCTTTAACACCCAATCCTGCCCTCCTAAACCTAGATATTCCTATTAAGCTTAGCTAATTACTTCAAATTCTCAAATTTTCTTTTTGGAATTCCTCATTAAGCTTAGCTAGTTACTTCAAATTCTCAAATTTTGACCGAGTTTAGATTTATTTTGATTTGAGACATTAAAGAAATTCGAGCTTATATTGATGTCAACAAAGAAATATTGATGAAATTCAAATGAGAAGGGTGATTTTCAACATCATAGACCATGAAGATGGCTCCGTCATTTAAGAGAGGATATACTATATATTTTGTTGCAACAAATGCCATGAGATCAAAATGGCGTAATGGAAGTGTGGTGGCCTATAATCCATAGGTCCCAAGATCAAAACCTGGCTTTCAATTATGGTTCTAATATTTGAATAAATATATTTTATATATTTTGTTATAATATTTAAAAATACATGAAATATATTTAATAAATTCATGAAATACATTTAAATATATTGATATTTTTATTTTTAAATCGGGTATGGGTCTAGGTCCGAGTCCCACATTATATTTTTGGGTCTAGTCGGGTTCGGATCTGAGCCCAACATGATAGGGAACAAGTTGGACTACACCCGATCGGTTGGGTCATGGTCAAGCCAGGTCCGTTGTTTGAGTCCAGACCTAAACAGAGCCCACATTGACATGTCAAATGGACAGGTCGGTCCAATCCCATTCCCAGCCCTTCCTGAATGTTCCATTAAATCGGATGATAGTGGAGCCACCAAATCACCCTATCGTGACTATGCTTATGTAAAATTTAGGGTGAGTCTATTTTATGTTTATTAATTAAAATTTTCAAAATTATTTTAAAAGAACACGAATAAAGGCGAATAAAAATTTTGCTTGTTTATTTATTTGTAGACTCTATTTCATTTGGATGAGTTTGCTACGACATATTTCTCTCCTCTGAGGATTTTTTAGTTAGAATTTTAAAAAACAAGCATAAGGAAGGGCTTTCTTGTAAGTATTTTATTTTATTAGATCAATTTTGAAAATTCAATTCATTTTCATGTACCCTTTACTTTCTCTCTACCAATCTCATTTCAGGTTCGCGCCCATGTATCCAACAAAATCTAGAATTAGAAAAAAATATCGAAATCAAGGTATCAAAGAACCAAATAGAAAAAGACAAGTTTCAATTTTTTATTTTTTGTGGACTTCATTTCATTTGAATTTCCTAACTAATTAATGGTACATTTTCTAATTAGAAATTAAAAAAATAAAACTAAATGACAAAAGCAAGGTCTTAGAGTATACTATGAGACCATATTTTTTTTTACAAGGAAGTCGCGATCACTTTTATCCAATAGATATAAAATCCAATAGAGGAAATTTGTTCGGGGAAATGACTGGACAATATTTCTTTGAAGAATTTGTTTCCTGAGGTTTATAGTTGAGTGGTGAATAAACAAGCTTACATAGCAGAGCTTGTTGTGGAGGGGCAGGGAACTGAATGTACTTGCAAGATTGGTCTTAGAGTTAGAAGGGTAAATAAAAGCATAGAGCATCAGTTCATTTCATTGATGCAGAAATTAGGCTATTTTTGTTTCTTTTTTCACAGACAGGATTAGCTATTCGAGGAACTTTCCCCTACTGGCATCTTTTTAGTTAGCTCCCTTCATATTGAGGTTAGTAATGATAGAATCTTTGAGATGATCAATAGGAATACCAAAGTTTGGGCAATTGAAACACCAAATCGAGTTGGAGCTTTTCTGTGGCTATTGGAGCAAGGGTTCTTACTGGGGATCAATTAAGAAAGGGGGGAAGATTCTTGTTAATGTATGTTTCTTATGCAAGAATGCGGATGAAGATTGCAACCATCTTTTTATCCAATGCCCTTTTGTGGGGTATATGTGGTTCTGGGCTGCTGGAATTGCTAATTGGCAGTGGGTGATGCCAGAGAACATCACATAACTTTTTGCAACTGTCCTCAGCCCCCTTTTCCTAAACCTGGATTTCATCTATGGCGAATTCTGGTTGCAGCAATCTGCTGGTCCATCTGGAAAGAAAGAAATTATAAGATTTTTGAGGGAGGTGCATTCAATCGAAGTGGCCATTAAAGGGATTATGAGGCTTACAATTATGTAGGCTCAGTCTTCTTTGAATATAATGATGTATCTGAAAGAGCTATTCTTTACCAATTTTGCAGACATTTTTCTTCATTGTCCTCACAAGACTCAGTAATCATCTCAATGGATTGCACCTCCCCTTGGTTGGTTGAAACTTAATTTTGATGATAGTGTAAGGTCTCAAACTCTTTCAGTTGGTTTTGGTGGGCTACTTAGGAATCATGAGGGCCCCACTATCTTTTCCTACTACGATAGTCTTACTTACTGTGATATCAATGAAACGGAATTAAGAACAGTGCAAGAATGAGTCTCAAGACTGTAGAGCAACCATGTGCGCATTATAATTGAGGGAGATTCGGCGAATGTTATCAATTAGAGCAAACATCCTCCCTCGGTCCCTTGGCATTTGACCTCCATTCTAGATAATATTTATTTGGCCATCAAGGACAAGGAGGTTCAATTCTGCCACACGCTCAGAGATAGAAATGGCGATGCTGATTTTTTAGCCAAACTAGGCTCCTCCTAGCTCTTTCTCTCACTCGTCTCTCTCTATCTATTTTCTTTTTTCTTTTTCTTACTCATCTTTGTCTCCTCTTTTCTTTTGCTTTTTCTTTTTATCTCTCTTTTCTCCTTTTGTACCTTGTAATTGTTGTAAGCGGAAGCTCTAAATTCGATGGGCTAATATTTGGAAAATAAAGCATAAAAAATAAAGCATGAAACATATTAAATAGGAACACAAAGATTTACGTGGTTTACCCCAAAAGGGCTACATCCACAGGCACAACAAACAGAAAACCACTATATCAATGAAAGTTACATGAAAGATTTTGGAACAAATCTCGACAAAAACACAGTCGAGCAAACCATTTTAAATCGCTCTCCATTCGTTCTTTTTACTTCTGACGACTACTACCGACAATACCAGATATAGACGTGAGAGCAATGAGAAACTGACTTCATCTCTAACTAAAAAGAAAAACAATAAAAAATCTCTATGAGAACTACTTCTCTACAAAAAACAAACCTCTCAATCTTCAAGAGTCTAAGAGAAATACTATCACAATGTTTTTGTCTAAAGAAAACTCTCTTCTCTCAAAGAGGAAACCTTGCATTCTATGCATGGGAGGTTCTGCCCTTCTATCTCATTAGAAGAAACCACAATTCTCATATGGTGACCCAAATAGGGCTCACAAATTTTCGCCACTTTCATCCCATATATATATATATATATATATATATATATATATATATATATATATATATATATATATATATATATATATATATGGAAAATACTACGTAACACCTATAGAAGAAAATGAATAATGATTTCGCCTACCCCCATCATCGTTCAAAGTTCATCGCGTGGTCACAATTGTGACCCGTAGTGTTTTATTTTTTATTTTTTTTCTATAAATCAGAATGACCTGAAATTTGGAGCGTGTATTCATAAAAAATAGCAGAATCTTCTAAAATTAAAAAAAAAATATTTTACATGAAAACAATTGACCAAAGTACCTAAAAACATTTCAGGGGTATTTTAATCAATTTAGTTTTTACAGATAATGGTTTTTATATTTTTATTAGATGCGCCTCAGTAAGATCTACATACCCTCCAAATTTTAGATCATTTAGATTTGTAAAAAAAAAAATAAAAATAAAACACTACTAGACAATCGTGACCGTGGGATGAAATTTGGACGGTGATGAGGGTAGGTAAAATCACTATTCATTTTTGTTTATAGGCGTTGGAAAGACTTTTATTTTTCATATATATATATATATATATATATATATATATATATATATATATATATATATATATATATATATATATATATATATATATATATATAAGTTAGGAATCCATACAAAATAGGAAACTTCCTAGAGATATTACCTATATCTCGACATATCTAAGAGTCCTAATCTTTTTGGATTTTTATTTTCTTTAGGAAACTTATCAATATCAATCACAATCCCACATAATATGAGATTTTTTAATGTGAGTGATTTTGTATAGCACCCAATCCAACAATAATTTCCTTACTCAATGAAATTACTTAATCATCCTATCTTCATAGGACGGTTCATAGTTTTTTGTTTTCATTTTTTTATTCTACATATCATTTTGAAACAAAATTTGGGGCATGCATAGATCTGATAGGGGCGCACGTGATAAAAATAATAAATAAATATTTTCGGTGATAAACATTTACCCGAACACCCTTGAAAATATCAAGGGTATTTTGCTTATTTATATTTATGGGAAGTGTTTGTTTTTTATTTTTTCCAAGTTCACCACAAATTTATGATGGGACGTCCAAAATTTCATCCAAAAATGTTTGGTAGAAAAAAAAGAAAATAAAATAGTGTTTGGTGTGACATTGTAGCACGAACAATCGTAGCCATCGATGTTGAATCAAACGGCTAAGAAATGGGGTCACATATAACTTATATGTTGTTGAGGCCACACATAAAGTTTTCGCCTCTAAAATTCACGTTCCATAGTTTATCTTGTTGTTGGGCGCGGTTTCTTGCCCTATTTTATTGTTTTTTTTATATGGATAGAAATGTTCAGTTACGTGCCATATGCATAGGTAATTCATTTGAAGAGAACAACTTACTGTCGCGTTTGGACATGGACACATACATAAATGATAGAGAACAAGAAGGGATGAAGCCAAAGGTCATTGGGATATTCCAACACTTGTATTGGGGTGTGAAATGGGTCGGGTCAACCCCTTGGATCTGATGGGTCCACCGATTGGGTTTCGACTGTGACCATGATAATGGACTTGACGAGTTGATTCTAGCTTGGATCCTATCAGATTGGGTCTGGTTCAGGTAAACCCAAATCAGTGTATATTGGTATAAAATATATAAGGAAAATACTTACAAACACTCACGAGTGAATTTTTATAGTTGTTCGCTAATAGTTTAACACCATCCAATGTCAAAGTTGCATTTGAATTTTAATATTTTTTCTATGAATTAGATTCATCTGAAAATTGGAGCGTATGTACATATAAAAACCACATACATAAGTAAAATATTAAAAATAATTCTCAACAAATAAATGATAAAAATATCCTTGAAATATTTATAAGAGTAAATATTTATTTAAAAAACATGTTAATATATTCATATTTCTTACTTTGGACCGGCCTGATTTTTCTCTCTTCAGGTGATCTGGCAGCTTTAATAGAAAAGGTATGACATTCACATCATGTGAATGCATTGAAGGGAGCACAATTTAGATAGAATTTAAAATCATCTAATGGCTATCAAATAGTTTTGTTTCTATATTTTTATTTTATATGATGACCAGTGGTTTAAAAATTCGCTTATAACTGAAAATTGAGCGTGTGCGTGTCTAAAGGAAGCCGACGACGATTTGTAGCGATAACTCAGCGGTCATGGTATACATGTCTAAAGGCGAACCGGCGACGTTTTATAGTGATAACTTAGCGGTCATGTGTGCAGGTCTAAAGGCGAACCGGCGACCATTTTGTAGCGATAACTCAGCGGTCACGGTGTGCATGTCTAAAGGAAACCGGCTACGATTTGTAGCGATAACTCAGCGGTCATGGTGTGCATGTCTAAAGGCCAACCGGCGACGATTTGTAGCAATAACTCAACAGTCATGTGTGCAGGTCTAAAGGAAACCGGCGACGATTTGTAGCGATAACTCAACAGTCATGGTGCGCATGACTAAAGGCAAATCGGCGACGATTTGTAGTGATAACTCAACGGTCATGTGTATAGTTCTAAAGGCGAACCGACGACGATTTGTAGCGATAACTCAGTGTCACAGTGTGCATGTCTAAAGGCGAACTGACAATGATTTGTGGTGATAACTCAGCGGTCACGGTGTGCATGTCTAAAGGAAACCGGCGACGATTTGTAGCGATAACTCAGCAGTCATGGTGTGCATGTCTTAAGGCGAACCGGCGACGGTTTGTAGCGATAACTCAGTGGTTACGTGTGCAGGTCTAAAGGCGAACCGGCGACGATTTGTAGCGATAACTCAAAGGTCATGGTGTGCATGTCTAAAGGCGAACCGGCGAGGATTTGTAGCGATAACTCATATTTGAGCGTGTGCATGTCTAAAGGCGAACCGGCGACAATTTGTAGTGATAAGCGGTCATGGGGGGTTCATAACTCGGCACGGGGTTCATAATGTGTTAACGCACACACATTAACAAGCAGCCACCACAAACAATTTATACCAATCAAATCTTCTCTAAAACTTCGATGTAGGATAATTCCCATCAAACGGTGTACGTGCAAATAAGGTATTGGTGCTCTCTCTCTCACTCTCTCATATGTATAATGGTGTATATGTATAAAGTAAATTACATACTTTATAAGCTCTCTCTGTCATTTGTATAATGGTGTATATGTATAAAGTAAATTAGATACTTTATAAATAGCTCTCTCTGTCATTTGTATAATGGTGTATAAATTAAATATTTCATAAATAGATCTCTCTCTTATACAACGACATCTATCAAATGAAATAGTTTATTTAAGAGAGAAAAATAACATTAACTCATACCACTTTAGAATTTATTTCTACATTGATAAACAAATATTTTATTTTATTTATTTTAATTTATGTACATTATAAATTATGTGATGCATTATTTTTTCTTATAGTTGTCAATAATACATTTTAAATTAGATAATATTACAAGATATTTTGGATTTGTTATTATTTGTATAATAAAATAACTATATAATATAAACCAACAATTTCAATTTCGGTATATAACATTATAGTTAATTAGGTTGTAATAATTTTGGATTATGTTAGTTAGGTTGTAGTAATTTGGGGTTTTTTTTTAGCGAGTTAGGGTTTTCCGTCAATTCGAGATTTTGGTGGACATTTTTTCATCGATTTAATCCATTCTTTATTGTAGTCCTTGTATGATTATATACTTCATCCATGATAATTCTATGATTTTTCTTTTGTATGATGTAAATTTAATGGTTAATATAAGTTCATACATGGAAAAACAATCTCAATATTCGCATATTGATGAAAAAAATGAAAGTTAATAATGTAGTACCCCGATTTCTTATTGGGTTCCTAAAAAAAAATATTTATAATGAATTTTAGCAATTTTTTTGGATTTGTTTTAAGGCTTAATCCGACCGGTTTGGCCGATTCCCGATCCGGATCTCCAATTTATCGTTCTAGATGGGTTTTGGGGGGTGCGCAATCCGGGGCACCGATCCATTTTTTAAACATAATGACTATATTTTTCTTAAATTTGGTAAGTAAATGTATTTTTATACCGTAGACGAAATAAAAATAATAAAATTATTTTGCCAAAAATAATTAGAATATCCCTTAATGTTTCATAAATATTTTGGTCAATTTTTGTTAAAAATATATTTTTTTTATTTTTCTAAGTACACCTATAGAATTGTATCTACTCACCAAATTTTAAATAAATATAATTTTTAAATTAAAATAAATAAATAAATACAAAACCATTTTATGGCCATTAGAAGTGGACCTGATGAATCTCAATCTTTGGAAGTCCACTATGGACGTGGATTTTTGCAGAAATTTGGCAGCAATTTCTCAATAAAAGCACACATTCAATACCCCTCGGGCCAAACTGGAAATGCTTCATTTCATAATGCTACAAAAGGAAACAAATAAAAAGGAAATAAATATCATATTGAGAGAGGGCAAAAATTCTTATGTACAAGGACTATTGTAACTTAGGGACAATTTGGATACCTAGAAATATATTGTCCATAAAATATATTACTGACGTATGTTTTACTGCTTAATACATTACCTGCAAATGGATTGTCACTGTTTGGGTAGTATTTAGTTGGAACTTGAAAAATACATTATTACTGTTTGGCTATGTACAAAAGAAATATGGAAAATGCATTACCAACATTTTTTTTTTCTCTTTTTTGGCTTTATACCGAAGACATGGTTGAGCGTACAATCCCTATTAGTATGTAGCTTAAACTTTATAATTGCATCAGACATAAGAATTAGCCACACCTTTTGTATGCCTTTGCGTCTTGACTTGGAATCACATGTTTTCAAGATGTTAACAATTTGGAATAACATACTTTTATTATGATAAGCTATCATATTTTTTATGTTTTCTTTTCTTGTGCTAAAGCCATGGCAAATTCAAAAGAAAAAAAAAGTTTGAAGAAATTTGGCTTGTAACCTAGAAGGCTTTATGACTAAATGAGATGTATTGGAGGACAAACTATATTGGGGCATTGGAGGAGATTGAAGAGGTAAATTAATTTAAAAAAGTTCTGAAAAAAAAATAAATTTCAAATATGCTGCTTTGACGATTCTCTACGAGTGAACTTAAGTATTTTAAATTTATTAGCAAACAACACCAAAAAAGAAAAAATAAGGCCAAAAAAAATAAATAGACTGATCGTAGCCGAGAACCCAAATCCGTATTGTTTGCAGAATCCAAAAACTAAATTTTGGATATCTGGAATGAGAACCCAAATCCATTTTTTTTTGGAATAATAGATATTGGTTGTAGAACCCAAAAAAATAAATTTTGTATATCTGGAAATAAACAATAGCTAGGTTTCAGATTTTGAGGTTTAAATATATATGTGATTCGGTTTCTAGAGAGAGATATTTGATTTTTAAGGTTTAAATATATGTGTTCGTTCTAGATTTTGAGGTTTAAATATATATGTGATTTGGTTTCCAAAGGAAGATATTTAATTTTTGAGGTTTAAATATATGTGCGATTCGGTTTGTAAAATGAGATATTGGTTGTTATCACAGTTCTCCGATTAGCCGTCCAGCGCCTAATAGATTTTTTTTTAATAGATTTATTGATTTTTAGGGAAATCTCGGATAATTTTTTCCATTTCTTTACCATTAAAGTTAATTTATTTTCATTTGCAGGTTCCCAAACGGCTCCTTAGTTTCATTCAATTGTCCACATAACAAATGAAAGAATAAAAAAAATGAGAAATTTGAATAAAAAAATGAGAGATAAAATGAATAGATCCTAGTAGTTTCCCATTCGTTTGATCTTGAGTCGATCCCATTTCCCCTGCTACTGATGTGCTAACAGTTTGAAGCAGATTATCCAGATACTCCTCGAGATACTTCTGCATCGGCCATAACGTTCACCCCATATACTTTAAGATCAGAGTAACATGCACTTTTCTTTCTCCATTGTTCACTCAATATACTTTCTCCAATATCTTGTTGATAGAAAAAAATTATAATTCAGCCATTTAAGATCAAATCCCTTTTCTTTCTCCATTCTTCACCCAATATCCTTTCTCCAATATCTTTTTGATAGAAAAAAATAATAATTCAGCCATTTAAGATCAAATCTAATAAAGTGGCGACTACATTATAGTTAAAGACTATCATTTGATTTAATTCTTTTTATATAATAACCGCTTTTGACTCCCTATTAGAAAACTAGAAATCAACCAACCAAATTCACTGTAACTCAATAACCAATCAAAGAATAAAAAAAATATTTATATTGTGGAAAATATAGAAACCTCAAGGTTAGGAACAATATTTTCTTTAGTCTTATGTGTATACCCATATTAAGAAAGTAGTTCATTACTTATGTTAGTTCTTTAGTAGTACACAACTTTGTTCCTAAACATCAATACAAGTTACTATATTTTCCACACATATTAATGCAAGAAGGATCACTTTCTTTTCAATAACCAACTAAAACCAAGCTAAAGAAATGTAATCTGAACATTCACTTCTATCCAAATACTCACAAAAACAAAATGGAAAATAAACAAGAGAAACCATTCGTTAAAAATCTCTCCTCATACAAGAATTTCCATTTTAAAAAAAGAATTATAGTTTAAATAAGAATTCCCGCAAAAACAGGGAATTTTAGTTAAAACAAAAATTCCTGAGAAAAATACAAACGTAGAAACAAAGAAAAAAAAAAAAGAGGGGTGTGTTCAATTTCTTGAAATCTCTTTTTACAAAACTTTAAGGATAAAAAATAATTATATTGCATAGAGAGGGATAAAAAATAATTATATTGCCTAGAGAGAGCAACTAAGAGAAAGAAGTCTTACAGAGAGAAACTCAGAGAAAAATGGATGGAGAGAGAGAAATGACATGGTTTTCAAAATGTATACTCCAATACCTGGTTCTGGTGGTGAATCGTTGCTATGGCAAATAAACTCACACATTAAATTGGCATTTAAGCTGCATTTGACCTAACATAAGAACGTGCTGGAAACAAAAAGAAAAAGTAGCAAAAAACGGTTCAATGTTTAATATAGTTAGTTAGGTTATGATAATTTTGGATTGAGTAAATCGAAATAATAAATGTTTAATACTTTGATGTGAAGCTAAATTTTTATTTTATATGATAAATTGTTTTGTTAATCTTATTATGTAGAAGTATTTTCTAATATTTTAAATTGTTTTGATGTAATATTATAATATTATATTATAATTAATTATTATATAAGCATTTAAACAGGAAAACAACGGCTCAATATTCATCTATTTTTATAAAGTAATGAAAGTACATAAAGCACCCATCCTAATTTCTTTTAGAAACTAAAAGAACACAATTTTTAGAGATTTATAGTAATTTTTTGAAAAGTTTTTGAGACAACTTGCCGATTCAAATGATTCTCCGATCCGACACGGGTCCATTGATCCGACACGATTTTTGAGGTAAACAATCCGGATTGTCAATCCGTTTTTTTAACGTTGATCATTACTATTAGTAATTATGATATTTACATTTATTATAATATATGTGGATATTTCACATTATATTATTATTGATATACATAAATATCACACGACGTAAATTTTCTTTAAAATGGGAATTTTAGATAGAGATCAAGTATATATACGTAACCTCTATATATATGCTAGGATACCGTATAATATTGCAACATATATATTAATAATTAGCTACATGGGTCTTTTGTTTCAAGAGTTCTTATATAAAAAAAAAATCGTAAATCATCTTAAAGTCTCTCATCTTCTTCTCTCTTCATAATCCCATAAATACGGGAGCAATGAGATCGTTGATAAGATTGAGTTTGCTCCAAATTGATTTCGTGGATATAATAAGCATCTAAACTCGATCCAATATACTTTATTTATCGCTCTCTATCTCTAATTAGAACATAGAAAAAGAAATATAGTATGTTTAGATAAGGATTGATTTGTTGATATAGAAAGTATCTCACATGGATTTTATTGTCCCCACGTAGCCATCCAATTTAGATCAAGTGAGCCATTGACCATTTGATGTAGATCCGTTGTCTCAAAGTAATTTTATTTTTAGAGTTTTTTCTAAAAATTGTATGAATATGAAATTTGGTACTTATCATCTTCTCAATAGGACGCACCAACAAAAATATTAAAAAGAATTTTTTAATAAAATATAATGACCAAATCCCTCTTCAAATAGATAAAGAAGTATATAAGCATTGAGATCATCTTAGTTGTCCATTCAGACATACCAGCACTAATTTTAAGAGTCTAAGCAAGAAGTACCGTGCACTAATTTTGGCAAGAGATTAGATAGAGTGAAGTATATATATTGATGTCATCTTAGTTGTCCATTCAGAAATACCAGCACTAATTTTAGAAGTCTAAAGAAAAGAGATTAGATAGAGGGAAGTATATAAGCATTGATGTCAACTTAGTCGTCCATTCAGAAGTACCAGCACTAATTTTAGAAGTCTAAGGAAAAAGTACCGCGCACTAATTTTGGCAAGAGATTTTAATGAAGCATTGATATACAACAATTTTAGGAAAATATTAGAGGTTATTTTTGGTAATTCAATGGGGATGACGAATCCCTACCCGATTTTAATTTTGGCAAAGAGAATTGAATGAAGAGATTTTAATAGGAAAATATTAGAGGTCATTTTTGGTAATTTAGTGGGGATGACGAGTCCCTACCCGATTTTCATTTTGGCAAGAGATTTTAATGAAACAGTGATATGCAACAATTTTAGAAAAATATTGGAGGTTATTTTTGGTAATTTAGTGGGGATGATGAGTCCCTACCGGATTTTAATTTGGCAAGAGATTTTAATGAAACAACAATTTAATTTTAGGAAAATATTGGACGTTATTTTTGGTAATTCAGTGGGTATGACGAGCCTATACCCGATTTTAATTTTGGCAAGAGATTTAGTAGTGATGTGAACCAATTTTAGAAAAATATTGGAGCTTATTTTTGGTAATTCAGTGGGGATGACGAGCCCGTACCCAATTTTTTAAAATGGTTAGTGGTTTTTTAATGCATTAGGCACTTTTAGGAAAATGTTGGAGGTTATTTTTAGTAATTTAGTGGGGATGACGAGCCCCTACCCATTTTTTAAATGGTTAGTGGTTTTTTAATGTGTTAAGTGATAATGGAAGCATGGACCTTAGCTAGGCACAAGAGATGCTACCACAACGACCCCAATACCAAACTATGATAAGAAGTATCACACACTAATTTTCTCTCCTACAAAAGACTCCCTTTGTCTCTACTAAGAGAACAACAAGGATTAGAAGGCTAAATTCGGACTTGAATATGTTAATTGAAATTGCCACCAAAATCGAAATTGAAATAACACCAAAAAAAAAAAAGAATGAAAATAACATGGAGTTAATAAGATCATAATTGCCACAACCAAAGAAAACAAGGGATGCAAATAAATTATTGGTTCAATAGATGAAAAGAGAATGAATGCCAAAGTAATAATTCTCTCCGAAGAATAATTCCAATAACAAGTTACTACTGCTGAAGTAATTGCAGTTACAATTAAGATGTTAAAGGAGACCGCAAAATTACATTTGGCATTATTTCGAACTTAAAACCAACAAAATTCGGCAACTATGGAGGAATCAAAGTTTTTATAAATTAAGTCATGAGAAGAAAAACCTCTTATCTTTTCCATTCATAAAAAGCTCACTACAAAAATACCCAAGTCTCATCAAATTGAGAAGTCACCCCACTTGAATATAAAATAAAAAACTAAAAGAAAATCTGTCCCTATAACCACGTTTCACTTTGGTTAAATAGACACACTCTCTCTCTCCTCATATCTCCTCTTTTCAAGGAAATATCTCTACCTCCATAAAAAAAATCTCAATTCAAATTTTAACCCTATGCAAATAGGAGTTTCCTTCAGCCCTTAGTTTCCATCCTCATTTACTCCTTGTAGTGGCAATGGAGGAGTGTTTCTCGATAGGGAAAGACATGAATGTGCCCTGCTAGATAGTCCTTACCATCCTCCCCATTATAACCCACCCATAGAAACCCCCTCCTCATATTCAATTTCATAGAACTCCTCTTCACCAATTTATTTCGCCTTACATCGTAGAGTAGAAGCTCTATTTTATTCTTTATACACGTAAGTGAGGGGTCCATAGCCACTACTAATGCATAATGTTGGTGAAAGATTATATCCCTAGAAGGAAAACAGAGGAGAGGCTCACAATCTTTCCAAAGGCCAACCCTAGCTTTCTCCTCCCAATGGAACACCATCACCCCAGCTTTCCCCTCCAACAGGCAAAGGTTCCAAATCCTTAGCACTTCTTTTATGGACACATCAACCAGGCAAATCTTATCTCCACTCCCACCCTCCACTAATTTGAACTTCTCGTCTTTGTCGTCGCCTCTATAAAGGGGAGTGGTCACCGAGGCTTTCACTTCAGAAGGCAACGCAAGGGTTGCCCACTTCCCTCTATCCAAATCAAAGATTGCAACCCTGATGCGAGCTGTTTGATAGTCATTGTAGAGTCGGTAACATCTTCCTTTTATGCACAAGTAAGTAGCCGGATGAGGAAACAATTCAAAACCATCTGTTATTTTCTTCCAGTATCCATTGGAGGAGCTAAACAACCAATGCTCAACACCAATCGTTGTATATAGGAAAAAGGTCACCAAAATTGTGAAGGATACGCTACTAGGGTTGAAATAAAACCCAAGGATGCGGCCTTTAGATTTTCTAGACCATTGTGGGAGCCTAGGGAGGGCAATGTGGTCATGCGTTGCGGGGTTACAGATCGCGAGGGGCAGAGCATCATTGAATTCCCAGGGCATGTAGCACACCAAGCCGTTGCTATGCGATGCTACATTGATTTGCTTGTGATGATCACCACTTAATAATTTTATGGGTTTCAGGGGTATCTTTGCGCCGTTCACTATATCAGAGAGGCGTAGGCAAAAGAAGCCCTTCATGGTATAGAAGAGGGCAAAAGGGGCAGAAGGTAAGCGATGAGAGATATAATGGATTCGAGCAAGGTAGAGAGAGGAGAGAAATTGTTTCCATGATTTTGACAAGCACTTAAACTTGCAGATGGATTTTACAGGCAACGATGGGATGATTCGTTCAATAAGATCGTTTGGAAGTCCATAGGAGTATTCTTCATGTGAAGAAGTTTCTCTTTTAGGCATAGGATTGGGAGGGAGAAGAAAGTGGTGGTGGGGTATTTCTTCTTGTGAAGAGGTTGCCATAAGAGAGGAATTGTAAGAGACAGAGAAGAGAGGGTGAGACAGAGAAGAGAGAGTTAATATATAGATGGAGAGATATTTTAAGCTATACGCAAACAAACGAATTCTCACTGTAGATAGGAGAGTTTATAAATATCACCTTCATGTACCAATAGAATCCTAATCGAAACCATACGTGGGAGAGAAAAGGAGATATAGAGGGAAAGGATGCATGATAGATTTCTATAGATACTTTGAAAAAAAAAAAAAAAAAGAGATATAGCAATTTTTTTGTTGACTAATGAGATAAGACAATTTCTAAATTTTAAAATTTGGATGGGTAAAAAGAAAAAGTTTCAATAAGTCAAATATCCCTCTAACAAGATGGCTTTGAGATAGATATAGAGAGAAAGAGATATGAAGGGAAAGCATGTATAAGAAATTTCTATAGAAACTAGAGAGAGAGTGTTAAAGGCTTTGAGATAGATATAGAGAGAAGGAGATATGAAAGGAAAGAATGTATAAGAGATAGGAGATATGAAGGGAAAGAATGTATAAGAGATTGTTATAGAAACTAGAGAGAAAGAGACATGGAGAGAGATTTTAAGAGAGATAAAATATTTTTTTTATAGAAAGATTATATGTAGGAGAGAGAGAGGAAAAGGTGGGGAGAGAGAATGCGCGTGGATGGATTTTATAAAAGACAAGAGATTTTTGTAGAAGCTTACGTAAGAGATTTTTATTGAACCTTATGCTTAGAGGAGAGAGATTTGAAATTAACGATATATATAAATATAGATAATTCTTGAGTTTGAGAGATTTTAAAAGAGATAGAGAGATTTTTATTCAAGCTTATGTACTAGAGATTTTCATGGAATCTTGTGTAGAAGAGAGAGAAAAAAAGAAACGTGGATAGGAAGAGAGAAAGCATGAGAGATTTTAGGGGTGATTAAGATTGAAAGATTTTTATGGAAAGAACCATAAAAAATGGGGACAATGGGTATATATATATATATATATATATATATATATATATATATATATATATATATATATATATATATATATATATATATATATATATATATATATATATATATATCGATATATATGTATATATATAGGAAAATGCTTTTGTGAGCTAATGGGCTCATAAGAAAAATTGAGTCCAATAGTTCAGATTGAATCTAGGCTGATCTAACGATCACGGATACCTGATAGTATTTTAATTTTTTTTCTACAAATCTAAATCACTTGAAATTTTAGACGTGTAATGATAAAAATAGGTGAATATTCGAAAAATAAAAAAAAATATTTTACATGAAAAAATATTACCAAAATACCCCTGTAAACTTTCAATGATATTTTGGTCATTTATAATGTTTTGGATTTTTTTATATTTTTATTACGTTTGGTTAGATGAGAAGAATATTCACCTAATATATATATATATATATATCTATCTGGAAGATGCTACTAGCTCATATAATAGTATAAATCCAATGGTCCAATTTGAATCTGGACCGATCTCTCTCTCTCTCTCTCTCTCTCTATATATATATATATATATATATATATATATATATATATATATATATATATATATATATATATATATATATGGAAGATGCTACTAGCTCATATAATAGTATAAACCCAATGGTCCAATTTGAATCTGGACCTATCTAACGGTCGAGTGTGTTTGAATTTTTAGGTGAATGTTTTTCTCATCTAGCCGCACCTAATAAAAATTAACAAAAATAATCTGAAAAATTAAAATAAACCAAAATAACCCCAAAAATTTATTGGGGTATTTTGGTTATTTATTTTCATATAAATATTTTTTTAATATTTTTAAATATTTACCTATTTTTTATCAACACATGTCTAAAATTTCAAGTGATTTGGTTTCGTAGAAAAAAAAATTAAAATTCAAACACTATCGGGCATCCGTGATCGTTAGATCGACCTATATTCAATTTGAGCCATTGGACTCATATTTTCTTATGAGCCCATTGGCTCACAGAAGAATTTTCCGATATATATATATATATATATATATAGGGAAAATATGATTTTAGCCCACTAGCTCTTATGAACATATAAGCCCAACTTCCCAGATTGATTATGGGCCGATTTTAACGATCACGAATGTCTAGTAGTGTTTGAATTTTAGTTTTTTTTATACAAATCCAAATCACTTAAAATTTTAGGAATGTATTTATCAAAAATATGTGAACATTCAAAAAATATCAAAAAACTATTTTACATTAAATAAATTGACCAAAATATCCCCATAATGTTTTCGGGGTATTTTGGTTATTTTCTTTACAAATAATTGTTTTTTTTTTTTTTAATAGGTGCGCCATGATGAGAAGAACACACACATAAAATTTCAAATGATTTAGATTTGTAGAAAATTAAATAAAATTCAAGTACTACCTGATATCCATGATCATCAGATCGGCCCAGATTCAATCTGAGTCGTTGGGCTCATATGTTCATATGAGCTAGTAGGCTAATCCCATCTTTTTCCAAACCTATTTTTTTGTTATTTTTTGAAGATTCACCTAGTTTTGATGAACACACCTAAAATTTCAAGTGATTTAGATTTGTAGAAAATAAAATAAAATGCAAATACTATCGGATATCCGTGATCGTCAGATCGGCCCAGATTCAATCTAAGCCGTTGGGCTCATATTTTCATATGAGCTAGTGGGCACTCCAGCTTTTTCATATATATATATATATATATATATATATATATATATATATATATATATGTAAAATAGTAATATTTGTTTATAAGACGTTTTCCTTTTTTTTAATTACTTTGGAAATATAAAAATCGATGTCTACATTTTAAATATAGATTACTTTTTGGAAAATATTTTCACATGAAATATTTCTTTCTGTAGTTAACTGTGGGAATATTTTCATATCAATTGGTCTTAGTGCATCTTTTCAACAATACTCCCACACTCAACCATACAAGAGATTTTTTTATATGAAAATATTTTCTAGAAAACAATTTCACGTGAACCAAACGTCCCACTTTGGATCACTCCAATCCTTTGCTCATTTTACTATTTATATTGCATTGTCCAGTTTCTATGAGTCGCTCTAATTCTCTATTATAAAAATTTGACTATTTATATTTAATTGTCCAGTTCCTTCAAGTCGCTCTAATTCTCTACTAATTAGAATGTCTATATTGCGTTGTTTTGTTCTCTAGATATTTGAAATAATGTTTTTCTATTTTTGGAGGGGGAAGGGTTGGGGGTTTAATTCTTCTTGATCTGACTATTTATATTTTGAAATAGTTCACACATTATATTTCATATTACAGATAAATATTATCAGAAGTAGTGGTCAAAAGTCACCTAAATTTATGTAGGTTCAAGGAATATTATGATCACATTTTCCCTGATAAAGTTACTTCTTTTTCGAATACAAAAATATTGAATATTGGACGCACCCTCGGCAAACAGCAAGTTTATAGATGGAAACAATCAAGTTCATAGATGGAAACAGGTAAAAGAAAATCCCAAAATCCCAGTTACGATGATGACCGAGAAAAGTCATTTTGTACCGTGATAAATGTGCTATAGTGATTAATTTATATTAAGAGGAATTTGTTTTGTAAGGTTCCCAAGAAGTTTTAGTTTTGGAAATTCGAAAAAACATTTGTTGAATAACTGAGGGAAAAAATTAAAAAGAAAAATTCCTATAAAATTTTTAGTACGATTATATGCTAGAGGATGAGGTTTGTATAGAGCCGAGGCTCTAAACACTCAAATTAGAGCCGACCTTCAAATAGTATCAAGAAATATGATTTCAATACTGAAATTTTTTGTCATAGCCTTAAAATATATTTTCATCTTTATTATAAAATTTTAAAATTTAAAAATAGTATAGATCGAACAAATATATGAAAACTTGAAAATCGTGAAAATTGACGGTCAAAAAATGTGTTACAAGATGCTATTTCCAAAACTTGGAATCCATTTTTTTCTCATGTCTATCCATCTTGATGTCGAGATGATCAATTTGATGATATTTGGGTATCAAAACAATCTCTTCTAGTGAAGTTTTTGAGGTAGGCTCTAATTTGATTGAGAGCCCTGGCTCTATATAAACTTTCCCCTTTACTATAAGGAAAAAGTTTATATAAAGGTTCCAACCTTAAATGTAGAACTACGGATGCACTGCAAAAATCCCTCAAAAAAAGTTCTTTTAATGTTAAAAGACCATTTTATTGATCATCTCGACATTCAGATGTATGACTATGAAAAATAATAAGATTTTGAATCTAAAAAATAGTGCATCTTACAACATATTATCTAGATCGTCCATTTTCAAGATTTTCATATGTTTATAGATCTACTTGATTTTAACCATTTTTGGAATTTAAAATTTTATAATTAGATATAAAAATATATTTTGAGATAATCTTAAGAACATTTTACACCAAAATTATATATTATGATAAAATTTGAAGGTCCACCTTAGTTGGATTGTTTAAGATTGCAACCTTATGGAAACCACATCCTTACTATCATACTATTTACTTCTGGTAAAAGGAGGTTACAATCACCCTTGTCAAATTCGAAATTCAACTGCTAGAGGTTACAATCACCACTAATTGTCAAATATGAAATTTAACAACTAGGGGTATGTGATAAATTTTTGATTTTTGCTTTTATGTATTTGATCTTTTTTAATGGGACTAATTTGATGCCCATCGGTTAGGGTTGATTGTAACTTCCTTATATTGTAACCTTAGCTGGGGCACATGTGGTGCTACCACCACGACCCCAACCCCATTTTCACCTACTAACTTAAAAAACCATTAACGATTTAAAAAACGGTTAGGAGCTCGTCATCCCCACTAAATTGCTCAAAAAAAACAATTTGTTTTATAGTTTTTATTCATGACTTGAAGGGAAAATATTTAAAAAGGAAATCGTTTACATTGCAGGTTTTTTAAAAGAAACAACAGAGTTTTTGCTAAATTTGATAGCAATGTATTGCTACCATCTCTCTCTCTAAGGTTGATTATTGAACCAGGATGATATTTAAAAGGAATTGATATGACTCCTAATTTGGATAACTTGGTAGCATTTCTTTCTCTTGTGACTAGCCACACTTCAAAAATCATGCGTGGAAAAATCGCATTTTAGGGTCCAAAAATTGGAGCTATGTCAAATGTGGGTTACAAAGATAGAGTTGGATGTTAGGGTGATTGAAAGTAGGACGATACAACCCAGGCAAGTGTAGACAATTTAAAATTTTTCGTTTTTTTTTTTATTTTCTCTACTTGGATTGCTTACAAGAGTCCAAATACATTATGAGAAACAATACAAACACTAAAAAAGGAATCTTAATGACTCTCACTTGTTGTCATATTCACAAATCTATGTTGCACAAACAAAATTGGATAATCTTGATCTTGGAATTCCGGCAAAAACAGGGAATTTTAGTTAAAACAAAAATTCCTGAGAAAAATACAAACGTAGAAACAAAGAAAAAAAAGAAAGAGGGGTGCGTTCAATTTCTTGAAATCTTTTTTTACAAAACTTTAAGGATAAAAAATAATTATATTGCATAGAGAGGGATAAAAAATAATTATATTGCCTAGAGAGAGCAACTAAGAGAAAGAAGTCTTACAGAGAGAAACTCAGAGAAAAATGGATGGAGAGAGAGAAATGACATGGTTTTCAAAATGTATACTCCAATACCTGGTTCTTGTGGTGAATCGTTGCTATGGCAAATAAACTCACACATTAAATTGGCATTTAAGCTGCATTTGACCTAACAAAAGAACGTGCTGGAAACAAAAAGAAAAAGTAGCAAAAAACGGTTCAATGTTTAATATAGTTAGTTAGGTTATGATAATTTTGGATTGAGTAAATCGAATTAATAAATGTTTAATACTTTGATGTGATGCTAAATTTTTATTTTATATGATAAATTGTTTTGTTAATCTTATTATATGGAAGTATTTTCTAATATTTTAAATTGTTTTGATGTAATATTATAATATTATATTATAATTAATTATTATATAAGCATTTAAACAGGAAAACAACGGCTCAATATTCATCTATTTTTATAAAGTAATGAAAGTACATAAAGCACCCATCCTAATTTCTTTTAGAAACTAAAAGAACACAATTTTTAGAGATTTATAGTAATTTTTTGAAAAGTTTTTGAGACAACTTGGGGATTCAAATGATTCTCCGATCCGACACGGGTCCATTGATCTGACACGATTTTTGAGGTAAACAATCCGGATCGTCAATCCGTTTTTTTAACCTTGATCATTACTATTAGTAATTATGATATTTACATTTATTATAATATATGTGGATATTTCACATTATATTATTATTGATATACATAAATATCACACGACGTAAATTTTCTTTAAAATGGGAATTTTAGATAGAGGTCAAGTATATATACGTAACCTCTATATATATGCTAGGATACCGTATAATATTGCAACATATATATTAATAATTAGCTACATGGGTCTTTTGTTTCAAGAGTTCTTATATAAAAAAAAAATCGTAAATCATCTTAAAGTCTCTCAGCTTCTTCTCTCTTCATAATCCCATAAATACGGGAGCAATGAGATCGTTGATAAGATTGAGTTTGCTCCAAATTGATTTCGTGGATATGATAAGCATCTAAACTCGATCCAATATACTTTATTTATCGCTCTCTATCTCTAATTAGAACATAGAAAAAGAAATATAGTATGTTTAGATAAGGATTGATTTGTTGATATAGAAAGTATCTCACATGGATTTTATTGTCCCCACGTAGCCATCCAATTTAGATCAAGTGAGCCATTGACCATTTTGATTTAGATCCGACGTCTCATAATAATTTTATTTTTAGAGTTTTTTCTAACAATTGTATGAATATGAAATTTGGTACTTATCATCTTCTCAATAGGACGCACCAACAAAAATATTAAAAAGAATTTTTTAATAAAATATAATGACCAAATCCCTCTTGAAATAGATAAAGAAGTATATAAGCATTGAGATCATCTTAGTTGTCCATTCAGACATACCAGCACTAATTTTAGGAGTCTAAGCAAGAAGTACCGTGCACTAATTTTGGCAAGAGATTAGATAGAGTGAAGTATATATATATTGATGTCATCTTAGTTGTCCATTCAGAAATACCAGCACCAATTTTAGAAGTCTAAAGAAAAGAGATTAGATAGAGGGAAGTATATAAGCATGGATGTCATCTTAGTCGTCCATTCAGAAGTACCAGCACTAATTTTAGAAGTCTAAGGAAAAAGTACCGCACACTAATTTTGGCAAGAGATTTTAATGAAGCATTGATATACAACAATTTTAAGAAAATATTAGAGGTTATTTTTGGTAATTCAATGGGGATGACGAGTCCCTACCCGATTTTAATTTTGGCAAGAGATTTTAATGAGGCGATTTTAATAGGAAAATATTAGAGGTCATTTTTGGTAATTTAGTGGGGATGACGAGTCCCTACCCGATTTTAATTTTGGCAAGAGATTTTAATGAAACAGTGATATGCAACAATTTTAGAAAAATATTGGAGGTTATTTTTGGTAATTTAGTGGGGATGATGAGTCCCTACCGGATTTTAATTTGGCAAGATATTTTAATGAAACAACAATTTAATTTTAGGAAAATATTGGACGTTATTTTTGGTAATTCAGTGGGTATGACGAGCCTGTACCCGATTTTAATTTTGGCAAGAGATTTAGCAGTGAGGTGAAACAATTTTAGAAAAATATTGGAGCTTATGTTTGGTAATTCGGTGGGGATGATGAGCCCGTACCCAATTTTTTAAAATGGTTAGTGGTTTTTTAATGCATTAGGCACTTTTAGGAAAATGTTGGAGGTTATTTTTAGTAATTTAGTGGGGATGACGAGCCCCTACCCATTTTTTAAATGGTTAGTGGTTTTTTAATGTGTTATCACATTAAATGATAATGGAAGCATGGACCTTAGCTAGGCACAAGAGATGCTACCACAACGACCCCAATACCAAACTATGATAAGAAGTATCACACACTAATTTTCTCTCCTACAAAAGACTCTCTTTGTCTCTACTAAGAGAACAACAAGGATTAGAAGGCTAAATTCGGACTTGAATATGTTGATTGAAATTGCCACCAAAATCGAAATTGAAATAACACCAAAAAAAAAAAAGAATGAAAATAACATAGAGTTAATAAGATCATAACTGCCACAACCAAAGAAAACAAGGGATGCAAATAAATTATTGGTTCAATTGATGAAAAGAGAATGAATGCCAAAGTAATAATTCTCTCCGAAGAATAATTCCAATAACAAGTTACTACTGTTGAAGTAATTGCAGTTACAATTAAGATGTTAAAGGAGACCGCAAAATTAAATTTGGCATTATTTCGAACTTAAAACCAACAAAATTCAGCAACAATGGAGGAAATAAAGTTTTTATAAATTAAGTCATGAGAAGAAAAACCTCTTATCATTTCCATTCATAAAAAGCTCACTACAAAAATACCCAAGTCTCATCAAATTGAGAAGTCACCCCACTTGAATATAAAATAAAAAACTAAAAGAAAACCTCTCCCTATAACCACGTTTCACTTTGGTTAAATAGACACACTCTCTCTCCTCATATCTCCTCTTTTCAAGGAAATATCTCTACCTCCATAAAAAAAATCTCAATTCAAATTTTAACCCTATGCAAATAGGAGTTTCCTTCAGCTCTTAGTTTCCATCCTCATCTACTCCTTGAAGTGGCAATGGAGGAGTGTTTCTCGATAGGGAAAGACATGAATGTGCCCTGCTAGATAGTCCTTACCATCCTCCCCATTATAACCCACCCATAGAAACCCCCTCCTCATATTCAATTTCATAGAACTCCTCTTCACCAATTTATTTCGCCTTACATCGTAGAGCAGAAGCTCTATTTTATTCTTTATACACCAAAGTGAGGGGTCCATAGCCACTACTAATGCATAATGTTGGTGAAAGATTATATCCCTAGAAGGAAAACAGAGGAGAGGCTCACAATCTTTCCAAAGGCCAACCCTGGCTTTCTCCTCCCAATGGAACACCATCACCCCAGCTTTCCCCTCCAACAGGCAAAGGTTCCAAATCCTTAGCACTTCTTTTATGGACACATCAACCAGGCAAATCTTATCTCCACTCCCACCCTCCACTAATTTGAACTTCTCGTCTTTGTCGTCGCCTCTATAAAGGGGAGTGGTCACCGAGGCTTTCACTTCAGAAGGCAACGCAAGGGTTACCCACTTCCCTCTATCCAAATCAAAGATTGCAACCCTGATGCGAGCTGTTTGATAGTCATTGTAGAGTCGGTAACATCTTCCTTTTATGCACAAGTAAGTAGCCGGATGAGGAAACAATTCAAAACCATCTGTTATTTTCTTCCAGTATCCATCGGAGGAGCTAAACAACCAATGCTCAACACCAATCGTTGTATATAGGAAAAAGGTCACCAAAATTGTGAAGGATACGCTACTAGGGTTGAAATAAAACCCAAGGATGCGGCCTTCAGATTTTCTAGACCATTGTGGGAGCCTAGGGAGGGCAATGTGGTCATGCGTTGCGGGGTTACAGATCGCGAGGGGCAGAGCATCATTGAATTCCCAAGGCATGTAGCACACCAAGCCGTTGCTATGCGATGCTACATTGATTTGCTTGTGATGATCACCACTTAATAATTTTATGGGTTTAAGGGGTATCTTTGCGCCGTTCACTATATCAGAGAGGCGTAGGCAGAAGAAGCCCTTCATGGTATAGAAGAGGGCAAAAGGGGCAGAAGGTAAGCGAGGAGAGATATAATGGATTCGAGCAAGGTAGAGAGAGGAGAGAAATTGTTTCCATGATTTTGACAAGCACTTAAACTTGCAGATGGATTTTACACTCAACGATGGGATGATTCGTTCAATAAGATCGTTTGGAAGTCCATAGGAGTATTCTTCATGTGAAGAAGTTTCTCTTTTAGGCATAGGATTGGGAGGGAGAAGAAAGTGGTGGTGGGGTATTTCTTCTTGTGAAGAGGTTGCCATAAGAGAGGAATTGTAAGAGACAGAGAAGAGAGGGTGAGACAGAGAAGAGAGAGAGTTAAGAGATGGAGAGATATTTTAAGCTATATGCAAACAAACGAATTCTAACTGTAGATAGGAGAGTTTATAAATATCACCTTCATGTACCAATAGAATCCTAATAGAAACCATGCGTGGGAGAGAAAAGGAGATATAGAGGGAAAGGATGCATGATAGATTTCTATAGATACTTTGAAAAAAAAAAAAAAAAGAGATATACAATTTTTTTGTTGACTAATGAGATAAGACAATTTCTAAATTATAAAATTTGGATGGGTAAAAAGAAAAAGTTTCAATAAGTCAAATATCCCTCTAACAAGATGGCTTTGAGATAGATATAGAGAGAAGGAGATATGAAGGGAAAGCATGTATAAGAAATTTCTATAGAAACTAGAGAGAGAGTGCTAAAGGCTTTGAGATAGATATAGAGAGAAGGAAATATGAAGGGAAAGAATGTATAAGAGATAGGAGATATGAAGGGAAAGAATGTATAAGAGATAGGAGATATGAAGGGAAAGAATGTATAAGAGATAGGAGATATGAAGGGAAAGAATGTATAAGAGATTGTTATAGAAACTAGAGAGAAAGAGACATGGAGAGAGATTTTAAGAGAGAAAAAATATTTTTTTTATAGAAGATTATATGTAGGAGAGAGAGAGGAAAAGGTGGGGAGAGAGAATGCGCGTGGATGGATTTTATAAGAGATAAGAGATTTTTGTAGAAGCTTATGTAAGAGATTTTTATTGAACCTTATGCCTAGAGGAGAGAGATTTGAAATTAAAGATATATATAAATATAGATAATTCTTGAGTTTGAGAGATTTTAAAAGAGATAGAGAGATTTTTATTCAAGCTTATGTAATAGAGATTTTCATGGAATCTTGTGTAGAAGAGAGAGAAAAAGGGAAACGTGGATAGGAAGAGAGAAAGCATGAGAGATTTTAGGGGTGATCAAGATTGAAAGATTTTTATGGAAAGAACCATAAAAAATAGGGACAATGGGTATATATATATATATATATATATATATATATATATATATATATATATATATATATATATATATATATAGGAAAATGTTTCTGTGAGCTAATGGGCTCAAAAGAAAAATTGAGTCCAATGGTTCAGATTGAATCTAGGTTGATCTATCGATCACGGATACCTGATAGTATTTTAATTTCTTTTCTACAAATCTAAATCACTTGAAATTTTAGACGTGTATTGATAAAAATAGGTGAATATTCGAAAAATAATAAAAAAAATATTTTACATGAAAAAATATTACCAAAATACCCCTGTAAACTTTTAGGAATATTTTGGTCATTTTTAATTTTGTGGATTTTTTTTTATATTTTTATTAGGTTTGGTTAGATGAGAAGAATATTCACCTAATATATATATATATATATATCTGGAAGATGCTACTAGCTCATATAATAGTATAAACCCAATGGTCCAATTTGAATCTGGACCGATCTAACGGTCGAGTGTGCTTGAATTTTTAGGTGAATGTTTTTATCATCTAGCCGCACCTAATAAAAATTAACAAAAATAATCTGAAAAATTAAAATAAACCAAAATAACCCCAAAAATTTATTGGGGTATTTAGGTTATTTATTTTCATATAAATATTTTTTTAATATTTTTAAATATTCACCTATTTTTTATCAACACATGTCTAAAATTTCAAGTGATTTGGATTTGTAAAAAAAAAATTAAAATTCAAACACTATCAGGCATCCGTGATCGTTAGATCGACCTATATTCAATTTGAGCCATTGGACTCATATTTTCTTATGAGCCCATTGGCTCACTGAAGAATTTTCATATATATATATATATATATATATATATATATATATAGGGAAAATATGATTTAAGCCCACTAGCTCATTTGAACATATAAGCCCAACGTCCCAGAATGATTATGGGCCGATTTTAACGATCACGAATGTCTAATAGTGTTTGAATTTTAGTTTTTTTTATACAAATCCAAATCACTTGAAATTTTAGGAATGTATTTATCAAAAATATGTGAACATTCAAAAAATTTCAAAAAAACTATTTTACATTTAATAAATTGACCAAAATACCCCCATAATGTTTTGGGGGTATTTTGGTTATTTTCTTGGCAAATAAATTTTTTTTTTTTTTAATAGGTGCGCCATGATGAGAAGAACACACACATAAAATTTCAAATGATTTAGATTTGTAGAAAATTAAATAAAATTCAAGTACTACTTGATATCCGTGATCATCAGATCGGCCCAGATTCAATTTGAGTCGTTGGGCTCATATGTTCATATGAGCTAGTAGGCTAATCCCATCTTTTTCCAAACCTTTTTTTTTGTTATTTTTTGAAGATTCACCTAGTTTTGATGAACACACCTAAAATTTCAAGTGGTTTGGATTTGTAGAAAATAAAATAAAATGCAAATACTATCGGATATCCGTGATCGTCAGATCGGCCCAGATTCAATCGAAGCCGTTGGGCTCATATTTTCATATGAGCTAGTGGGCACTCCAGCTTTTTCATATATATATATATATACATATATATGTAAAATAGTAATATTTGTTTATAAGACGTTTTCGTTTTTTTTAATTACTTTGGAAATATAAAAATCGATGTCTACATTTTAAATATAGATTACTTTTTAGAAAATATTTTCACATGAAATATTTCTTTCTGTAGTTAACTGTGGGAATATTTTCATATCAATTGGTCTTAGTGCATCTTTTCAACAATACTCCCACACTCAACCATACAAGAGATTTTTTTATATGAAATATTTTCTAGAAAACAATTTCATTATGAGAGACAGAAAAGAGAGAGTTAATATATAGATGGAGAGATATTTTAAGCTATATGCAAACAAACGAATTCTCACTGTAGATAGGAGAGTTTATAAATATCACCTTCATGTACCAATAGAGTCCTAATAGAAACCATGCGTGGGAGAGAAAAGGAGATATAGAGGGAAAGGATGCATGATAGATTTCTATAGATACTTTGAAAAAAAAAAAAAAAGAGATATACAATTTTTTTGTTGACTAATGAGATAAGACAATTTCTAAATTTTAAAATTTGGATGGGTAAAAAGAAAAAGTTTCAATAAGTCAAATTTCCCTCTAACAAGATGGCTTTGAGATAGACATAGAGAGAAGGAGATATGAAGGGAAAGCATGTATAAGATATTTCTATAGAAACTAGAGAGAGAGTGTTAAAGGCTTTGAGATAGATATAGAGAGAAGGAGATATGAAGGGAAAGAATGTATAAGAGATAGGAGATATGAAGGGAAAGAATGTATAAGAGATTGTTATAGAAACTAGAGAGTAAGAGACATGGAGAGAGATTTTAAGAGAGATAAAATATTTTTTTTATAGAAAGATTATATGTAGGAGAGAGAGAGGAAAAGGTGGGGAGAGAGAATGCGCGTGGATGGATTTTATAAGAGATAAGAGATTTTTGTAGAAGCTTACGTAAGAGATTTTTATTGAACCTTATGCCTAGAGGAGAGAGATTTGAAATTAACGATATATATAAATATAGATAATTCTTGAGTTTGAGAGATTTTAAAAGAGATAGAGAGATTTTTATTCAAGCTTATGTAATAGAGATTTCATGGAATCTAGTATAGAAGAGAGAGAAAAAGGGAAACGTGGATAGGAAGAGAGAAAGCATGAGAGATTTTAGGGGTGATCAAGATTGAAAGATTTTTATGGAAAGAACCATAAAAAATGGGGACAATGGGTATATATATATATATATATATATAGGAAAATACTTCTGTGAGCTAATGGGCTCATAAGAAAAATTGAGTCCAATGGTTAAGATTGAATCTAAGCTGATCTAACGATCACGGATACCTGATAGTATTTTAATTTTTTTTCTACAAATCTAAATCACTTAAAATTTTAGACGTGTATTGATAAAAATAGGTGAATATTCGAAAAATAATAAAAAAAATATTTTACATGAAAAAATATTACCAAAATACCCCTGTAAACTTTCAAGGATATTTTAGTCATTTTTAATTTTTTGGATTTTTTTTTATATTTTTATTAGGTTTGGTTAGATGAGAAGAATATTCACCTAATATATATATATATATATATATATTTATATATATATATTTATCTGGAAGATGCTCTTAGCTCATATAATAGTATAAACCCAATGGTCCAATTTGAATCTGGACCGATCTATATATATATATATATATATATATATATATATCTGGAAGATGCTACTAGCTCATATAATAGTATAAACCCAATGGTCCAATTTGAATCTGGACAGATCTAACGGTCGAGTGTGTTTGAATTTTTAGGTGAATGTTTTTCTCATCTAGCCGCACCTAATAAAAATTTACAAAAATAATTTGAAAAATTAAAATAAACCAAAATAACCCCAAAAATTTATTGGGGTATTTTGGTTATTTATTTTCGTATAAATATTTTTTTAATATTTTTAAATATTCACCTATTTTTTATCAACCCATGTCTAAAATTTCAAGTAATTTGGATTTGTAGAAAAAAAAATTAAAATTCAAACACTATCGGGCACCCGTGATCGTTAGATCGACCTATATTCAATTTGAGCCATTGGACTCATATTTTCTTATGAGCCCATTGGCTCACAGAAGAATTTTCGTATATATATATATATATATATATATATATATATATATATTTATATATATATAAGGAAAATATGATATTAGCCCACTAGCTCATATAAACATATAAGCCCAACGTCCCAGATTGATTATGGGCCGATTTTAACGATCACGAATGTCTAATAGTGTTTGAATTTTAGTTTTTTTTATACAAATCCAAATCACTTGAAATTGTAGGAATGTATTTATCAAAAATATGTGAACATTCAAAAAATATCAAAAAACTATTTTACATTAAATAAATTGACCAAAATACCCCCATAATGTTTTGGGGGTATTTTGGTTATTTTCTTGACAAATAAATTTTTTTTTTTTTTTAATAGGTGCGCCATGATGAGAAGAACACACACATAAAATTTCAAAGGATTTAGATTTGTAGAAAATTAAATAAAATTCAAGTACTACTTGATATCCGTGATCATCAGATCGGCCCAGATTCAATTTGAGTCGTTGGGCTCATATGTTCATATGAGCTAGTAGGCTAATCCCATCTTTTTCCAAACCTATTTTTTTGTTATTTTTTGAAGATTCACCTAGTTTTGATGAACACACCTAAAATTTCAATTGATTTGGATTTGTAGAAAATAAAATAAAATGCAAATACTATCGGAAATCCGTGATCGTCAGATCGGCCCAGATTCAATCTAAGCCGTTGGGCTCATATTTTCATATGAGCTAGTGGGCACTCCAGCTTTTTCATATATATATATATATATATATATATATATATATATATATATATATATATATATATATATATATATATATGTAAAATAGTAATATTTGTTTATAAGACGTTTTCCTTTTTTTTAATTACTTTGGAAATATAAAAATCGATGTCTACATTTTAAATATAGATTAATTTTTAGAAAATATTTTCACATGAAATATTTCTTTTTGTAGTTAACTGTGGGAATATTTTCAAATCAATTGGTCTTAGTGCATCTTTTCAACAATACTCCCACACTCAACCATACAAGAGATTTTTTTATATGAAAATATTTTCTAGAAAACAATTTCACGCGAACCAAACGTCCCACTTTGGATCACTCCAATCCTTTGCTCATTTTACTATTTATATTGCATTGTCCAGTTTCTATGAGTCGCTCTAATTCTCTATTACAAAAATTTGACTATTTATATTTAATTGTCCAGTTCCTTCAAGTCGCTCTAATTCTCTACTAATTAGAATGTCTATATTGCGTTGTTTTGTTCTCTAGACATTTGAAATAATGTTTTTCTATTTTTTGGAGGGGGAAGGGTTGGGGGTTTAATTCTTCTTTATCTGACTATTTATATTTTGAAATAGTTCACACAATATATTTCATATTACAGATAAATATTATCAGAAGTAGTGGTCAAAAGTCACCTAAATTTATGTAGGTTCAAGGAATATTATGATCACATTTTCCCTGATAAAGTTACTTCTTTTTCGAATACAAAAATATTGAATATTGGACGCACCCTCGGCAAAAAGCAAGGTTATAGATGGAAACAATCAAGTTCATAGATGGAAACAAGTAAAAGAAAATCCCAAAATCCCAGTTACGATGATGACCGAGAAAAGTCATTTTGTACCGTGATAAATGTGCTATAGTGATTAATTTATATTAAGAGGAATTTGTTTTGTAAGGTTCCCAAGAAGTTTTAGTTTTGGAAATTCGAAAAAACATTTGTCGAATAACTCGAGGGAAAAAATTTAAAAGAAAAATTCTTATAAAATTTTTAGTATGATTATATGCTAGAGGATGAGGTTTGTATAGAGCCGAGGCTCTAAACACTCAAATTAGAGCCGACCTTCAAATAGTATCAAGAAATATGATTTCAATACTGAAATTTTTGTCATAGCCTTAAAATATATTTTCATCTTTATTATAAAATTTAAAAATTTAAAAATAGTATAGATCGAACAAATATATGAAAACTTGAAAATCGTGAAAATTGACGGTCAAAAAATGTGTTACAAGATGCTATTTCCAAAACTTGAAATCCATTTTTTTCTCATGTCTATCCATCTGGATGCCGAGATGATCAATTTGATGATATTTGGGTATCAAAACAATCTCTTCTAGTGAAGTTTTTGAGGTAGGCTCTAATTTGATTGAGAGCCCTGGCTTTATATAAACTTTCCCCTTTACTATAAGGAAAAAGTTTATATAAACGTTGCAACCTTAAATGTAGAACTACGGATGCACTTCAAAAATCCCTCAAAAAAAGTTCTTTTAATGTTAAAAAACCATTTTATTGATCATCTCGACATTCAGATGTATGACTATGAAAAATAATAAGATTTTGAATCTCAAAAATAGTGCATCTTACAACATATTATCTAGACCGTCCATTTTTGCTTTTATGTATTTGATCTTGTTTAATGGGACTAATTTGATGTCCATCAGTTAGGGTTGATTGTAACTTCCTTATATTGTAACCTTAGCTGGGGCACATTTGGTGCTACCACCACGACCCCAACCCCATTTTCACCTACTAACTTAAAAAACCATTAACGATTTAAAAAACGGTTAGGGGCTCGTCATCCCCACTAAATTGCTCAAAAAAAACAATTTGTTTTATTGTTTATATTCATGACTTGAAGGGAAAATATTTAAAAAGGAAATCGTTTACATTGCAGGTTTTTTAAAAGAAACAACAGAGTTTTTGCTAAATTTGATAGCAATGTATTGCTACCATCTCTCTCTAAGGTTGATTATTGAACCAGGTTGATATTTAAAAGGAATTGATATGACTCCTAATTTGGATAACTTGGTAGCATTTCTTTCTCTTGTGACTAGCCACACTTTAAAAATCATGCGTGGAAAAATCGCATTTTAGGGTCCAAAAATTGGAGCTATGTCAAATGTGGGTTACAAAGATAGAGTTGGATGTTAGGGTGATTGAAAGTAGGACGATACAACCCAGACAAGTGTAGACAATTTAAAATTTTTCGTTTTTTTCTTTATTTTCTCTACTTGGATTGCTTACAAGAGTCCAAATACATTATGAGAAACAATACAAACACTAAAAAAGGAATCTTAATGACTCTCACTTGTTGTCATATTCACAAATCTATGTTGCACAAACAAAATTGGATAATCTTGATCTTGGAATCATGAAACACATAACTGGATAAACATAAAATAAAATGCAGAAGATTACCTCAAGGTCTTTCTCTGATATTTAAAATATGGGAGGCCTCATGCTTTCAACACTTTCAAATCAGAGAGCAATAGTTGAAAATTTTTTCAAGACTAGGCTTTAATGCCTGTGCATGCTATACTAGGTCTCAATACTTAGTATGGTAAGGTAGATCTCAGTACCTAGTTTGGAAGGATATGTCTCAATACCTAGGCTTAGTCGGCTAGGTCTTTATACCTAGTGTGGTAAGCTACCCTTGGAACTATGCTTGGGTGGGGGATGTGGTAAGCTACCCTTGGAACTATACTTGGGGTGTGCCCCCCCCCCCCCAAAAGCTTGCGCCTTAGTGTATGGGGCGTGCCCCTCTCTTGGGGCTAGGTGGGGCATTCCTCCTGTTTTCTTACAAATATCCTTTTTAACATATAAGAAGTGTTTTGAAAGAAGGACGGGTCTGTGCTCAAGTCAACTGCAAACAAGGTTTAGTCAGTGACTGACTTGGTCTTTGGTAAAATTAAGAAGCTGTAGGAAAGAGCCCGGGTTTAATTAATTAGTACTTGATGATTTGCAACGCGGCTCAAGTCCTAAGAAGGGTAGGGGCCGTCTCCACACTGACTCACCTTAAAAGAATAATTAGGAAGACGTATGATATGCCTCGTCTTGGTAAAATACATTATTTGAAAACAACTCAGACTAACTTGGGTCACTAGCCCATGTCATCTACCAAAGAGGCTGAGCGGGGTGACTAACTTGTCCTGGTTAAGTACAAAACACATCTAACTCAAGCCTGGTCTCTGGCATAATATGCGAGGCAATGATTTAGTTACACTCGCCCAGTTCTATGTTTCTCATCCTGAGAGCAGCTTGCCAAGTCTAAGTGACTCATTTGAGCATTGAAAAAAAGTGTAACTTGCTAGGTTTGAGTGATTTGGTCATTGAAAAAAAGAAAAAGAAATAAGAGAAAAGTAAGTCTCGGAAATTGAAATTGATGGAAGCTTATAAGAAGTCAATAACAATTCATAATTTTTCATGGGAGAAAGTATAGACAAGGAAAGTCTATTTATAATAATTAAGAGAACAAGAAGGCTTAATCCAGACTTGAATCCACATAAATGGATATAACACCTAAAAAATAAAAAGAGAAAAATAACATAGAGTTAATAAGATCTCAATTGAAAACAACCACAAACAAAGAAAACAAGCAATGCAAATGATATATTGGTTGAATTGATGAAAATAGAATGATAACCAAAGCAATAATTCCTTCCAAAGGAAAATTCCAATTGCAGGTCACCAGTGTAGAATTAATTGCAATTATTATTAATTATGGAGCAAATAATTGCAATTGAGGGGTGTTTCTCTATAAGGTAAGAATTGGGTCCCGTAAAACTTGCAAGGTCCCCAACTAGATACTCCTCATCATCGTCGCCATTATAATCCACCCATAGAAAACTTTTATTCCTCTACACTTTAATACTACTCCTCTTCACCAGTTTATTTCCCCTTATATCGTAGAGTAAAAGTTCAATTTTATTCTTTATGCTCTAGAGTGAGGGGTTCATAGCCACTACTAATGGATAATGCTGGTGCAAGTTGCATCCCTAGAAGAAAAAAGAGAGGAGAGGCTCACAATCTTTCCAAAGGCTAATCCTAGCTTTCTCCTCCCAATGGAACATCATCACCCCAGCTTTCTCCTCCAATAGGCAAAGGTTCCATTTCCTTAGCCCTACCTCTATGGACTCATCAACTAGGCAGACTCTATCTCCACTCCCACCCTCCACCAATTTGAACTTCTCATCTCTGTTGTCTATATCAAGAGGAGTGACCACCGAGGCTTTCACTTCAAAAGGCAACGGAGGGTTTCCCACTTCCTGCTATCCATGTCCAAGATGGCAACCCTATTGCCATTGTAGAGTCGATAACATCTTCCTTATGTACAGATAAGTAGCCTTCTGTGGATGAGAAAACATTTCAAAACCACCTATTATGTTTTTCCAATGTCCACTGAAGGAGCTAAACAACCAATGCTCAGCATTAAACGATGTATATATGAAAACTAGTCACTAAATTGTAAAGGATAAGCTAACATGGTTGAAATAAACTCCAAGGATGTGACTTGTAGATCTTCCAAACTATAGTTGAAGCCTGGGGAGAGCAATGTGCTCCTCCATTGCGAGGTTTGTACAAATCGAGAGGGTCAGAAAATCCCTGAAATCCCAGGCCATGTAGCACATCAAACTTGGGCTATGGGATGCTATATTGATGTGCTAGTGAGGATCACCCCTTAATAGCTTTATGGGTTTAAGGGGTATCTCTGCGTCCTTCACTATATCAGAGAGGCTTAGACAGAAGAGGCTCTTCTTGATATAGAAGAGGGCAAAAGGGAAAGAAGGTAAGAGTGGAGAGATATAATGGATTCGAGTAAAGTAAAGAGAGGAGAGAAATTTTTTCCATGATATGGATAAGCACTTGAACGTACAGATGGATTTTACAGATAGTGATGAGAGGATTTGGCTGATAAGTTCGTTTGGAAGTACTAAGTTCGTTTGGAAGTTCTTCTTATGAAAATATTTCTCTTTTAGATATAGAATTGGGCATAGAATTGGGTGGGAAAGGTAGTAGAGGTTTTCTTCTTGTAAAGAGGGGGTATTTATAAGATTCAATTGGTGATTTTTTCTAAAATTTTTAGAGTTTTTTTTAAAATTTTTGGATTTGTCTTTATATTTTATCCTTACCTATTTAAAAAAAATGCCTTTGCTATGTCATTAGATGCGTTGACTGCATCATCAGCCCGCTTTTAAGCCTGTCGGGCCTGTTACAGCCCTACCCATGGCCCGACAGTTGGGTCTTACAAGGACTAAATTGTCATTTATTATATTATTTTTTCCCTAAGTCTTATTTAGGCGATTCTTGGACCGTTGGAAAGCTCTTGGGCTATACTTCAAATTGGAATAGGATTTGGGTAGTTTTGTGGTAATTAAATTGAGTCTTTTAAGATAATGTAATCTTAAAAGTTCAAAAAACCATAGAATTTGCCATATTTAAAATGGGGTGTCTACAGTTGCCCTTCTTTGGTATTCCATGTCTTTCGAGGGACAGGTGAGTGGCAAAGGAGTAGACACTTTGGTGTTCCCTGTCCTTCTAGGGGCAGGTGAACGACAAAGATAAAGCAGACATTTTAAATTTCTTCCTGAGGTCACGTGGTCAGGTGGCACACCACCTATCCCTCCAAGTCTTGGCACTTATCGAGCTCACCCACTTAGGGCATTTTTCCTCCTAGGATTTTCGATGTGAGATGTCGACGAGTTACACAAGCTTGAAACTCGAGTTGGATTTTCTAGCCATGCCATTTAACTTCAGGGGTCTTTGTAGTTGGAATTTTTAACCCAGGCATTTTCTTTGATCTCCTTAGGGTTTACTAAGGCTGTTTATAGGAAAATGCTTTCTATAAGAAGAGACTTGTTTGGCCAAATCAAAAGTAAGGGACGAGGCAGTAACGTGATCGCGACAACACGGTAGTCATCATAAATGGTTGTCCAAGCTCCTTCATTTTTTTATGACTCTTTTAGAATTTTTAAAAGTAAGGGGAGATTTGAAATAGAACCTGGAGCAAGGACAGGTTACGATTTTAACAAAGGAATTAATTTTTTGGAAAAGACAACACATATAGTGAAAATTTTGAAAAGAGAAAGATATTTCGAAAAACAATGTTTGTTCGCAGTTTTAACTCATGCAATCATAGAGTCCTCTAAGAAGTTTAGCGTCATGCAGCGATGAACGTCAATACGAGGATAAATGGAATTCTTTGAACAGGGTGGTTGTGTCCTGGATACACCCGACCTTTTTACAACATACGGGGCTAGACGGTACCTGCTTTGGCTCTTTTATGTCACACGATTATGATGTTTTCCCATTGAACAGAGTGGTTGTGCATGGGATACACCCGACCTTTCACGTCATATGGGGATAGATGGTACCTGCCCCGGCTCTTTTACGTCGCACGAGTTTCATGTTTTTCCATTGAAACAAGGTGGTTGTGCCCTGGATACACCCGACATGCAGGGCTAGACGATACCTGTCTCGGCTCTTTTACGTCGCACGAGTTTGACGTTTTTCCATTGAATAGAGTGGTTGTGTCCTGGATACACCCGACCTTTCACATCATACAGGGCTGGACAGTTCCTATCTTGGCTCTTTTACGACGCACGAGTTTGACATTTTTCCATTGAACAGGGTAGTTGTACCCTGGATACACCCGACCTTTCACATCATACTAGGCTGGACGGTCCCTGTCTCTGCTTTTTTACGTCGCATGAGTTTGACGTTTTTCCTGTCTCATGCTCTTTAACGTTGCATGAGTTTGATGTCGTTCTTGTCTCGGCTTTTTAACATCGCACGAATTTGACGCTTATCCTGTCTCGGCTCTTTTACGTCTCACGAGTTTGACGTTTTTCCTGTCTCGGCTCTTTAACGTCGCATGAGTTTGATGTTTTTCATGTCTTGGCTCTTTAATGTAATACGAGTTTGACGTTTTTTCATGTCTCGGCTCTTTTAACGTCGCACAAGTTTGACGTTTTTTTTCTTGTCTTGGTTCTTTAACGTTGGACAAGTTTGACGCTTATCCTGTCTCGGCTCTTTTACATTGTACAAGTTTGACGTTTATCCTATCTCAGCTCTTTTACGTTACACCAGGGGATCCAATTGAGAGAAAAACGCTCCCAGACTAGCCAATATAGTCATTGGCGAGGTTCACCCATCTTCGATATGTGGTAGTTGGTAGTTATACTCATACAACCATAGAGTGCCTAACTAGTTTCAAACCTTCATAATAGGCATAGGAAGTTAGCTTTGAGAATGAGGCTAGATCGACTAACAGTTTAACCTCTTGTAGTGATGAAGAAGTCATTTCTAAAAAGGTTTTGGAAATGGAGGGTTTTAACAATTAGATTGAAAAATCGCTTTTAAAAAGGACTGACTTTACACTTTTGCCACCTGTGACCCCTTTGGTGGTCATTTTCTTTATTATATTTTATCCAAAGATGATGAAAAAATTTCCTTGTGGGATCGTGAGAACTCAAAAGTCTTGAAGTTGTCTTTTTACCTTTGGAGCGTTCATCCTGTGCTTCATGGGTCCATGAAGAGTTATCTGACTTCTTGCTGAGCTTTCATCTTGGAGAGGTCCAGATGTTCTTCCAAGATTCGTCGAAGCCACTTCGGGTTTTCATTCATATCACGCTCCCACATTTTTCTGAGTTGGTTATGTTGGGAACCTATAGGGTTTAGGAGGAGTCTTCGTCCTCAAGGTATATTTTGTGCCGTATTGTTGGAACTTGCAAGTACTTCTTTGTACTTGAATGTTTTTAAATCAGAAGCTCCTTCTTGGAGATTTTTTATTTTACTTTATTTTAGTTTTTTACCCGTGATGCCCTTTCAGTTTTTCACCACGTCCATTTTTTTATATTTTTTTATGAAGTCTTTTCAGGTTTTCACCACTCTTTTGAACCCATTACGGGTAGTATTTTTTGAGATACATCGCATTGATGGGGTTGTTGAGCACGCATCCCTCTTGATTATTGATCTTGTAAGAATTGCCTGCGTGCACTCAGGTTACTACGAATGACCGCTCCCAAATAGGTTTGAACTTGCCTAAAGGGTGTGGGTTTGTAGGAGTGTGGAAGATTTTCTTGAGTACCATGTCCCCTTCCCTGAACTGTCGAGCAACAACTTTACTTTGGTATGCCTTCTCGATTTTACACTGCTAAGCGACAATATTTTGTGTTACTCGTAATCGTCTTTCATCCAAATTAACGAGGGCAGCGATTCGTGCTTCGATCTTTTGTTCCTCATCTGAATCCTTATGAATAAGTACTCGGAGAGACGGTATCTCAACTTCAATAGGTAACACTGCTTCCATACCATACACCAATGAGTATGGGGTCGTGCCAATAGGAGTCTTCTCAATTGTCCTGTAGGCCCATAACGCGTTATTTAGCTTTTCATACCAATCTTTGCCACCTTCTAGTGCTTTGTCTATAATTTTGAGAAGTCATTTGTTTGTAGCCTCTGCTTGTTTATTTCCTTGAGGGTGGTAAGGTGTGGAGAATTTCTGCGTTATCCCAAACGTTTTTCACACCTTAAAGACATTTTTCATTTTTGAAATTGGATCCATTGTCAGTAATGATTCACTCAGGAACACCGAACCTGAATACAATATTGTTCTTTATGAAACGGGCAACATGTTGTCCCTCAATTTTGACAAATCATACTGCCTCTACCCATTTGGTGAAGAACTCTATAGCCGTTAATAGAAAATGGTGGCCATTTGAGGTTTCGATGAGATCACTCTGATGATATCAAGACCCCACATGGCAAAAGGCCATACAGGCAGTGTTGAGTTGAGTGGTACGGACAGTGCATGGATGAGGTATTCATAAAGCTGACATTTGGGACACCTCTTTACGAACTTCCAACAATCTTTAGCCATGGTGGTCCAGTAATAGCCTTTGTGCCTGATTTTCTAAGCTAAGGCGGTTACACCAGAATGACCTCCTTTATTGTGTAACTCTGTCAATACTTGGTCAATTTCTGGCTGATCAAAGTATCGTAGAATGATGCCATCGAATGACTTTTTGAGCAGGAAATCACCTCGTACTGAGAATCCCATAGAAAACCTTCGAAGGGCTTCTTTATCCTTTTTTATAATTCTTTCAGCAAGGACAGAATATCGTGGAACCATGGTTTTCCCTTAACTAACACATCTAAAGCTATGAAAGACACCTCCCCATAGTTCTCATTTTCTTGCTCTATTTCTTCTTCGATCCTTGGTGGGGAAGGATCATGTTTGTTCCTGATATAGAATGGCATCATGGTGATTTCTAGAGGAATATCAACCATTGAAGCAAGGGTTGCAAGGGCGTTGGTGAACTGATTATTTTCCCTAGTTACACGCTGAAAGGTAATTTTCTTGAAATATGAGATCATCTTTTCCACCTTTTCTTGATAGGGCTAAGCTTTTCTTCTTTCACCTTCCAAATCCCTTGAACTTAGTTTATGATGAGTAAGGAGTCACCAATCACTCGTATTTATTGGATTTTCATTCCCATGGCGTTCTCTAGCCCGACTATCAAGGCTTCATATTCAGCAATGTTATTGGTACATGAGAAATTCAATCTGATGGATGTTGACATTAAAATCTTCTCGGGTGAGCATATTATGACTCCTATACCTGACTTGTATTCATTCCTTACACCATCGAAGAATGGCTCCCAAATTGATTCCTTGATTGTGAAGAGGTTCTCATCAGGGAGATCCGTGTTGACGGGAGTGTTTTCTGACAGCACGTGTTCAGCCAAGTGGTCAGCAATTGCTTATCATTTGATCGATTTTTGAGTAACAAATTCGATCTCGAACTCACTCAATAGCATTCTCCACTTTGCCAAATGTCCATTTCGGACTGGTCTTTCCAATAAGTACTGGAGTGGGTCTACTTTTTAGATGAGCTTGACTGAATGAGATAAGACATAGTATTTTAACTTCTGCATGGCCCACACAGGCGTCAAGCAATGCTTCTCCACATCCGTGTATCTTGTCTCGTAGTCCATCATAGTCTTTATGATGTAGTATATCGTTTGTTCTTTTCCATGGTCATCGTATTGTCCAAACATTGCCCCCTAGTCTTGTCTCTCACTGACATGTATAGAAATAGGGGTTTGTTTAGACTAGGAGGACTAAAGATAGGAGGTTTGGTGATGTACTCCTTAATTTGATCAAATGCTTCTTGGCACTCATTATCCCATATGAATAGGGTGTCTTTCTTGAGTAGTCTATTAAATGGGGCGCAATTGTCTGCTAGTTGTGAGATGAAACGCCTTATGGCTTGTATGCGACCTTGCCGTCCATGAATTTCTCTGATGTTCTGAGGAGGGGGCATTTCAGTGATGGCTCGTATTTTGGACGAGTCCACCTCAATGCCTCTTTGGCTTACTATAAAGCCTAGTAATTTGTCAGATTCAACCCCAAAGGCACATTTTTGCTGATTGAGTTTGAGTTGATGTTTCTGGAGCCCTTTGAAAATGGTTCTCAGGTTGGTTAGATGATCAGGCCTGGTTTTCGACTTGACCAAAATGTCGTCGACATAGTCTTCCATGATTGTGTGTATTAAGTTATGGAAGATGCTAGTCATTGCCCACTGATAAGTTGCCCCTACATTTTTTAGGCCGAAGGGCATGACTTTGTATCAGTAAGAACCCCATTGCGTTATGAACGAAGTCTTGGTCTGGTCCTCTTCTGCCATGAAGATCTGGTTGTAAGCTGAGAAGCTGTTCATGAATGAAAACTTCTCGTACCCCACAGTGTTGTCGACCAAGGCATCTATGTTTGGTAATGGAAAATTGTCCTTTGGGCATACCTTGGTGAGGTCTCTGTAGTCAACACACACTCAGATCCTCCCGTCTTTCTTGGGTACACCACTATTGGCCAACCATTCAGAGTAATCGATGGGGGTAATGAATTTCGTTTTGAGCAACTTATCAGTTTCTTCTTTAATTTTGAGCTTAAGGTGGGTCTTTTGACATCTGTGTTTTTGCCTTATAGACTTGGCCCCTTCATTGAATATTAAGTGATGTTGCACCAATGTGGATCTAGCCCTGACATATCATCATATGACCAGGCAAAGACAACGTGATATTCCTTGAGAAAGGAAATCATATTTTCTCGCTTCTCAAGAGATATAGAGGTTCCAATCTTGATTAACCTTGGGTCCTTCTCAGTTCTTAGGTTTATGTCGATCGTCTCTTCGATGATAGTCGTTGGGTAACCATCGAACCTCTTCTTGAATTGCTCAACATGGGAAGTGAGTTCCTCAGGTTTAGGGATTTCTTTAGACTCTTAGCTCTCTTGATCTTCGTCTTGGTCATCCAATTCGTCATCTTGGGTATTGTGCACTGTTATCGGGCTATCTTGTGTGTTCGCCATTTTTAAAAATTCTTTTTCATTATTACCAGTTTTATCATATTTTGATTTTTCAACGCTTTTTGAAATAACACAAGAGGTGTCTCTTATGGGACTCGCGAGTGAAATGTTGGGGATTGGACACGCAGGGTGGTTAGATGGTCACCCTGCGTCTATCCTTTTTTTGACACCGAGACTTGAAGATGCCGTTGATATGCTTCCAGCGATTCTCGAGTAGGGGAGTGATCGACCAATTATGTTCCTGGGTTTGAATCAGTGGATGAGCACACTAGGCTGTGTTAAAGCTGATTGTGCATACCTTCAAATCCAGGTCAGCAAAAAGGTCTTCAATTCCCAATTCTTGTGTGTGCTGAGATGTGGAAGAAGAGTTATTTCCTGTTGGGAATTCAAGGATCACCTTAGGCCGTTTTGAAGGACGGGCATCGAGAGGATCGAGGCTTTGAATGCCTCTAGATACAAAGCTCGAATAGCTTAAAGGCTTCATCCGACTTTGCAATAAGGTGAGAGAACACCCAAGATCTCTTTAATCTTCATTTCAGTTTTGGCTTCGAATGATTTAGAAATTACCTCCGTTACGCGTTGCCCTTGACTACCCAAGCCTTGGCCTGACTGGAAGCCTTGGGAGAAGAGCATGTGAAAAGTTTGATGGACCCAAAACTGTATCGATGTTGACATTGGATAATATCATCCATTTATGCAGAAGGTTGCAAAATTTGAGGAACAAGGTCGTCGGCCTCTAGGCGTAAGGTGACACAATCGACTTGCTTGAAGGAAGCGAGCGGGATTTCTCGAAAGCTCGACTCCTACAGCTAGCTTCCCTTTATGTATACTTGGATTGAGAAAAGCAGTGGGTTCAACACATACCTTTGCGACGCCATTTTTAGTTGGAAATTTGAGGCATTGATGGAGTGTTGAGGAGACCACGAGGTTTTCATACATCCACGGTCTTCCTAACAGCATGTTGAAAGAAGGTTTTATGTCCAAGATAAAACTTTATCACTTGGACGGTAGGGTCCGATCTTGAGTGTGAGAGGCAGTCTGCCTTCAGCTTGTCTTTTGGTTCCATTGTATGCAGCGATAGTTAGTTGACATGGCCCAAAGTCATCCGAGCTTTGGCCTATCTGCTTCACTGTTTTCATAGGGCATATGTTTAAGGATGCCCCATTTTCAATAATCACTCTTCGTATCTCATATCCTTGCATGAACACGATGATGTGCAGAGGTTGGACGTGAAATTGGTTGAAACTGACTGGGATATTATCGTCTGTAAACATGATTGGTGTTCGTGCCATCAGCTAGTTGATCATTCCGCACAACTCATCTGACTGTCTATTGCTCGGGATGTGTGGCAAAGACTTTCTCGATCTGGGCCCTATGTGTTGGTGAATTGGCGAGTAGTTCCAAGATAGAGATTTGAGCCTGGATCTTCCTGAGATGAGCTGGTAGATCATAGGTGGTTGCAAATCCTTGAATTTCTTATTCGACTCATGATCTACGACCCCCGTTGGTGTTTGGTTTTTGAGGTATTTCTCATTCTTTCATCGAGAGTATCGGCCATCAATTGAATAAGTTTGAATACTCGGCCTCTTTGGGTTAAGGACTTGACCTCGCTAGCCTGAAGCTCGATAGGGTCAGCCCTAGCAAGACTAATGGGAGACTTTGGGTTGTTGGCCCCTTGTTTGGAGGATGACTCCCTTTCATTGGTCCTGACTATATCAATTTCTAGTGTGTCATCTTCATCATATCGGTCCCATTTGAGAAAGTTATCGAGGTTTAGAGATGAAGGGCTTCCTCTTAAGAGGCTCAAAAGATCTTCTTTAGGTTATTGAAAGTGATGATCACAAGCCAATATAAACTGACTGAGATCGTCTTATTCGTCTCCACACTCAATCATGTGAATAACAATGTTCTCTTTCAAGTTATCTTGAGCTCCCGGCTTTTTGGCCGTTGTGACCATAGTTTTAGGGAGAGGATTTGTGAAGATACCCATCTTTTGATTAGGCTCTTTGACAGGTTGATTTCTAGGTGTGACAATGATGTCCCCCCTATTGATTAACCCTTGAACCACCCGTTTCAAATATATACAATTTTGAGTATCATGAGCATGGTTTTGCTGTCATTTGCACCACATGCTCTTATCCGTGACTTGAAATGGTGGTTTAGATGGTGGCGGGAGATAAACCATATTCTTAGCCAAGAGTAATTCCAACACTTTTTCTAATGGGTCTTTGAATCCTCTCGCCTTTGGTTATTACTTTGAGCATTGGCTCTAGGCTGACCACTTCGATTTTGATTCTGATTGTTGCGTTGAGCAACTGAACCTTGGGCCGATCTATTAACTACGATCTCATTAACCTGACCGGAAGCATTCCCCTTGTTTTTTTTCTTATTTTGGGGAGCTGTTATCGGCTTGTTATCTGGCTTGGTGCTGAGGGGTGACCCTCTAGCTCTTTCATGTCGCGCCACCCACTCGATCATTGAGTCGAAAGAGAGGGGGATAAGACCTTGGCTGAAGATGGTCTTGTACTCAGGAGCAGCATTCTCTAAGACTATGGAGATCTTGGCTGCGTTTGTAAGTGGACATTCTATGACCCGCATTGCCGCCTCGCGGAATTGACCAATGAAATCCTCTAAGGATTCTCTTGGGTTTTGTTTTGTTGCATTGTGTTCGCCTATGGAGAGAGGTCTTAGTGTCGACTTGCAGTAGTGAGAGACAAATAGGTTGAAAATTTTGTCTAGAGTGATGTGTGGTCGAGCGAACATTGTTTTTCAATGCCAGTTCAAGGCCTCACAGGTCAATGTTTGTAAAAAGATGACCTTAAGTTGGTTAGGCCTGTCTCGCAAAGCTCAAACGGAGAGGAGGAACGTGTTGACGTGAGTATCTGGATCACTCTTCCCATTGAACTTGTTTGTAAATTCTAGGATGACAAATCCCAGGAGAAGGTCTTCCATGCCTCCAAGGTTCTCATGAACATAGGCCTTCGGGGGTAGAATTTCACGCATGCCCATTCTTACAAGCATATCATGCCTTGCTTTTAAGGTGCTTTCTTGTTGAGTATTTGGCATAGCAGTAGGCCCACTGGTTGGTGGGTTCCCAAGCATAGACTGATAAGTTGAAACTTGAGGTATATGTTGGCCTGCATGGGCCTGAGATTGATGAGCTGCAATCACCAGGGTGGTTTGATACATTAGTGCTTAAGGGGCATACTGACCCATAGGTTTCGCCACCGTTTGCAAAAATTGTACGGTTCGTTGAACCAGAGGGACCGATTGAAGAATCAGCTGACTCGGCTGTGCTAAAGGTTGACCTATACTATTAACTTGGTTTGAGATCGACCTGTAAGCTGGGGCATGAAAAATGTAACCTAGGTCAACTAGACTTTTGAGGGCTGCTTGGACGCCTATCTCGCCTAAGGGTCGGTTTTTAATCAACACCTCTGCTTCATATAGTGTTTAGGACATCATGAGCTGTACTATGGTGGCTCGAGTTTGGGTTAAATCCCCTAGACTTAGGTGGGTCTTGGTTTTAAGATCGCTACACCTCAGAGTTATCTTGGTTCGAGTTACGAGAATTGGCTTTAGATGTTGCATGAATTTCTTCCCTCACTCGACTTCTTCTTTGGTTGCCTAATATCCCCTGTAGGACGACGCCTGGTCGGACTCCCTGACTATTCAAGATCTTTCAGGCAGAGCCGGCTATTAGGAGTGGATGCTTGGGACTCTGCCTCTAATTGAAGACTTTGGCGTTGGATAATGGATTGTCCTGAGGTCTGTCGATAACTCCAAGGGATTGCAACATACTGGTCCCTAGGTTTGGGCAGGTTAGGCCTAGAGTCGGTCGTGGAAGAGTCATCATGGTCGCCTTGAGTGACTAACATGGTGATTGCTTTGGTAGAGATCTAAAATCTAGACTTAGTTAAGATCTAAACTCGACAACTTAGGGCAAACCTAGCCTAACACTAGGGGCAAAAACCTTAGCTAAGACCTAGGCTAAGACAAGACTAGAACCTAAACTTACTAGACTCAATGGATTTTGGTTAAGACCATGAATTAAGATAGCCTAGTCTAGCTCTAGAGGCAACTCTTAAGCTTAGACCTATGCTACAAGCTAGACTAAGATCTAGACTAGATGGTGCACGAGTCTCGACTCAAACCAAGAGTGGGTCTAGGTGTAAAGGGGTAAGCAACCCTAATGTATTTTTTTTTTTTTTTATCTTTTTAATTTTAATGAAACACAGTTAAACTAAGCATGCTGAAAGTAGGGAAAATATAATTTCAGTCAAAATTAACAAACTAAAATAAAATCAAAAGGGCAGAAACAGAGCAGATCTATCTAAAGCAAAATATTTTTTTTTATATATTTTTTAAAATTTTATTTTAAGTAAACATTGGTCAATAGGGAGCTAAAAAAACTTGGAATGGTCCTGTGGGGTTCCAGAAGTTTTCTGGGGCACTTGTAGTTGGGTGACATGGGTGGGGTCGCTCAGGCGGCACTAGTGGTGTCGCCCTTGCAGGGTGGGCGACACGGCTAGTGTCGCTCAAAAAATTATGTTGTTTCATTTTTTTTATAGTTTTATCTTGTTAATATTGATGTAATAAGACTACTTTAAACTTAGAAGAAGCAGGAAATAAAAATATTTATGATGAAATAAATTAAAATAAAGTAAAATAGAAAAGCCTAGATTAAACTGAAAAATATTATTTTTGTATTTTTAAAAATCTTATTTTGAACTGAAATTTTTGTGCAGTCACAAAAGCGTCCCTAGAATAGATCCACAAAGTTCCAGAGATTTATGAGACCTTTGAATTTGGACGACACTGGGAGTCTCGCCCAGAAAAAGCAGGAGACCCCTTTTGGAGTCAAGAATAAGGTGGCTTCCTCATCTTCTGGTGTCATTCGTATCTGATTGTAAGTATCCGTCTATGAAGGAGAAGATCTGACAATGAGCCATAGAATCTATAAGCATTTTCGTAAATGACAACGGAAAGTCATCCTTTGGGCAAGAAGCATTCAGATCGCGGAAGTCAATGCAGACCCTAATTTGGCCATTTTTCTTCTTGACTGATACAACATTTACCAGCCACTTCGCGTATTTGACCTCACGAATGAGGCCTGCTTGCCTGAGTTTGGTCACCTCAACATTTATCTGCATTTCTAGATCAGGCCTGAACCTTCTCGATTTTTGGTTAATAGGCTTGACAGATGGATCAATGCCACGTCGGTGGACTGGGACTTGAGGATCTAAACCAGGCATCTCATGGTAATACCAGGCAAAGACGTCCCGGTTTGCTCACAAAAAGGCAGTAAAACTCTCTTTCTCTTCTGGAGACATGTTTGCCGAGATGAAAGTGGGCATGGGGTCAGCTTCATCCCTTGATTTATCTCCTCCAGTTCATCAGCTGAGGCTTGACCGCCTTCTTCCCATTCTTCTGGGGCCTCTTGCAACTCTTCCTCATTATCTTCAGAGGTCTTTTCATTAACCTCTAATTAAGACACCCATACTCCTAACAATTCTTCCTCTATTGAGGCTTTATTATGGAACATTACTGCATCCTCATTTTGTTTGCCAATGAAATGATCAACTTCAAGGAGGACTGATGTATCTAGTAAATGGAGTGTTCAGTCTGAGGTACATGGGATGGTTGCGACTTAGTGATTGTGCAGATAGCCAATACCTGTTGAGGAGAGAGAGGGATTGTATGAAATATAGGAAAAAATAGGTTGGAGGGATAGGAGAATGGGATTGTATGAGAAAGAGAAGAGAGGGTTATACTGTTTGGGGAGAAATTGGGGAAAAAATAAGTAGAGGAATAGGAGAGAGATGGATGTATGAGAAAGAGTTTGGGGAGAAAATAGGTAGAGGGATAGGAGAGAGAGGGATTGTATGAGAAAGAGAAATTGAAGAAAAATAGGTAGAGGAATAAGAGAGAGAGGGATTGTATGAGAGAGAAATTGCGGAGAAAATAGGTAGAGGGATAGGAGAGAGAGGGATTGTATGAGAAAGAGAAGAGAGGGTTATACTGTCTGGGGAGAAAATAGGTAGAGGAATAGGAGAGAGAGGGATTGTATGAGAAAGAGTTTCGGGAGAAATTGGGGAGAAAATAGGTAGGGGGATAAGAGAGATAGGGAGAAATTGGGGAGAAAATAGGTAGAGGAATAGGAGAGAGAGGGATTGTATGAGAAAGAGCTTGGGGAGAAATTTAGGAGAAAATAAATAAAGGGATAGGAGAGAGAGGGATTTTATGAGAAAGAGAAGAGACAATTATACTGTTTGGGAAAAAGATAGGTAGAAGGGGAGATGTTTGAAACAATCAGCAGCCATCTATTATGATTAATATAAAGTATGGATCTTCTATAAATAGAAATATGTCTAAGCATCTATTATGATTAATATGAAGTCTAATTTGATGGATTTTCTATAAGTTGAAATATGTGTAGTATATCATCTTCGTAACTTGTTTTACTTTTAATTAAGACTTTATAGAAATATGTATAGTATATCACCCTTTTAATTAAGACTTTATAGAAATATGTGTAGTACATCACCTTTTTAACTTGTTTTACTTTTTAAGACATTTAATCTATTGTCCAATTGCCAATATAAAACTAAAATAAGATATTTAAATCTGAGAAACGAAATACTCCTTCCAACAAAAATTATTCTTAATGGTTGATTCACTATCTAAATATAATCTACGACATTTTAAATTGGATTTCAATATGACCAATGTAACACCTTTGTAATGTAATTTCGTAAACTATTGATTTTTTTTTATGCGTAAAAGCCTAATTTATATCAATTTAAAATAAGGAATTAAAAATAAGTGAAAATACTTAAAATAAGAGAATTAAAATTTGCCATTACTTTTAGGTTTTCGTATTTGAAATCGAGGTTGAGTGGTTTTGTCATATATTTTAATTTCTTAAAAGACTTCGTTAAGCTAATTACAGAATAAAATAGCCAATGTAACACCTCCCGAACTGTTCAGATAATGATCACGGATTTTTTAATTGAAAACTCATTAGTTTAGTACATATCTTTCTATTTTTTGCATCTGTGTGAGCTCCTATTTATTTTAAAATTTGGTAGTAAAAGTCATCCCTCATATTTCTTACTTCCTTAATTCGAGTTGAGATAGAAAAAAGTGGAGAAAAAGAGGTAGAGGGACGTGGAGAGAGAGGGGGCAAAGGCCCTCCCTCCTAATTGTATGGAGTTTAGAAAGAAATTATAAAAGATTTATAAATATATCTTTTAAAGATAGAATTTATAAAAATATATTTTAAAGAAATTATATAGCATTTATAAAAATATATTATAAAGAATTTATAAAAATAAATTTTAAAGATAGAACTTATAAAAATATTGCTTGAAAAATAAAGGTAATACATACGTACTCCAAAAAAAAAAATAGAGACAAGACAATTTAAAAATTTGGATGGGTAGAAAAAAAAATTTGAGAGTCAAATAGCTCTCTAACAATATTGCTTTGAGATATATATGGAGGAAACTATGCCTAGGGAGAGAGGAGGAGATATAGAGGGAAAGAAGGGATAGGTTTTTGTGCTTCCACTACAACATAGAAGTTCTATCCTCCCCCTACCATCCCGTTGTCCAATTTTGATAAAGAGCTTCACTCACCGTTTGATCTTAGATCCGACATTTTAAAATATTTTATTTTTAGTTTTTTTATACAAATTGTATGAATATGAAATTTCACATGTGCCATCTTCTCATCGGGGCACACCTATAAAAAATATTAAAAAGTAATTTTTCGATAAAATATAATGACCAAAATACCCCTTAAAAATTTCAGGGGGTATTTTGGTCATTTTATTTTATTGAAAATATTTTTTTTATATTTTTTGGTAGTATGAGTTTAATAAAGGAATGGATATCCAAAATTTGGTGTCAAAATAGTTTATAGAAAAAAATATTAAAAATAAATATTATAGAGACATGACATTGTGATTGGGACAATCTTAGTCTTCCATTCAGAATGGACGGTAGGATAAAGAGAGGATAGAACTTCTATGTTGTAGGGGAAACATAGAAAGCTTGCCCGGGAAAGAACGCATGAGAAATTTTTATGGAAATGAGAATTTTTATGGAAATGAGAAATAGAGATATGGAGAGAGTGTACGAGAGATTTTAGGTGAGATGAAATATCTTTATAAAAGATTATGTATTGGAGAGAGATAGGGAAAGGTGGAGAGAGAGAATGTGTGTGGAGAGAGATTTGAAAATTGAAGTTATGCATAGATATAGATCCCCATCCCTTAAAACCTTATTTCAATTTTTCTTTTTGTTATTTTTAATGCTCTCTGAATGGCCCAATCGGACCGCTTTGGATTGATCCAAACCAATAATTTGGTATCTGACATGGATGTGGGATGGATGATTCAACCCACTGATCCGGGTTCTAAGACAATGGTTAGGATCATCGACATGTGCATTTCTGGGTAGAAAGTTGAGTTTTGTTTGCGGAGCTTTCAAGCCTTTTGCTTTTGCAAGCCGTTTATACAAGATATCAACCAAGGCATACTAGAAATTATGGCTTAAAAATCGATTCATATCGCTAATTATGAAGTTTAATGCTCCAAAAATAGTGTGGATCAAACAAAACTATAAACACTAAAAAATTTGAAAATAAATAGTCATTAGAAATATCACAAGATGAACTATTTTTCAGATTTAAAATATTTTTTTTTTGTCATATTCGTATATCTAGAGGTCCAGATGATCAAATTTAGGTTTTTAAATATCACAATTAGCCGGATTTTTGAAGTGCACCTAACCCTGCATAATATGGATGGCACCTAATACAAAAGTTTTCCTTTGAGTTTTAGTAGTAATGTTGAATTTTTTTGTTTTTCTAATTTTCTTTGAAAAATAATTTGATAAGGTTGCGGCACTATTACAATAAGCTTCATCCCTCTAGACCGTCTGTTAAATTGGGATTACATGGATTTTTAACATAGAGGAACTGGGGCACCCAAAGACCCCGGTTACCTCTTACAATTGCTCACCTTTTTCAACAAGCGTGGTTAGCCCCATTTAAGGAAAATAATTGCTTACCTTTTAACACGTGTGGATAGGTCCATTTAAGGAAAATAGTTCGACAGAGCTGCAGCCTTATCAAAATAAATAAAATTTCACCTCATAACTTAATGAAAATTGCGATTCAAGCATTGAAAACCATTTACATCAATCATCTCAACATGAACATTATTATTGAAAAAAAAAAAAAGGACTTCAAGTTTGAAAAATAGTGCATATTATAATAAATTATCTAGACTATCCATTTTGTGGTACAAATAAGTTTTCACAAATCTGCAAGATATGAACATTTTTGTAGTTTCAAATTTTATTGTTGGTGTAGGAAATTGATTTTAGAACCATCATGGGGATTTCATATTTAGTCTAGATTATTATTGTTACTTAGATTAAATTGCTATGTTCTATAATAAATTATTATTGTTACTTAGATTTTTTTCATATTTATTCTAAATTATAATTTTAAATCAATATGTTTATAACTTTTACAAGTATTAATAAACAACTTATTGTTAATTGGTTATTATTGCAATAATTTATTTCATACAACAATAAAAATATAGTATAATTTTTGTATTAAGTTGTTACGTAGAAATTCTTGAATCATGTTTATTGTAATATTATAATTAATAATTATAAATTGATAACCAAATCATGTATTTTATTTATTAATTTATTGGCATCATAAATTATGTAATGTATTATTTTTCTTATAGTTGTAAATAATATTTTTAAATTAGATGATATTAAAAAATTTATATTTGCTCTTATTTGTAAATTAAAATTATTATAAATATAAACCATCAATTTCAATTTCAGTATATAATATTATAGTTAGTTACGTTGTGATAATTTTGGATGAGTAAAGTGAATTAATAAAAATTTGATACTAATTTCATTTTATATGGGAAATTAATTTTCAGTCTTATAATATGGAATTATTTTCTAATATTTTAAATTGTTTTCATGTAATATTCTAATAGTATATTTATAATTAATTATTATATGAACATTCAGATAAGAAAACATCAGCTCAATGTTCACCTATTTTTACAAAGTAACCAATGTACATAATGCACAACTCCTAGTTTCTTTCAGCAACTAAAAAAACACTATTTTTAAAGATTTATAGTAATTTTTTGAAAACTTTTGGGAACAAAACGTGCCGATTCGGCCAATTCTCCGATCTAACACATCGATCCACTGATCCGACGCTATTTTTGGTACGGATGATCCGGGTAGCCAATCCATTTTTTAAAACCTTGATCATTACTACTAGTAATTCTGATATTTACATTTATTATCATTTATGTGGATATATCACATTATATTATTATTAATATACATAAATATCACACAACAGAAACTTTCTTTAGAGCCTCGGCTCTGTACAAAATTGTATCCTTCTTTAAAATGGGAACTCTAGATAGAGGTCATGTATATATGCGTAACCTCTATATATGCTAGGATACTATATAATAATATTTTAACTTATATTATAATTAGCTATATGGGTCTTTTGTTTCAAAAGTTCTTATAAAAAAACAAAAAAACAAAACAAAACAAAAAAAAATCCTAAACCATCTTAAAATCTCTGATCTTCTTCTCTCTTCATAATCCCATAAATACGGGAGCAATGAGATCATTGATAAAATTAATTTTGTTGTAAATTGATTTCATAGATATGGTAAGCATCTAAACTGGATCCAATATACTCTTCTCTATCTCTAATTAGAATATAGAAAAAGAAATATAGTATGTTTAGATAAGGATTGATTTTGTTGATATAGTAAGTATCTCTCTGATTTTATTGTCCCCATATAGCCATCCAATTTAGATCAAGTGAGCCATTGATCATTTGATTTAGATTTGACGCCTCAAAATATTTTATTTTTAGTATTTTTTAAAAATTGCATGAATATGAAATATGGTTCGTATCATCTTCTCCATGGAGCATACCAAAAAAAATTACAATAATTTTTTGATAAAATATAATGACCAAAATACCTCTTGAAACTTTCAAGAGTATTTTGATCATTTTATTTTATTGGAACATTTTTTTAGATTTTTTTACAAGTGCAAGTTTAAGAGAGGAGTGGATGACCAAAACTTGATTTCAAACTATTTTGTATAAAAAAAACGCAAAAATGAAATACTGGTGAGGTGACATTATGATTGGGGCCATCGCAAGTCGTCCATTCAAAATAGAGGGCTAGATAGGAGGAAGTATATAACTTCTTTGTTGTAGGAAAAGCATAAAAATAGGGGTGAGAGCGGGTCAACTCCGGGCCGGATTCGACCAGATCATAATTGGGATCCGAATAGTATACATCGGATTCAAGTTGGATCCATGTTCAAATCGGATCCTGGATATTCAGATCCAGATCCAGATCTAGATCCAAATGGTATGCATTGGATCGAGATCCAGATCCAGATCCGAATTATATGTATACTATTTTAAAGTAAATTATATATATAATATTAAAATTTATTATTTAAAAACAATTGGGTTGGATCCAGATCTTGATATGGATCGGATCCACCTGCACCCAGATCCAATATGGATTTCAATTAGAATTTGACATTTGGATCCGGTTCCGAATTTTGGATCCAAAATAGATCCATACCTAGATCCGATTAGTCTGAAATCCGAGTTTCGGATCCGAATCTGTTCAATTCTCACCCCTACATAGAAAGCTTGCCCTTAGAAGATTGGATCATCATTCTAAAAAAGAAGTACTAGGCACAAATTTTAAGGGTTTTAGGAAGACGTACCACGCACTAATTTTGATAAGAGATTTTTAGGAGTTTTAGGAAGACGTACCACGCACTAATTTTGGTAAGAGATGTTAATGAAAAAGTGATATGCAACAATTTTAGGCTACACACTAATTTTGTCGACTACAAAAGACTCTCATTGTCTCTACTAAGTGAACATCAACGATCAGAAGGCTAAATTCAGACTGGAATGCATAGAAATTGAAATAACACCAAAAAATAAAAAAAATAAAAAAATAAAAGACCAAACGGAATAACATAGAATAAGATTTTAATTGATAACAACCACAAACAAAAAAAGCAAGATATGTAAATGAATTATTGGTCGAATTGATGAAAAGAGAAATGATAGCCAAAGTACTAATTCGCTCCAAAGGATGATTCCAATGGCAGGTTACTATTGTAAAATTAATTGCAATTATAGTTAATTGATGCAAAAGGAGACCACGAAAAATTCGGGCTTCTTTCGATCTTAAAACTAACAAAATTCAGCAACTATAGAGAAAACATGGTGGTTGTAAATTAAGCCAAGGGGAGAAAAACTCTCTTTTTTCATTTTGAAAATTACTATGATGGTTCGGTTGCTTTTGAATTTTTCATTCAGCAATCCCAAAGTTTCTTTCAGATCTAATTAAATAAAAATAATATAAAAAATTAACTTTTTTTTCATTTTCTCCCTTTTTCTTTCATAAAAATACGAAAGAGACTTCTAGTGTAGGAGAAAAAAGATCTATGACACTGAAATGGACCCCCGATACATAAAACATTAAATCGGGAAAAACTTTTTTTTATACTGCTATTTCAATACATAATCATGATATAAAAAATACAACCAAGGTTTGTTCATATCAATTTAGAAGTGACATGTTCTTATTACTTCTTTCTTCTTTAATATTAATATTCTATGATTTATATTAGATTTTCTTTCAATGTCTTTTAGAATTTTATATTAATTTATTATTGATTTTTTATTATGAAAAATAATCTACAAAAATATCTACGTCTCCTTACATCACCCCTCTTAAATATAAAGTAAAAAAACTAAAAGAGAACCTCTCTCTACAACCCACGTTTCTCTCTCTTGTTAAATACACACTCTCTCCTCATGTCTTGTCTCCTCTTTTTCAAACAAATATCTCCTACCTCCATAAAAAAAATCTCACGTCAAATTTTAACTCCATTAGGAGTTTCTTTTAATTCTCATTTCTCATCCTCATCTACTCTATATGTAATTGCAATGGAGGAGCGTTTCTCGATAGCGCAAGACATGGGCCTAGTATGCTAGATATTCCTTATCATCCTCCCCATTATAACCCACCCATGGAAACGTTCCATCCATATTCACTTTAATACAACTCTATTTGACCGATTTATTTCCCCTTACATCATAGAGTAGAAGCTCAATTTTATTCATTATACCCTAGAGTGAGGGGGGAGGGGTCATAGCCACTACTAATGCATAATGCTGGTGAAAGATTCCATCCCCAAAAGGAAACGAGATAAGAGGCTCACAATATTGGAAATGTTGCCTATCAGGCCCTTTTCTCCCGAAATTTTTTTTTTTCAATAGTGTTACAGAAGCCATATTGAAGTACATGTCAAATCCTATGTGGTTAACAAGAAGAGACGTTATATACTAGGTTCCATTTTTTAACTTTTATAGGATGCTGCACTGGAGGGAAAACCCAGTGGTACTGGAGAGAAAACCCATTGATGTGTTTGGATTCTTTGTAAGAATTGTTTTTCTTACAAATGTGAGTCATATACTAGGTCCAATTTCTAAATGTCTTTTATTAAATTGTGGGAATGTTGGATGACATCCTATTATATGAGTCATTAGTGGACTAATCATCTTTCGATCAACTGGGCATCAGAATGACCCCGGATCATCCATGAAAAATTATGCACGTTCTAGGGCAATACAAGGACTGTTATGAAATTTCATAATTTGTTAGGAAGGGGTAAATCTGTCATTTTGTACCCTATTTTCTAATTTCTTTCAATTTAATCTTAACTTCTAGGAATTAGGGTTACTTTTGATCATCCCCACATGTTTGGGGCAAATTCTATATATACACGTACCATCATTGTACGCAGGACAGACAACAGATGAGTCAACCTTTCACAAAAGAGAGTTTTTACTAAATACAGTTTCTCTTTCTTACCATTTGTTGGGTCACGTTTGAGAGAAAGAGAGCAAGGTGAGAGAAACTTTTGATCGGTACCCCTAGGCTTGAGGTAGATCTTCTCACTCTTCCTTTTCTTTTATTCTTTCTCTTCCTTTCTTTCTTCTTCCTCTTCTCCGTCTGAGTTCCTCGTGGAGGCCATGTGCGGCAGTGTTGTGCATGCCTCTCTCATGGTCTCACAGGTCCCGCATCGTGATGGCAGTGCCATGCACGAGTCTTCTTCCCCTTCTGTTCGTCAGTCTCTCTCTCCTAGTGAGGCCTGCAAACGGTGCTGCTCATCGCCGTCTGCAAACGTAGCTTCGATGTCTCAGTGAAGAGCGCAGATGGCGAAACTCATTGCCACCCGCAGGGGTCTTCCCCTGTTCGCCGCTCGCTAGAGGCCTCGGCAACACCTATCGCCGTCTGTGAGCTTCCTTCGCAGACTCGGTGCCCATCGTCATCCGTGAGCTTCCTCTGCGGGTTCGGTGCTCATTATCGTCCTTCTTCTGTCTCGCGCCTGTTGTTGTGTACCTTATGAGAGCTATTGTCGCGCGCTTCGCAAATAGCGAAAGTCGCGCGCTCCATGAGAGGCTATCGTCGTCCGTGCAGGGGCACGTTACCTTCTTATGTTGCCAACGGCGATGTCTAGTGTCGTCTTTAGTCCTCTACTCACCCTCTAGTCGTAAGCAGTAGCATCTAGCGCCGTTTCAGAGCCGTGATATTGCTACTCCACGGTCACGGGTGGCAACGCCTAGCACGGTTGAGACCCTATCGCCTCCGCCATCTTGCTCTCTTTCTTTTCACCCTCTTTCCTTCTCTTCTCTCTTTTCTCTCCTTACTTGATTGAGGTGGACTTAACCTAGCATCGCCACATCAGTCTCAGTTTCGAGTAGTATTGCCGCCATGCTGGTCCTGAGTACCATGCTCATCTTGCTATCACTCCGAGTCGGTCACTGCCCGGCTATGAAGCTAGTCTCATCCCTTCATCATGTTTTCTTTTCTTTTCTTTTTTCTTTTTTCGACCTTTACTCGAAACTTCCACTTCATCACTCTAACCTCGCACATTTTTAGCCACGCGGATGTGCAATGCCCTAAGACAAGGGTGGGTCTCTTCGACTCACTTGTCTTGCAAATTAACCATAGTAGTATTGTGTAGAAAAACAAGGAGATTACAAGTCAAGGGAGGTGATTTTGAACCAGCTAAAGTAGCAGGAAGCATTCCGATGTGATCTAAGAGGGCGCCCACGTGAGCCAGCCCGAGTAAGTCCCGAACCCACCTTAAATTCCTCTCTCATTGGTTGGTATACCTGCCCTTGCTCATGAGCAAGATTCCGAGAGAGCGATCTCAAATCCGGGGTTCACTAGGAACCCGAGATACATGCCACCAGTTCATCTAGATCAGGAAGGCGAGATCGAGGCACCTAACCAACTTGGCGACTCCACTAGGGACTTACTACCCCTTAGTCGGTTCACTCTTGTTTGACCAATATCCTCCCTTACTTTCTGCATTAATTTCTATGACACCTGGGTTGTTCAACCCGTTTTTCCAAGTTCCTTAACCCCGCACTCGCGACTGTCCCTGGGAAGCGAACTGATCAAGCTTCCTTCCCTACTCTCCTTCTGAGTCAGGAATCACGGTTTGACTTTTAGGTTCTTTCTTGTGTTAGCGCAAGAGGGGACTTAAAACTCCCTGACTCCCCGCTTCCTCACTCTAGTGGACCCTCCACCAACTCCCCTTGCATAGGTGGCATGTCTGCCATTGCACACAGCACACACCCTACTACTGGCAAGTCTCTTGCTGGTCATATTGCTAGGGCATGCCGGAATGCTGCCCTAACCGCTTTTGAGGGAGGCAAACAAGTTGGTGTCGCTCCTGAGGTTTGCCCCAAGGCAACCTCCTATACTCTATCACTTCCTCGAACCACTAGACTTAGAGGCTCGGCACACCAAAGCGGAGACCTTGCAGCCTCCACCTCTTGCACACACCCAAGGGCTCGTGGTCCACCTACTCGAGTCACACCTCAGGGCAACCCCTATATTGCCTTGAGCTCGCATCAAGGGCCAGGCCTTCTTGGGCCGAACCCTACGCCATGCATTCGCTTTCCACAGTTTGGGGCAGCGCTAGCTCTATGCCACCTCGAGCACACGAGGGTCGACCACTTCGTCCTCCCTCCCAGCACACATTGCCCCACTCTGTGAGAGATGAGCTTCTGCCTCATCCCTCACAAACACAAGCTCGTGGGTCTCGATCTCCCAAGGTCGAACCAATTGATTGAGCCCCAGTTGACCCCCAAGTCACCCGAATGACTAACTCTAAAGGTGCACACGCACCGCATTCCTCCTTGGTCCAGACTCAGGCAAAGTCATGAACCAGCTACTTCCTCTGTCGCTCGCCCGACACCAAGCAAATACCTCGAGCCCTGATACTCAAAGGTCTTCCCTAAGAGTACCATCTTGAGCCAGCCTCAAGTCAGCCGTGCACATGGGCCCCACAAAGGAACTCGGGGCAACGACCTGATGTCAGACAAAGGCCTTCAACCTCCAAGAAAGAAACTCAGGCTGTCTTCTATCCTTGGACCCCACTCCCTACTCCAACTCATAGACATGGCCCTTGCATGTTCAAAGACGGCGGGGCAGACCAGGTCTCAGGCTCCGTTTTGGAATGAAGTCCATAGCCGTCTCAAGATTAAGCAGAAGAGAGATCTTCAGATTTTGGCCAAAGAAGCCTCCAAGGCAGTCAAGGTCACCACCCTTGATGACGTTCTGCCTCGTAACACCTGTTTCCCTCTTTAGACTTCAAAACCTGAGCGAGTCCAAGCGTATTGCTGGGTCGTCACTACCCAAAAGCCACGGTCTCAAGACCGTCGAGAACCGGTCTTCACAAGATCGGCATTCAAGGCTCGAGTCCAGTCGGGGCAAGCTGAGCCCCTGCTTGCCACCCACGACTCACCGACCACGAAAGTCTGCTCCTCCTCCTGGCTCTGACCTCCCAGAGGAGACGGTCAGTGTCATGATGATCAATGACCCGGACGAAGCCCAGTAGGACAGAATGACCAGGTTTGAGGTAATGATTCAATTCATCCTTGAAACGATGGAACACCTAGAAGCCTTCAGGCCCACTTCCTCTCACCATGAGACCGATTCCTTGATCGATGAGGACATAGTTCCTAGGCAAACTCCCCCACTGGTCTCCGAAGATAGTTCTACCTCCCGTGGGGTCTTCCAAACTGACATAGATACTGTGGTGGCTCATAGCCTCAAAAACAAGGTCTCAGGCATGCAAGAGGCGCCGCTCTACTAGAAGTCATACCCTTCGTACATTGACCGAGTACCCTTCCCTTCAATCTATCAAAAGGGAAAGCTTCCCATGTTCAATGGTACTACGTCTCTGCACCTGCATACTGCTCACTTTCAGGCGGCCTGTTGAGGGACGACAACTGACGAACGACTCTTCATCCGCCAGTTCGTCGAGACTCTTGAAGGGCCAGCCTTCCAGTGGTATGCTCGGCTGCCTCCCAACTCGGTACACACGTGGCAACAGATGGAGCAGTTGTTTTACCAACGCTTCTACGAAGTCAAGAGGAACGTGGAGACCATCGAACTCCTCACTCTGATGCAAGACCCTTGTGAGCTGGTTGACAAGTTCATCACCTAATGGAGAGAGTTGGCAACCTTCCATACCACTCCCATGACTGAGAAAGAAACAGTCCAGACCTGCATACGGAACATGCTTCCCAAGATCGCCCTGCATGTTGATGCATCCAATCCACCCTCCATGTTAGAGCTCATCTCTAAGGAAGTTCATATTGAGGGGTTGTTCAAGCACCATGGAAGCCCTTGTCAGCAACCCTCCCACCAAAACTCTCGCTCCAACAGTCGAGGCAACCAAAAAGTAGTGATCAGCGTGGCCGTCACCGTGATTTAGATGAAGAGCGCCGCCCCTCAGACTCTGGACCTCTCCAAGGCATAAACACCTCAAACTGGAGGCAAGTAGCGATCTTACAACAGCGTCCCGCCCCCTAAAAATACTAAGAGAAACGATTTTTGGGCCCAGCACCAAAATAAGGTTTACCCCTTCGACAAGGAGTGGACTTCTATACTGCTTCGACTACTGCTAGAACAGAGCATGATTCAGCTACCAGAGGCCAATACTAAAGAGTCGGCTGGGCAGGAGACAAATGAGAAGTATTGCTCCTATCATAGGAGAGTAGGCCACCCCACTTACGACTGTTATAAGCTCAACAACCCTATTGAAGCCCTTATCAACAAGGGTCAGATAAAGCTCACATAGTCACGATCCAAGAGGGTGACGAGGCACTCGCTATTTTTCATGCATTTTTCTCCATAATGCTCGAAGAAGGACTCGTCACTCCCAAGTCAACAAGGCAGCCCAAGTTCCTGCCTCCAAGAATCAAGAACCTCTGGTGTGCATATCATCAGATACGAGGTCATGATGTCAGCAAGTGCACCGGCTTCCATAAGCTTATAGCAGAGAAGATGCAGCAATGTCAGGAAGTTCAAGGCAACTCAGGAGGACGCCCTCAAGTCCCGGCTCTACCTGTGCAAGAAGACCTCCCGGCGTAAGACTGAAATGCCAAGCAAGACCCTCTGCAGGCCCTCTTTGAGGCAATGCTCCAATATGGCCTTGTCACTCCCAAGCCCACCAGGCAGCCGAGGCATCTTGCTCAGGGCATGGAAAAGCTCTGGTGCTCATAGCACCAAGTATGGGGCACGAACTCAACAAGTGCTCTGGGTTCGAAGTTATAGTCGCGAAGAAAGTCCAGCAAAGCCACACCGTTTGTGCCGTCCTCCCGGAACACTTTCAAGCCATCACTCCCGTTCAAGAGGGGGCCACACTACAAGCCCTTCATGAGCATGCACTAGACCCTTCGGAACCCTTGACCTCTCAGCCACGGGAAGTGTACCATGGGATAAGTTGGCTCAAGTCCCTAAAGCATGAAGCAATCCATCAAGCTAGGACTGCTCATCAACCAGAAAAGGCGGTCCAAACACCCCCTCAAGGATCAAGAAGGAGACAGTGACCACCTAGGTCAGCCCGCCGAAGGAATCCCATCCCTCAGCCACTCGTGGAGGAAGAATTCCTCAGGCCCCTTCCTCCGCTGCTGACCTTGCAAGACTTCATCCCAAGCGTAGCTCGCTTTATCCTTTCATCCAATTAGGCGGACATCCCTGAGCCACCAGCAGCTCAGGATTCCTCCAATATGGGTGATGACACTAAAGCACCCCACAATGGTCAAATCCGAGGCAAGACCTAGAATACCCCCTGCAAACGTTCAATTCCGGCGACGACGTAAAAAGCTGTTCAGAACATTCTAACTCTGCTTCTCCTCCATCCTCCTATATTTTCTAAACAGAGAGTTCAGAGGCACCAGCCTCACCCAGCCACAACAAGAGTGCCTCAGAGAGATGTTGGCCCAGGCGGCTGGATTCTCAATAGTCACGGATGCCCTGTCCTCTCAAGCCAAAACCGAGTCATCCTCAGGCTCTTGTTATAAAGAGTCCTCCCACATGGTGCAAATCTTGTAAGTACCAGCTAGCACGGCGCAAATGAGTCTAAGATCGGGAAAGAAGCTACAACCCATACCTCAAAATCTCAAGGCCCTCAAATTTCCTGATCCTTTACTTTCCCCTAAACCTCAACCCCAAAACTCTACATCCCTAGTACAAGCCCCTAGTACTTCCTCATCAACCTAGACCGTAGTGGCTAAGCAACAGAGTCAGCCAGTGCCACAAACCAAAACCCAACCAAAGCTTGTCCCTAAACCCACCATACCACCTACACCAATGACTGGATCAGGAACACAGAAGACTAATGAGGATAAAGTGAAATATGATGTAATTGGGCACTTGAAAAAAGCTTTCAGCCCTTCTAAGTATCTATGATGCCCTCTTGTTATCTAGAGATTATCGTATGGCCCTTGTGCAAGCTCTTTTTAACCCAGAGGTATACGAGACCGAAGTGGAGCCCATTGAGGTTGACCCAGCCACCCTAAGTGCGTGCTTGACAATCTCTTTTTCCGAAGACAACCTTCAGTTGGGGGTTAAATTCCACAATCACCCCCTCTTTGTGAATGGTGAACTCCACGCATGTCCTATCAACTGGATCATGCTGGATGGAGGGTCAACAGTCAACCTAATCTCAAGAAGGATCCTCACCCGATTGGGTTTAAGGTCTAACGACCTCACTCCTACCCACATAACCATGAAAGGTTTCAACTAATCAGGAGAGAAGCCAGCTGGCACAGTGCGCCTTCGTCTCAAGATTGGTGACCTCAACGATTACGCTCAGTTCCACGTAATCAACACTAATACCTCTTACAACGTCCTACTTGGTCGTCCTTGGCTTCACCATCAGGGGGTGGTTCCTTCCATGCTCCATCAATGCTTCAAATACAACCGAGACGGGAGACAACACATGGTCTATGCTGACAAAAGACCGTTCCCTGTAGCTGAGACTCACTATGCCGACGCCAACAGACCTTCCAACGCCAAAAAAGTCAAAGGATGATGACTGGAAGCCTGTGAGAGAGACGAGACCCTCGTCCCATGATGATGTTGAAGATCTGGGGTGAATAATCACGACATGTTCAAAGAAGAAGAAAGACAGGGCAAGATCATCCCTTTGACTCCGATCTACTGGAGTATACCTTGTCACCTCTTTGAGGTCATGGCAACCTCTCCCAAAGACAAACCTTCCCCCTCTACTTCCAATTCGCTAGAGAAAAATGGAGAGCTAGAGGCAACTCCTGAGACCTTCTAGCACTAAGGGTCACTTATACATCGGACCAACAAAAGGTTATGCATGTCCCCATCGCTCTTCTTGAAGATGAACTGGCATACCAACCACCAAGGAAGGTGCTCCAAGTTCCATTCTCCTTGAACAAGGGGATCATCAGCTGCCAAAAGAAGGTCTAACACTTCTCAAGGGTTGTTGAAGAAATACAGGCAGACAAGAGTCGTCCCTCTAGCCCTTAGGAACAAGAACCCATGGCAAAGCTGAGAAGCAAGGTTCGTAACCTCCAGAGTCAATTGGAGGTCACACACATAGCTTCAAAGCACTTAAAGGGGTTTGTCCCTGAGACTAAGACCTATGACAAGCTCAAAACCAATGTACCTTGAATCGAAGCCAAAGCTCCCCCAGACTGGAGTATTTACAGTGAACATGCTCACCAAAGCATGAGAACTATGAATTATGAGCCCCTTTCTAAACAAACACTCAGGGGTGAAGTAGCAACTGCTCCCGCATTCGAGGTCATTGAAGCCACATCAGGCTGCCATAAGACGAAGCTAGGAGTGGGCTATTCTTTTTCGTCTCAAACTATGAAAGGGAGAAAGCAATGAAATAGAAAAGAAAGAAAAATAAGAGACATGCATTGCATAAAAAGGGAAAAGAATTATTTCATTCATCAAAAATGTCGTTTCTTTACAATGAAGAAGAAAATAGAAATAAGATGATATAAAAAAGGTCAATGATCTCATTGACCCTTCCCTTGCACTCATCAGCCGAGGCTCTTGCTTGCTCGATGCCCACTCTCAATTCAGCCGCCAGCCTAGCCTCGTGCTCCACTAGGGCTAGCTGCTCGCCCAAGGAGTACTCGAGGTCCAGCACCTTCTGCCCCAGTTCCTTATCCTTGACCTCCCAAACTGCCGTCTCCTCTTCCAACCTGGCAAGCTCCTGCGCCCATTTGGCAATTTTTGCCTTCAGGGTCTGCATCTTGTTATTGCGCGTTACGGCCTTTTCGGCAAGAGTGGACTTCTGAGAAGCGGTAGCCTCGATCTCTTTTACCTGGACCTGTGCCAGCTCCCAGCTCTGTGCTAGGGAAGCCTCAGTTGACCCTAGTCGTGAACTCTCTGGACGCCTTGTGGCCTTTTCCACCTCCAGAGCCTTCATCCTCCATCCCTCCAGCTCATTGGCAACGCTGTCAAAATAAGGGAGGATTTTCGGCGCATTCCCTAAGGCAATCACCTTCAACTGTTGGATCATTGTTCCAACCTCTTTAAGGGACAACTCCTTCAACTTCTGGAGGCCAGCCCGAAGCATCTCAAAAATGATGCCTGACAGCCCGCTGAAAGAAGGCCTGGGCAATACAGCAAGAATAATTATAGCAAGAGGATCCTCAACTACATCCAAGACCTTGGGCTCCCCAGATCCAAGAGTAACCTCAAGCTGCTCTGGTACCTCGGCAATGGCTTTCTCGCGCTGACCCTATGTCATGGTCACATTGGGCTCGATCCTTTCACGCCCCGGTACCGTAGCCTCACCCTCTGCAAGAACCACAATCGTAGCCGAGGCGACAGGCCTCCTCGCCGGAGCTACTACCCCAATCTCAGGTTGCACCACGGCTGCCTCCTCTCCCGGGGCAGTGAGCACTCTCTGTGTCCCCTCTACTTGAACCATCTCCACCTCGTAAGGTTTGACACCCTCTCCCTCTCCTTCTTCACCCTTGTCTTCCACAGCAACAGGCTCTCCCACGACACCTGCCTCCTCTACAATCATGGGTGCCACCTCTGGGCCCTCCAAGCCCAACCCCTCAGGACATCCTACTTCTGCATCCCCAGCGAATACACCACTTGAGGCAGCCGTCTCCTGCTGCTCAAATGGCCCCTCTTCAGTCCCTGAAGCTCCAGCCTCTTCTATTACCACAAGCTCTACTGGAGCCTCCCTTTCATCGATAGGCACGACAACCGTCAGAACTCCAGAAGCCCTCTCTGTCTCCACCACCCCAGGAAGGCCAGCCTCATCAAGGTCAGCCTCATCGGCCTCACTTGCTTCCATCGGGACTGAGCCCTCCCCTTCAGTCATGAACGTCGCCTCCTGATGCGAAGCAATCTTGATTGGGGCAGTAGGCTCTAAGGCACCAGCTCAAGCCTCTAAAGGGCCAGGAGAAGGAGAAGGTGAAGGAGAAGTGAAGCCTCAAGAACAGACGGCGATATAGAAACAACAGGAGACACACACCCCTCCGAAGAAATCGAGGGTGAGGAGCCGTCTTCTGGCTCACGAACCACTAGAGCCTTACGCCCTTTACGCCCTGAAGTCTGGCTCACCATCTTGGTCAAAGTACGAGGAGTCATAGGGGCAGTCCGCTTCCTCTTCTTTCCTTTTGCCTACTTGGGCACAACAACCTTCGAGGTGCCAGATTTGGAAGAACTAGCGGCTAAGTTGCTATGAGTGCCGCTCCCTATCAGCCAATTCAAATCCTGGACCCAATGCCCTGTGCCCCATGACTTTGCAACCTTCCTTCCATTTGAAGATGGCAGAGAGGTTGTCAAAAATGATCTCCGTCTTTTTCTCCATATGGAGAAACTGCGGCAAAGATTCATCCATGATAGTCTGTCGAGGCCGTTCGACATTGCGCCAGTCATGAGGGAAGCCCAGGGTAAAGATTTCGCTTAGGGGAGGGGTCCTAGCCATTTTCCACTACCTTGTTCCTTGGCTTCAACAATTACCCTCCCCTTTCCAAGGAGCTTCATATCTCAGTGCCCCTTGTTTGTGATCCTCCACCAGTGCTCGTGGGCCTCTACTGCCCGTACTGTCCTGCCAAAATGGGGCAGCATATACTTATTGACCTTTGTGGTCTCCAAGCATGTGGCCCAGGCAATGCAAATGTGCCTTGGGAGCCAAATGTCCCTGAGGGTTCCCAACTCGTCCTTCTTCTAACGGGCTGCCTTGTTATGCCACTTCTCAAAGAATATGGAGAACGGGCAGCCCTGATCCAGCTCATGCTGCTGGGCAAACCAATGAGGAAAGTAGCCCTCAAGCTTCGTGCCATGGACAACGCGATTCGCAAGAACACCGCCTCTCACACTCAGTATAAACATCAATTCTTTTGGGCTGGTGAAGTCACCATCTAGGTGGCGGCCCTGCTCATCAACAAACTCACGATCTGTGAGGCTTCCAACTGGGAATGCCACCCGAGTCATGTGGAGGTGATCATTGAAGAAAAACTTGCGTGCATGGCCTGGAGGATGGAAAATTGCCCTCTGCCCAGCAATCTTTAGCAAAAATGGGCACACAGTGTCCTCTAACTCTTTGGTTCTGAGGTATGTGCCCAGGAAGTGAGCTCCAAGCCAGCCATACACATAATGGATCGGGAAAGGAGTCTTGAAATCTCTTGAGAAGGCCTCACCATCTATGATGTCATTCCCTCCTTCATCCCCTTGATATTGCCTTCCCCTGGATATGGCTCTCAAGCCACGATAAATATTGCACAGAACGAGTTGTATGAGTGCATACCCCTTCCCTCGAGTCATGTCACAGGCCACATGAAAAGTGTCGGGACGAATGACGTCTTCCCCTCCTGGCAAGGTAAATTTACACAAGAAGAGCACCAAGTAAGCTGCCAGGTAGATGTGCTCATTCTTCTTCCGTAGCTCGAAAATTGATGGGGTTTCCTTCCCCTCTTTTCTCAGCGACGAACCAGCTTCATCTGTATAATTGCCAAATAAGAACGTTACCCATTTGGCGAAGGTGACTCGCCCACTTTTGGGCTCATCATAAAGCCGCTGGTAGATCTTGAATAATTCTCAAAGCTCAGCCGATGGGGCTTCTTTACCTACTTTCTCCCTACAAAAAATGAATGAGTTTGGGGAATAAACTCATTGTGCATAACACCAAGTAGCGGCAGCCCACCAACGAAGTGCAAGTCCATCAACGATATCCCTGCCTCCCCATGACCAAGCGTCCATGTGTTGCTAGTATGGCTCCAAGTCTCCAACAACACTTTGACCGTGTTAGAGCAACGGTCATAATAGCACACCAAGCACTGGAGGGCAGCTGCCAAAGAAGCCTATCTCAAGGTAAAATGCCTAAACACCTTCATGGTCCACGAGGAGTACCCCCTTAGGTGCTGGTGCTCTCCATGTACCCCCAAGCCGGTAGAAGACCATTTCATACCCAGGGTTTCCACCATCCGCTTGCCTAGAGGCGGCAAGCTCGCATTAGAGGGCAAGCTCGCATTAGAGGCTATGTTTCTATGCAGGCAATGCAGACCCCTTCCTCCATACTCACATTCCTATCATTATCTTCCCACGTCACCAACTGGACGGAGGTGCTCACAAAGGTGATGCTCAAGGTCCACCTTGGTTCACATAAGGCCTCAGTGAGCCAAATTGGCACCTGAAGACTCGTCCATTAGACCAGAAGGTTCACTGGCAAAGGACGTTGGGCGGCCACGAAGAGATTGCACTCACAAAGGCGTATCGCCGATCGGGCACTCAGGGTGTGATGCCTTCAGGGTGTCGCCATCCCCTAGCCTAGGAGGAAGACTATCATCATCTGCCCATTGAGATGGTATCACCGTCTCGTGACCAAGATGTGTTAATGCTTGTGCTCCAACTGTCAAGCATGCGCCACACATGCGTTCCTCGAAATACGGACACGTCACCTGACACTTGCAGTGTGGCCTATCACCACGTGTGCGGAGGGCAAAAGTTCGCCATCCCAGGACCCATTGTCTCTCGACCGTTACGGCTCTGCAACCATTCAGGTTCCCACCGGCATTTCCCCTCTTCACCAGGAACTCGCTTCTATTCACCGGAAAGCCCTTCCCCACCTTCCACTCTTTGCTAGAATTGGCAGAAAACCATCGGACTCCCCAGAAAGCTTCCCTGTGACCCCGTGGGTTTCCCTTCTCCCTGTTTCTGCACTTCAGCAATTCGCCACAAGCTCACCGGAATTCTACTGAGTTCCCAGTGAACCCACTATTGTTCCTTCTCCTTCTCCTCCAATATCCAGGACTGACAAATCCCTCTGAACACTCTGCGACCTTCCCTTCAATCGCAAAATGACCAAAGGATCACTCAAACTCCAGTAGGGCACCTCTACGAACCAGGCTAAGGCCCTGAGAAACCCCGTTCCTTGCTTGGAGAGCCTCTACACTCTCCAAAGATGTTTGCAAGCACCTCGTGAAGGCCCACAACCCATTAAAGTTTGCCAAAAAGAGCTCCCTCTCTGCTGCAGATTTTGGTCGGGAAGTTCTAGCCAGGAAATCTCTCCCCAGAAACTCAGGCCCTCTCTCACTCTCTCTAAGAAAACTCTTCAATTGTTTTACCCTTCGGTAAAACAATAAAGAGGGGTTTTTCCCCCTTTTTTATCCAACAGTGCAACAAACTACCCTCGACAAATATGAAATGACGCTCCAGTCCCCAGTTCCTGTCGGTAATAAAACTAGGCTAGGGCAAGTCAAAACTCGACACCGGAAAAGGCCGTCACTGCGTGCTTCACCCAAAGGCCATCTTCGCGTGCCTTCATCAAGGGCCATCGTCGCATGCCTTCATCAAGAGCCATCACCACGTGCCTTCGTCAAGGGCCATCGTCGTGCGCCTTCGTTAAGATCCATCATCGCACGCCTTCGCCCAGAGGTTATTGTCACACACCCTTTGTCAAGGGCTACTGCCGCGTGCTTCACCAAGGGACCTAATGCCGTGTGCACATCATCTAGGCCTAATGCCAAATGCGCCATCCAATACTTAGTGCCACGCACATGCCATGGCACTCCCATCTGGACCTTCATCCTGCATCCTCAAGAAGTTCATTCCCTACACCACACTCGTACTCCTCAGGGAGTCCAATCTTCGATGATGTCTCTATTCCCTATAAAGACGCATTCCCTCACCACATGATGATCCAAATGCATGACTCTAAACTGCATGGTCCAAACTATATGACCTTAAACTGTAGCAGAGGTCTAGTTGCACTACCTTTAACTGCTAAGTCCTCGTCACACGACTCAAAATGTACGACCATGGTCCAAACTATATGACCTTAAACTGTAGTGGAGGTCTAGTTGCATGACCTTAAACTGCTATGTCCTCGTCACATGACTCAAAACTGTATGACCAGGGTCCAAACTACATGACCTTAAACTGTAGCGAGGGTCCTAGCCACATGACTCTAAAATTGCATAGTGATGGTCCGAGCTACAAGACCCTAAAACTATAACGCACGGCTTGAAAAATGGTCCATACGTATAACTTTAACAGAGAGATGGACCACCTTTTCACTAAGGGGCATTTCATCAACATCTTCGGTGGAGTTAGATGTCTACAAAAGGTCATACTACCCCTTTAATCCCCAATGAGTTTGTTTCTCACCAACATCCCAGTGCGAGTCACGCCCTATTGTGACCCACTACCCCAGGGAGTTAGGTCCATGCTTGTCTTCTCAACCCCCAATGGGGTTACGCTTGTACTACATACTGTCACCCCTAGTGGAGTTACATGAAGCCCCATCATTATCCTCATGGAGTCACATTGGTCCTCCTAATCCTCAGTGAAGATTCGCTTCCACTTGCCACTCTTCATAGGGCCACCATCTTCATCTAAAGCTCTCCGCTTGTGAATAACCTTAACTATTTTATCCTCAGGGAGTTAGATTGTTATTCACAGACCTATCCCCCATCGAGTTTCATCCACATGGCGACCCACATATTGGTTCGCATTGTATGACCTTAAACTACACAGCTACGGTCCGCATTGAATGACCTTAAACTGCACAGCTATGGTCGGCATTGAATGACCTTAAACTGTACAGCTATGGTCTGTGCTGCATGACCTTAAACTGCATAGCTTTAGTCCTAACCGCATGACTTTAAACTTCACAATCACGATCCAAACTACATGACCACGACCCTAAACTGCATGGTCTTAGTTGCATGACTTTAAACTGCATAACCACAGTCCATCTGTATGACCTTAAACCATAGTGCATGTCCTGGATGCATGACGTTAAACTGCTTCATATAGGTCCAGGAGGCATAACCTTAAAGATGCCCCCACATACGCGCACACCCCTTTTATGTGCATCGTCGCGCACGCCTTCCCTAATCTACCCATTCGTGCACGCAATTCATTGCCTCTCTAGGGAGTCTGCATACGCGCACATGTCCTTTACGTGCATCTTCACGCATGCCTTCCCTAGCCGACCCATTCGTGTGCACGCACCACTTTTATCGTCTTTCACCATTCCTCAGTGAGTCTTACGCATGCTCACAAAAAGGCAAGCCATCTCGCCACCCATACTCGCCATCAGCTAGTGGGTCACTATTATTCACCACTCTTCACCCACCATTCATCCTTTACAGGCAACCTGGTGCCATCTTTCGAAAGTGAGTCATGACCATCACCATACTCACTCTATGACCTCTATAGACTGCCATTCATCACCATTATGGTCCAGTTGTATGACCCTAAACTATAGTGTTCATCCTAGCCACATGACGTTAAAAGGCTTCGCACAAGTCTCGAAGGCATGACCCTAAACTCGCCTTCACAAAAAATGGGCATGGTGTACACCTAGACAAGGGAACGCCATGAGTAAAAATGACAGACGGGCATGGTCACCAAACCATGAGTAAGAGAGTTCCGTGGAAAATAAAATCTAGGCACGTTGAAAACCCCAAAAGGGCATCGTGAGCAAACACAGATGAAACGGGTGGACATGACTGCAAGGTCATGGGTAAAAGAGCCCAGAAATAATAGAAGTTGATGAAAACCGTCTTTATGGCGCCGCTTTGCTTGTCCAAGTGAAAACCCACAAAAGGGCGCTTGGACCGACAACACAAGTTGATGCATGACTGCCGCCTTAGCCAACACTCAATTTCTAAAACAATCACAATCTTAATGAGGTCTACCTAAAATCCTCAAATGTCAGACATCAACAATATGGCCCGCCAGGGAATGAGAGCTACATAATATCGCCCAACAAACAACAAGAGTCCTCGAGGGTGAGGTCGATGACCAAAAGATCTCATCACGAAGGCAACAAATTGACAAAGCCAGGGTGTAACTTGCCACAGGCTTCAGGGTATTGCTCACCAAATCCCTAGCCTACATGGGACCAGACTTTTGGGATAGGTCAGAAGCCCCCAACTGGACCCCGCTAGACAGAATCTATAGAGATACCCTGAGCATCAAAAGCAAACCTGGTGTAGCAACAAACAATGCCAACCAAAAGGCTCTTAGCACTTAGCTTCCACATAGGCCAGATTCAGTCCGAGGAGGTCCCCACAAAGGCCTCACGCTTCATAATCGCAAATAGTCCCTCGAGGGTGAGGACTTCGACAAGATCCCTCAGGCCTAATGCTATTTGAGGAGGTCCGTACAAAGGCCTCACGCTTCAGAATCACAAATAGTCCCTTGAGGGTGAGGACTTCGACAAGATCCCTCAGGCCTGATTCTATCTTAGGAGATCCTTATAAAGGTCTCATGATTCAGAATCGTAAATAGTCCCTTGAGGGTGAGGACTACGATAAGATCCCTCATGCCTGATTCTGTTCGAGGAGGTCCCTACAAAGGCCTCACTCTTCAGAATTGTAAATAGTCCCTTCAGGGTGAGGACTTCGACAAGATCCCCCAAACTTCCCAAATGATTGTACTTTTCGATTCTCTTGAAGCACAACATTCGGAGGGGAATGCTGTTGGAAGATATTTTTCATCATCATGGGGCCCCCCTCTCAATAAAAGCCTAGCAAACAGTGGAAACCCCGACAGACTCAGAATAGCCCCGAGACTGGCCAAGATCTTCATGAGCTCTCTAAAAAGTCTCCCGCCAAGTTTCGTTGCATTCTGACATGTCTAACGCAATGTAGACTGAGAAACAATTCCAGCAGAATCAGCCTCTTCAACCTGAAACGGTACCTATAACTAGAGATACATTCTCAATGTCTCAATTTGCTGTGGGACCACCACCATTGGATAAGGCACGGTTGAAAACCCCCAGGACTCAAATTTTAGCTCGAACAAACACTCTAGGAAGACGCTATAGGAAAAAGAGGGAAACAAGAGGAGTCGCACGCTATTCCCGTATGGCCACCCTGCAACTCTACACCATTGAAGGGACAGTCACAAGTAGTGACTTTCAACGTTCATATCTCACCCATTTCAAGTTGGATCGTGCTCAAATTTGGTGAGCAAGTTCTTCGTATCAAAACGAGCGATTCGATATGTGGCACGCCCCATGACAATACCCGAGTACGAAGAAAAGCTAGAAAGAAGTTGCTGATCCGTGAAGAAAGTGCAGGAAATTCAGCAGCGCAGTGCTTCGCTCGAGCGGCCAAATCATGCCGCTCGCATGCCCGATCGACGCTAGACTAATTCCGTCACATGCGTAACGTCTAGGGCCATCTCTGACCTGAACCCCGTACATGATGAACGGTTGGATTCCACACATGAAGCCGATGAATCCACTGTAAATTTCATCGCCTGAATTCCAAATTCCAGCCAAAATTCCAAGGTTGCAAAATCTTCGTTCGGGCACATAATTGAGCTGCGTTTGTTGCCCTGCGATCATAACAGCATGCTTAGTGTGATCTAACGAAGAAATCATCAAAAAACATCAAGGAACGAGCACACTATCGATCCAAAGTTTCAAGATCCATTCAAATTTCAAATCACATGATCGTGCGCTAAAATCACGATCCATAGCTCGAAGTTGGTATCAAATCGATCTTCATGCCAAGCCCTAGAAGAAAGCAATCATCTTTCAATCACCCAGGTATTAGAACGACCCCGGATCATCCATGAAAGATCATGCACGTTCTAGGACAACACAAGGACTGTTCTGCAATTCCACAATTTGTTAAGAAGGGGCAAGTCTGTCATTTTGCACCCTATTTTCTATTTTTTTTAATTCAATTTGATCTTAATTTCCAACAATTAGGGTTACGTTTGATCATCCACCCATGTTTGGGGCAAATTTTATATATACACGTACTATCATTGTATGCAGGACATACAACAAAGGACTCAACTTTTCACAAAAGAGAGAGTTTTTACTTAATGCAATTTCTCATTCTTACTATTGTTGGGTCACATTTGTGAGAGAGAGAGAGCAAAGTGAGAGAAAATTTTGATCGATACCCTTAGGCTTGAGGTAGATCTTCTTTCTTCCTTTTCTTTTCTTCTTTCTCTTCCTCTCTTTCTTCTTCCTGTTCTCCGTCTGAGTTCCTCGCGGAGGCCATGTGCGGCAGTGGCAGTGTCGTGCATGCCTCTCCTGTGGTCTCACACAGCGTCCATGGTGATGCAGTGCCATGCACGAGTCTTCTTTCCCTTTTGTTCATATATCTCTCTCTCCTAGTGAGGCCTGCAGAAGACACTGCTCATCGTCGTCCGCAGATGTAGCTTTGACGTCTCAGTGAAAAGCCTGGACGGGGAAACTCGTTGCTGCCTGCAGGGGTCTTCCCCTGTTGCGCGCCTATCACAGACGACGATACCTATCGTCGCCTGCTAGAGGCCTCGGCAACACCTATCGCTGTCTGCGAGCTTCGTTCGAGGACTAGGTGTCCATCACCATCCCCGAGCTTCCTCCGCACATTCGATGCTCATCGCCATCCTTCTTGCATCTCACGTCTGTCGCCGTGCACCTCATGAGAGCTATTGTCGTGCGCTTCGCAAATGGCTATCGCCGTGCGCTTCATGAGAGGCTATCGTTGTCCTCACAGGGGCTCGTTACCTTCTTATATTGCCACCGGCGATGTCGAGCGTCACCCTCTAGCCATGAGTAGTAGTGTCTAGCATCGTTCCATGGCTGTGACATTGCTACTCCACGGTCAGGGGGGGCAATGCCTAGCACCGTCGGGACCCTATCCCCTCTGCCGTCTTGCTCTCTTTCTTTTCGCTCTCTTTCCTTCTCTTCACGATTTTCTCTCCTCACTTTATTGAGGTGGACATTACCTAGCATCGCCATATCGGTCTCGGTTTCGAGTAATATTGTCGCCGTACTGGTCCTGAGTACCATGCCCGTCTTACTACCACTCCAAGTCAGTCACTGTTCGGCTATCAAGCTAGTCTCGCCCCTTCATCAAGTTTTTTTTTATTTTTTATTTTTTATTTTTTATTTTTTTGTTCGGACCTTTACTCGAAACTTCCACTTCATCGCTCTAACTCCACACATTTTTAGCCACGAGGATGTGCAATGCCCTAAGACAAGGGTGGGTCTCTTCGACCCATTTGTCTTGCAAATTAACTATAGTAGTATTGTGCAGAAAAACAAGGAGATTACAGGTCAATGGAGGTGATTCCGAACCAGCTAAAGTATGTGGGGGGCTTTTGGATGTGATCTAAGTGGGAGCCCACACGAGCCTGCCCGAGTAAGTCCCAAACCCACCTTAAATTCCTCTCTCATCTGTTGGTATACCTGCCCTTACTCTTGAGCAAGGTTCCGAGATACTGATATCAAATCTCGCGTTCACTAGAAACCCGAGATAGGAGCTACCAAATCATCTAGATCACGAGGGGGACATCGAGGCACCTAACCACTCATATGCCAGCAATGATAACCTTTTTGGGAATAAGAGAAATATATGTGGAATTAATGCTTTCGATAATCTTACCACTACACATAAATTTCTTTACCATAGACATGAGATCTGATTTAAGCAATTTCAAAAAATGTTGAAAGAAAACCAAAGGGAAACCATCTGGTCCGGGTGCCTAATCACCTGCTGGCCCAAAAACAACTTTTCTCACCTCTTCTTCAGAAACCTCTCTCTCTAGGTCCTCTGTCAAATTAGGGGATAACATTTTGAATGGAACCCTATCCAAGATAACCCCAAGATTATACTCACTAGAGAAAGCCTTAAAAAAACATTTTGGGGATGAGGTTTCTATAAGGCCAAGGCTTTATGAAAACAAAGCAAACCCTCACCTCAAATCCTCGTCTGGAAAGCACTTTTGGCAAGCACTTGGGAAGATGTTCAAAAACAAAATGACATCGTAGAAGCAATTGCAAATCTAGAAACAATCATAAATCTAAAAGAAATGAAAAGATTTACCATTTTAAAATATTCCCCTACTTGCTTAATTTTTATGCATTAAACAATCAAAATAAAACCTCTCTCTCCAACCCATAAAAATGTCACCGAACTTTTTGCACAACCCCCCTACTCTATCTTTTCTCTCACCCTGGCCCTCTCTAGCCCACACAACATCACTCTCACTTACTGTGCAGCCCTACTCTCATTCTCTCCCTACAAATATAACTATTTTCAAGACATTAACGCACCACATGATGGACACTTGGACTAAATGAATATGAAAAGCAACATAATGTTAAAGCATCAGAGAGAAAATTGTTTTTCTTCGTCTCCCTTCTCCATTACCATCCAACACAGGAACACTGTTGCTCGAGGATCAAGGATTTGTACAAAAGATGGAAAATTGATAAATAAATAAAAAAATCCCCAACGTATCATTGAATACCCTTCTTCTCGATGTACTAAAACAAAGACAACATTGCTCTCCCAAAATTGCCCTGTTTTCTCTAAACATAATGTTTCCCTAAGTAGAATTTTCTCTCTCAAAACTTGATGTTTCCCTAAATAATCGTGAATCCCTCTCTCGAAACTTGATGTTTCCCTAAATAATCTCTCTATTTATGTCTGTGTGTGTTCTATAAAAACATGCTTATCTTCTCTCGAAACTTGATGTTTCCCTAACTAATCTCTCGATTTGTGTCCGTATGTTTTCTATGAAAACATGCTTCTCTGCTTTATGTTTTTGAAGGTTAAGTTCTCTCTCTTTGTGCATTTGTAACCATTTCTCTCTCCAAAAAACCTCAAAAGAAATGAGTTCCCATCTATAAGATTTTTACATAAGATTTTTACTATTTCTCTCTTGCACGCATTCTCTTTCTCTCTCATAAATTCATGGGTAAATTATGTAAATATTTATTTTAGTTTTTGTTATTATCAAAATACTGAATATTTTCTGTTATTACTGATATGTATGTTATTTGGACTTCATAACCATTTTAAAAAAAAAAAAAAATTCCTATTGTGGAAGTATCTGACGAATTATTGTTTTTGTTATTATATACTTATCTCATACAAATTACTTTCATGTGAAGAATGAACTTTCTTGGTAGTTTTCTTAACTTTTTACGTAGAAACGATCGAGTTAATTCATCGGTAAAATGATTGTGTTAGTCATTTCAAATTATATTCACATTGGTGCTTTTTATGGTGAACTATATCACATTGAACCCTTAAGTCAACAAAATCGTAACTGGCCATTCTCGCATGTATGCGCATCATTCTATTGACTTCTCTTCAATGGTTTACCTAATAATTTAATGCATGAACTTTCCCTCTTTTTTACTACAACCAATAAAGGTTTTTTTAAAAAAAAAATTAAAACAAAACACTCAAAGAAGCCCAATTAAATTCATTACCACCGCTAAACTTCTTAATAAAAATATGCAAATCATTTGACCAAAGAATAGAGTAAACATAAAATACCTAAAATTAAAGCATAACGAGGAACCATTACTTCAAAGAAGAAACTCAATCTAAACCTGTAAAAAAATAAAAAATAAACCCAAAAAAAAAAAAAAAAAAACAAATGAGAGGAGAGGAGAGGAGAGAGGGAGGGAGAGAGCAATAGGTAGAATACTGAATGTAGAGAGAGATAAACTCTAAACCTACAGAAAAACCAATTAGTAGAATGAGAGGGGAGGGGGAGAGAGAGAGGGGGAGAGAGCAATAAGTGGAATACTTAATGTAAAGAGAGAGAGAGACCAAGTTGAGAGGGGTGAGAAAGAGACAACCTAAGAGAGAAAGGGAGAGATAAACCACGTTCAGAGAGAGAGGAAGGGTTTTAGAATGTTAATATTCCCATAAATATGGGAGCAATGAAATCATGATAAGAATTGATTTTTGTTGACACGCTAAAATATGATATGTTTAGATAAGGATTGATTTTTTTTGTTGAGATATGCTTCAATTGAGATATACGTACTCTCCTCTCTCTCTTACCATCTCACTCACTCTCTTTCTCTTTCCTTAAAGGGGAAAATGTCTCTTACAACTTCTATAACTTCTATGGGACTAGGGTATGTTCTTATTTTCGTAATACGTGTTTATTCTTTATTCTAGCTTAATAATGTAGTATAAATAAAAGGAAAGTACTTGAATATTCTTAAAGAGATAAACTATTTCAAATTTTAAGTTTTATAGAGAGGAAGTATAGAAAATTTTTAGAGAGAAAATTATCTAAAAATTTTTATAGAAGTTTTAGGGAGAAAAACTATTCAACATTTTTAAACAGATAAATTATTTCAAATCTTCAATTTTAGAGAGAGAAAGTACCTGAAAATTTTTAGGGAGAGAAACTCTCTCAAATTTTAAGTTTCTTAAAAATTTTAAAGAGCGAAACTATATTAAATTTTAAGTCTTAGAGAGAGAAACCACCTCAAAAATTTTAGAGAGACATATTATCTCAAAATTTTTTGGGAGAGAAGCTATCTTAAATTTTAAGTTTTAAAGAGAAAAAGTACCTGAAAATTGTTAGATACTATCTCAAAATTTTTAGAGAGAGAACTACTCAAAATTTAAGTTTTAGAGAAAAAGTATCGTGAAATTTTAGAGAGAGAAACTATATCAAATTTTAGATATCTCAAATTTTAAGTTTTAGAGAGATCAGGTACCTAGATATTTTTAGAGAGAAATAATCTAAAAAAAATTTAGAACATGAAACGAATTCTAAATTTTTAAAAAGCAAAATTATCTCAAATGTTAAGTTTTAGAGAGAGGAAGTACATAGAGAGAAACTATCTCAAACTTTTTAGAGAGATAAACTATCTCATACTTTAAGTTTTAGAAAGAGAAGTATTTTAAAATTTTAAAGAGAGAAACTATGTCAAATTTTAGATAGGGAAAGTGCCTAAAATTTTAAGAGAGAAAAAATTATCTCAAAATTTTTAGAGAAAGAAACAATATCAAATTCAAAGTTCTAGTGAGAAAAAATATCTTAAATTTTAGAGAGAGAAATTATCTGAAATTGTTTGGAGAGAAACTATCTCAAATTTAATAAAAAAATGAAATTATAATGAATAATACAATCAAATCATTTAATGAAAAAACAATTTGATATATATATATATATATGGATGATGCTATTGTTAGCCCAAGGGCTAACAGGAAGATATGAGTCCAACAGCCCAGATTAAATTTGGGCCGATCTGACGATCATGGATGCCCGATAGTATTTGAATCTTAAATTTTTTTTTCTACGAATCCAAATCACTTGAAATTTTAGTCGTGTGTTCATAAAAAATAGATGAATCTTCAAAAAATATCAAAAAAATATTTTACATGAAAAATATTGATCAAAATACCCCCATAAAGTTTCGGGAGCAGTTTGATCAATTTATTTTTTATGGATTATTTTTTTATATTTTTATTAAGTGAGGTTTGATGAGAAGAATACATGTCTAAAATTTTAAGTGATTTGAATTTGTAGAAAAAAAAATAAAATTCAAACATGAAATGATATCGTGACCGTCAGATCAGTCTAGATTCAATCTGGACCGTTGGGCTCATAGGCTCATATCAAGGGCTCATAGGCTCATAGCCTAGATTTCATATATATGCATCCATGAGATATCTAAACAACAGAAATCTATTTTATAGAAAATACTTTCATCAAGGAATATATTTCATAGGAAATAAATTTTTCTAGATAATCTTTTTCCATGGTCCCAAACGGCGCCTTAGTATACAAAAAACTCCTTGTTCACGATTGATTTTCAGACCATAAAATAATTTGTTTGGAGATAATGAAACGCCTGAGCATGGCATTACGTGATTTTATGCCCACTTGATTGTTGACACGTGTGGCCATGAGGCCTGACATTGCCTCACCTATTTCTATGGACCTCATCTATTTTATAAATGATTTTGTTAAAGGTAATATATATCAATATATTATTTATTTTCTCAAGGACTTCTAATATAAGCATCCTTAAAATCAAGGAATTTGTTTCTCCGAGACCAAAAAAAGATGGTTGGGCCTAGCATTCTGAAACTCAACCGAAGCCATTTAGACTCGGCTGAGTAACTCGGCCTCGCCCCATACGTGAGGCAAGTTTTAGGCGAAAAAATTGTACAACGTGCCACTAAACTTTTTGTATATTAATACCTCATATTTAACTCATTCATCTTTGAAGGTCTTCGTGGTTAGTGGGGGTGTGCAAACCTTCATGTGCTCCGGATTCGAATTTTGGGTTTGTCATTTTTCATATGATAGAAATTCTTAGAGATCAGAAAAGGAACGTTGGTCATGGTGTTCTGAAACTCGTCAGAGGCAAGTTTTCCGTGAGCCGACTGTACAAATCTTTAATAAACTCTACGCATATCAATACCTCTCAAAGGGCTTTGTGGTTAGCAAAGGCCTTTAAAACACTTTCGTCTGCTCTCCCCGTTCGAATCCTCCTATCATTTCTTTTTATTGGACAGAAGTTTTAAAAAAAATAAATTATATGAATAGAAGTTCTAAAAAAAAACAAAATAGTTGCATATAAATAGCCATATAAAAGTTCTAAAAAAAAAATTGTTTGCATAAAATAGTCATATAAAAGTTCTAAAAAAAAAAAATAGTTTGCATATAAATAGTTGCCCACTAAATTATATAATTTCTAAAAAAAAAAATTTATAAAAGTTCTAAAAAAAAAATAGTTTGCATAAAAATAGTCATGTAAAAGTTCTAACAAAACAAAAATAGTTAAAAAAAAATAGTTTGCATATAAATAGTTGCCCTCTAAATTATATAATTTCTAAAAAAAAAAAAACTAGTTTGCATATAAAAATAGTCATATAAAAATTCTAAAAAAAAAATAGTTTGCATATTATAAATAGTCATATGAAAGTTTTTTTTTTAAAAAAGAGAGAAGTTCTAAAAAAAAAAAGAATTATATGATAGAAGTTCTTAAAAAATAAAAAATTATATGATACAAGTTCTAAAAAAAAAATAGTTTGCATATAAACGGCCATATAAAAGTTCTAAAAAAAAAATGGTTTGCATATAAATAGTCCTATAAAATTTCTAAAAAAAAAAATAGTTTGCATATAAATAGTTGCCCACTAAATTATATAATTTCTATAAAAAAAAAATATTAGTTTGCATATAAAAATAGTCATATAAAAATTCTAAAAAAAATTAGTTTGCATATAAATACTCATATAAAATTTCTAAAAAAAAAAAAAGAGAGAAGTTCTAAAAAAAATATATATTATATGATAGAAGTTCTAAAAAAAAAAAAAAATAGTTTGCATATAAACGGCCATATAAAAGTTCTAAAAAAAAACAGTTTGCATAAAAATAGTCATATAAAAGTTCTAAAAAAAAAAAAAATAGTTTTGCATATAAATAGTTGCCCACTAATTATAGAAGTTCTAAAAAAACAAAAGATAGAAGTTCTAAAAAAAAAAAAATTTATATGATAGAAGATCTAAAAAAAAAAAAAAAAATAGTTTGCATATAAAAGGCCATATAAAAGTTCTAAAAAAAAAAAATAGTTTGCATAAAAATAGTCATATAAAAGTTCTAAAAAAAAAATAGTTTGCATATAAATAGTTGCCCACTAATTATAGAAGTTCTAAAAAGAAAAAAAATTAATTTGCATATAAAAATAGTCAAATAAAAGTTCTAAAAAAAAAAAATAGTTCACATATAAATAGTTGCCCACTAATTATAGATATTACGTTTGGGTGCGGTTTCTATAAGGATGCAACCTATGATAGAAGTTCTAAAAAAAAAAAATAGTTTGCATATAAATAGTCAGATAAAAGTTCAAAAAAAAAAATAGTTTGCATATAAAAATAGTCATATAAAAGTTTTTTTTTTTAAAAAAAAGGTTTGCATATAAATAGTTGCCCACTAAATTATAGATATTACCGTTTGGGTGCGGTTTCTAAAAGTTCAAAAAAAAAAAAATTAGTTAAAAAAAAATAGTGTGCATATAAATAGTTGCCCACTAATTATAGATATTACGTTTGGGTGCAGTTTCCATAAGGATGCAACCTATGATAGAAGTTCAAAAAAAAAAATAGTTTGAATATAAATGGTCATATAAAAGTTCCAAAAAACGAACAGTTTGCATATAAAAATAGTCATACAAAAGTTCTAAAAAAAAAAAAAAATTTGCATATAAATAGTTGCCCACTAAATTATCGCTATTATCGTTTGGGTGCGGTTTCTATAAGGATGGAACCTTCAACAATCCAATTAAGGTGCACCTTAAAATTTTATTATAAAAAATTCTTAGTATTATCTTAAAATCTATTTTCATACCTAAATAGAAAATTTAAAATTAAAAATTTTAAAAATAGTTAAAATCAAGTAGATCTATAAATATATGAAAATCTTGAAAATGGATGGTCTAGATAATGTGTTGCAAGATACACTATTTCCTGGACTCAAAAACCTTTTTTTTTTCATATTCATACATCTCAATGTCAAGATGATCGATTAGAGGGTTTTTCAACATTAAAACAACATTTCCAATAGATTTTTGAGGTACATATGTTATTCTACATTTTAAGGTTGCAACCTTATATAAACTTTTGCCATTACGTTTAGCATCAGTTTCCTTAAAAAACAAAAAAAATTGAACCACTCGGGCAAGTTACTCGGATTCGTCCACGTAAATCAGCACGGTCAAGTGACAAGTACCTTGGCCGAGTCGATTTTTAGAACAATGGTTGGGCCCATCTGACTTGTATAAGTATGGGAAGTCAGAGAAAAAAACACAACAAAAACTTATATTTACAGAAAGCTATTCCTCTCAGCGATCACTAGCCTCATGACACGGCCCTCTCACATCTCGAGTTTGACGCTATCTTTGCATCAAATTATTTTGCTTTTACTGATACCGGAGCCGCAGGTTCTATCCTTCCGTTTTTTTCTTTTTTTTTTTGGTTTTGCAGTTTTTCTTTCTAATTCAGGTAAGTTTCGTGGATTTTTTCAGCAAGTTTGATTATGGTAACATGGCTTTAATGCAATTTTAGCATCTTGCTGAAAATTTATATGAATCATTAATCTGCAAACCTACAAGTCTCTTTTTTTTTTTTTCTTCTTCTTCTTCTTCTCTGAGACAAAAGCTCCGCACAACCTGGTTGATTATTGATTCAGAGTTAATATTAAATAAGTTTGTATATGGGCTAAGCTAACATATGGAATTAAGTGCCTGCATTTATTCCATTGACCATACTCAAAGTTAAAAAAAAAAAAAATTTAGAACTTTACAATACACCTAAGCTATTAAATTTATTCTGACCTCCTTGTACCAAGGTAAATGGTCTCATTTTATACACTCCCAAAGTTTTAAGAGTAAAATTTTCAGTTATTTAAATCATTATGGTGTACTTTTATGTTTCGAATATTTTTTTACTTTTAGTTTTTATAAGTTTTTATTTTCAGGTTAACTTTTTATTTTCTTAAATTATCTTTTCTGAAGAATAGATTTTTTTGAACCTTTTTTTTCAAATGACATACAATGACTTATCAAATATCATATTCTCAATAATAAATTAATTCAAAATTCTAACTAAAATTTGAATCCTATTCTTTAATATGTATGAATGAGGCTTCGAATAAAAAATCCGTGAGGGAAAGAGTTGAATACTTTGGAAGGCGTTACATTGGTTATTTTATTTTTCAATTAGCATAAATAAGTTTTTTACAAAATAAAAGTCTATGAAAAAAACACTCGAACTCTATTTCCAATACGAAAAACAAAAAATAAAGGAAAATCTGAATTATCTTATTTTAAGTATTTTCACTTAATTTTAATTCCTTATTTTAAGTTGATAAAAATTAGTTTTTAGGCAAAAAAAAGTCCATAGTTTGCGAAATTAAAGTTATGAAGGTGTTACATTGCCCATATTCAAATCCAATTGAAAATGGCATTTATTGCATTTAGATAGTAAATCAATAATTAACAAAATTGTTAAAGGTATTTGGTTCCCACATTTAAATTTCTTATTTTAGTTTGATATTGGCAATTGGAACAATAAATTTAAATATCATAATTAAAAGTAAGAGAAGTTAGGAAGGTAATATACTACACATATTTCTAATCCTAGGCGATCCATAAAATTAAGACTTTAACTTAATTATTATATATACAAGAAAATGGTGGCTTAGGATTCCCGTAAAAAAAAATTGAAAGGCTATGAAAATCCAATATTTTAGGTGTCTATTAGAGATGTAAATTAAAGACTATTATCCTCTCATCTCTAACTCACGGACCAGATCTTCTCATCTCTACCTGTAAAATCTATTTGCAAGTTCAGGTGAGTGTCCAATTCAGGCAAACAATTTATTTCCTTACTCTATTTTTCTCGAATCCATTATATCTCTCCTCTCTTACCTTCTGCACCTTTTGCCCTCCTCTATACCAAGACAGGCTTCTTCCGCCTAAGCCTCTCTGCTGATATAGTAAAGGATGCCAAGATACCCCTAAATTTATTAAGTGGTGATCATCACAAAGCATCGCATAGCGACAGCTTGGTGTGCTATAATGCCCTGGGAATTCCTCTATGATTTGGTCCTCTCAATCTATAACCCCATAATGCAGGACCACATTGCCCCTCCCGACGTTCCCGCAATGGTCTAGGAAATCTAATGGTCGCATCCTTAAGTTTTACAACACAGTAAGCTTATCCTTCACAATTTTGGCGACCTTTTTCCTATCTACAAGGTTTTGCACTGAGCATGTTGTTTAGCTCCTCTAATGGGCAGTGGAAAACAATAAAAGATGGTTTTATGATCTTACTTCTGTGCATAAGAGGAATATGTTACTACTGTTTGTTTGAGCGTATTTTTGACGCACTAGCACTAACATTTTGGGTCGAATAATAGGGGAGGAGGTTACAACTCAGGCTCACAGGAGTTAATCACACATGTTGACTATAAAAACCCGCACCAATAAGCTTGACTTTGAGTAATTTTGAAAAAGTATTGTTTTGGCCTAAAAATGCATGTGATGTGCCATTAGATGCTCTGAGAGTGCCACCAAGTTTCATCTCAATCCGATAAAGATAAAGCAGATATTGACAAAAATTACATTTCGCAATACCACTCTCTAGCATGCTCAAAATTACCTCATAACTATAACTATATTGTCAATGTCTCAAATGAGTACCATACGACCACCATTGGATTCACAAGGCCCAAAAACAACAAAAACCAATTTTCAGCTCATTTGGGCTCTTCTGGACCATTCAAGGCCCACCTTACCTAAAACGGGTAAGTTTATACTATTCATGTGCAGCCTCAGTGACCGGTTTCCGTCTTTTGAAAATGGGAATTCTTTGGGAGACTATAATATCTTCGTCTTGAGGCCAATCAAGCTCAAATTCCAGTATGTTGTGCGTCTCATTAAAACACGTTTGATATATGGCACGACCCGAGACAATGCTTAGAACGGAATAAATCATAGAGAGAAGTTTGATAAAAATGCACAAATTGTAGAATTTTTAAAGAGAAACATTCATTCACTCTTGTTGCCTTTTCTCGAAGCTACAACATCAGAAGGCCTCAAGAGTGGGTTCGTATAACAATCCTAAAATTTCAAAAAAAAAAAAAAAAAGAAAAAGAGAAAAGATACTTTTAAATAGGTGATGGTCTGTTTGAGTATGATGATCCTTGGGGACCATCACTATTTTCAAAAGTTTTTACTTGGTTTAAACTTTTGCTTGCTGCTTGCCACGTCCTTTAGTGGACGTGGTTTTAATATGTTAAAAACAGAGATCTCTCTCTCTCTTTGGTCGAAACACAGTGAACTCCTCTCTCGAACCGAATTTTTTATCGGAAGCTCCCTCTCAAATATTTGTGGGTAAGTGACATCGTCTTTCTGAAAAATAGTCTATTTTTAATAAATAGTGATATTTTCGTCTAGGATCTTTATTTTATCAATTTTGTGTGTAAGTGACATCGTCTTCCTAAAAACTAGTCTGTTTTTAATAAATAGTGATATTTTCGTCTAGGATCTTTATTTTATAAGTTTTGTGTGTAAGTGACCTCATTGTCTCGAAAAATAATCCATTCGTTTTCAAAATAAAATGAAATAATTATTTTTGTTTATTATCATGAATTTTAGGCGCGATAAATTTTATGCGCACGTGACCTCATTATCTTGAAAAATAATCTTTTTAATAAAAATTGTGATATTTTATTTATGTTAGAAATTTTGAATGCTGTAAATTAAAAAAATAAATTTATTTATTTTTCTTGTCTATTGTTAGAAATAAATGTGATATTTCTGCTTTTAGTAAATTGTGATATTTCTTTCTACTGTTTTGAATATTTAGACATTGTAAAATTCATGTGTAAATGACTGCCTTATTATTTAAAAATTGACATTTTTGCAATTGATTATAGTATTATTGTGAAATGTTTATTTGTGGATTGATATCCCATAAATTGTGATAATTCCGTATTCTTGAATATCTATAAGAGTTTTTTCTATATATATTAAATTGGCAATTATGCTAGAATGCCTTTACAAACTGCTACCTTTCTAAATTTGAGCCCAAAATATTTGATTGGTTATTTTTTAAATGTTATAGAGAGTGACTGTTATTAATGGTTTAAGTGAAATTCATATTAATGATTTCAGTGATATGTTGAGTACATGATATTGCTGCTTTCGAATGTTTAAAGAGATTTAGAAATAATTTAAGTATGCAAGTGGACTCATCCGGTTCGCCGGTGAGGTATAAGTGGACCTATCTGGGACACCGGTAGAGATTAAGTGGACTCATCCGGTACGCCGGTGAGGTATACGTGGACATGCAGGGATTAAGTGGATCTATCTGGGACGCCGATAGGGATTAAGTGGACCCATCAAGACGCTGATGGGGTATATAGGTGACCTACTTGGGACGCCAGTAGGGTATTTTGTGAAATCCTTTGAATTATGCACTGCCGTTAAAAGTGTTATAAGTATTTCAATTACTCGGATTATACTTAATTATGCATTTATTGAAAGTGAAACTGTTGATGCATTTTTGTTAATAGATCTCATTTTGGAAAATATTGATATCTTTCAATCATGATTATTTTTAGGATTATGATGATCACTTACTGAGTAGCCAAACTCATCAAACTATGGTAAACATTTTTTCAGGATAACTGCGGATTCATTTTGAGTGCTAGTCAAGATCAACCTTGGAAGATATTGTTGTTGTGCTAGCTTTCTTTTGTTACTTTGTAAGACCTCGCCACTGTAAATTTGTCCTATCAATAGATGTATATATGTTTTGTCTGTCACATCTCAGAAATAACAGTATTGTAAATTCTTGGGGTGTGAAAATTATGGTATCGGAGCAATAGGTTTAAGATTCTTAGGAAATTTAAAAAGAATGTACTTAAAATCACATTTATTGTGTGTACAGATCGGGATAAAGTCAAGATCCAGAATAGCTGAAGCCAATATGGAAGGAATTCACAAAGCCTTGGAAAATATGGCTGCTCTAATACAACATCAGATGGAAAACAACAATCCACCTAGGCAGTCAGTTACAGGAAATGCTGGGAGTAATATCGAACAATTTAAGAAATTAAACCCACCTTCTTTTAACGGTGCTGTAAACCCACTGGAAGCCGAGGGATGGATTATGCAATTAGAATAAATATTTGAGGTTATGGAATGTCCTGATGATAGGAAGGTAGCCTTGGCAGTTTTTATGTTAGAAGGTGAGGCACAACACTGGTGGCGAATGACAAAAGAAGTATTGGTCTAAGAAAATAAAACCTTGACTTGGGAAGTATTTCTAGAGGCATTTAAAGAAAAGTATTTCCCAGATTTTATTCTAGACAAAAAAGAAATGGAATTTCTAGAATTAATCCAACGAAATAGGACAGTAGCACAGTACGAGGCCAAGTTTACTGAATTGGCCAGGTTTGCACCACATATGATTAACAATGAGGCACGAAAGGTGAAGAAATTTGAAAGGGGTCTCATGCCAGCTATTAGAAGCAGAATATCAATCTTGAAATTAAGAACTTATGCTGAAATAGTGGATCGAGCCCACGTTACATCGGAGCATTTGAAATCCTGGAAAGAATAGGAGGTATCGCTTATAGACTTGCCTTATCACCCGAATTCGCAAACCTCCATAATGTCTTTCATGTATCTTCACTACGAAAATATCAGCCCGACCCATCCCATATCTTAAAATATGAACCTTTACAGATCAGGAAGGACCTATCCTTCATTGAGCAGCCAATTTTGATACTGGATAGAAGGGTGCAAGTGTTGCGTAACAAGGAGATTCCTTTGGTTCGTGTATTATGGCAATACCATTCAAGAGAAGAGTCGACTTGGGAACGAGAAGACGAAATCAGAGAAAAATACCCCTATCTTTTTCAGTAATCAAGTACACAAATTTAGAGGACTAAATTCCTTTAAGGGGGGAAGAACGTAACAATCCTAAAATTTCAAAAAAAAAAAAAAAAAAAGAGAAAAGATACTTTTAAATAGGTGATGGTCTGTTTGAGTATGATGGTCCTTGGGGACCATCACTATTTTCAAAAGTTTTTACTTGGTTTAAACTTTTGCTTGCGGCTTGCTACGTCCTTTAGTGGACGTGGTTTTCATATGTTAAAAACAGACTCTTAACGCGACACCTCAGGTATGAGGTAGAGCCTAATAAAATAATATAATAATACGTTATAAGAATTTAAATAGGGGAGGTGAGCAGTCCCACCCTAGAAAATTTTGAGATCTCTCTCTCTCTTTGGTCGAAACACAATGAACTCCTCTCTCGAACCGAATTTTTTATCGGAAGCTCCCTCTCAAATATTTGTAGGTAAGTGACATCGTCTTTCTGAAAAATAGTCTATTTTTAATAAATAGTGATATTTCCGTCTAGGATCTTTATTTTATCAGTTTTGTGTGTAAGTGACATCGTCTTCCTGAAAAATAGTCTGTTTTTAATAAACAGTGATATTTCCGTCTAGGATCTTTATTTTATAAGTTTTGTGTGTAAGTGACCTCATGGTCTCGAAAAATAATCCATTCTTTTTAAAAATAAAATGAAATCATTATTTCTGCTTATTATCATGAATTTTAGGCACGATAAATTTTATGCGCACGTGACCTCATTATCTAGAAAAATAATCTTTTTAATAAAAATTGTGATATTTTATCTATGTTAGAAATTTTGAATGTTGTAAATTAGAAAAATAAATTTATTTATTTTTCTTGTCTATTGTTAGAAATAAATGTGATATTTTTGCTTTTAGTAAAATTGTGATATTTCTTTCTACTGTTTTGAATATTTAGACATTGTAAAATTCATGTGCAAATGACTGCCTTATTATTTAAAAATTGACATTTTTGCAATTGATTATAGTATTGTTGTGAAATGTTTATCTGTGGATTGATATCCCATAAATTGTGATAATTCTGTATTCTTGAATTTCTATAAGAGTTTTTTCTATATATATTAAATTGGCAATTATGCTAGAATGCCTTTATAAACTGCTACCTTTCTTAATTTGAGCCCAAAATATTTGATTGGTTATTTTTTAAATGTTATAGAGAGTGACTGTTATTAATGGTTTAAGTGAAATTCATATTAATGATTTCAGTGATATGTTGAGTACATGATATTGCTGCTTTCGAATGTTTAAAGAGATTTAGAAATAATTTAAGTATGCAAGTGGACTCATCCGGTTCGCCGGTGAGGTATAAGTGGACCTATCTGGGACGCTAGTAGGGATTAAGTGGACTCATCCGGTACGCCGGTGAGGTATAAATGGACCTACAGGGATTAAGTGGACCTATCTGGGACGCCGATAGGGATTAAGTGGACCCATCAGGACGCTGATGAGGTATATAGGTGACCTACTTGGGACGCCAGTAGGGTATTTTGTGAAATCCTTTGAATTAGGCACTGCCGTTAAAAGTGTTATAAGCATTTCAATTACTCGGATTATACTTAATTATGCATTTATTGAAAGTGAAACTGTTGATGCATTTTTGTTAATAGATCTCATTTTGGAAAATATTGATATCTTTCAATCATGATTTTTTTAGGATTATGATGATCACTTACTGAGTAGCCAAACTCATCAAACTATGGTAAACATTTTTTCAGGATAACTGCGGATTCATTTTGAGTGCTAGTCAAGATCAGCCTTGGAAGATATTGTTGTTGTGCTAGCTTTCTTTTGTTACTTTGTAAGACCTCGCCACTGTAAATTTGTTCTATCAATAGATGTATATATGTTTTGTCTATCACATCTCAGGAATAACAGTATTGTAAATTCTTGGGGTGTGACAGTCCGTTACAACCACGACTCAAAGAGCTTCGATTTGAGATAAAGGGGCCTTATTTTAGCTTGAAACAAGGTATGATTTTCTGACTCCGAAATTCCATTTTCCGGTGACCACCTAAATTAGGAAAATGATCAATTAGAACTCAAATAAGGGGATTTTTGTTGTAAAACGATCACAACGATCTCGCCTTCAATTTGTGATAAAGAAAAAGACTAAGAACACAACGAATCAAGCTATATCAAGGATTAAAGTTTGCAAGCTTATGGACTTGGCTGGATTTTTTGATCAACCTCAAAAGTTTGATTCAAGCTTCAAGATGAGTACCAAATCGATCGTCTCGAGACGACCATCGATTCTACGATGTTGGGTCAGTCAAAATTATGTCGTAAAGCACCGAAAAGAGCCCCAAGGCATAGCTATGCAAAAGGCCCCTCCAAGAGGGATCATTTTGTCATTTCTAAGATCTAGCTAAGGGCAAAATGGTCATTATGCACAAAAAAGGGATTAATTATTTTATTCATTTTAATGTTCTATTTTAGCAATTTTGTTATATTTTGGTCATCTACCCTTGTTTTGTGATGATCATATATAAGTTATTTTTGCTCATTTGTAACTCAAGCAAGTAAGAAAGTTGGAAAGAAGAGATAAAATCCTAGGTTTTGCCCCTGTGAGCTTAAGCTTGTACCTCTTTCTTACTTCAAGAGAGAGGAGAGAGACTATTTTCATATTGATAGGAATACCCTTGGACTCCCAAACTCCCATACTCTAGACTTCCAAACCTCCCACTCCCTACTCCCATACTCCATACTTCATACTCCATACACCACACCATGTACTACACCCCAGACCACCCATCCTAATCCATTTAACCCTACACCATACCCTACCCTACACCCTAGACCGCTTATCTTAACCCATTTAACCCTATTCCCTACACCCTAGACCACCCATCCTAATCCACTAAACCCTAAACCACACCATACCCTACACCCTAGACCACCCATCCTAACCCACTTAGCCTTACTCCCTACATCATACCAAACCCTACAGCCTAGACCACCCATGCCAATCCACTATACCCTACTCCCTATATCACACCATACCATACACCTTAGTCTACATATACCTAATCCACCAATCATACACCACAGTCCACCTAGGTTTATCCAAACTCCACCTTACACCTTAGCCCTCTACCTAAAGACTCAAGGACCCAAATCCCTCTTAAGAGCCTTCAAGGGACAGTGGGAGAGTATACCTAACTGCCAGGCTTGAGCCATCGCCCCATTTACTAGATACTCAGTCGATTTCTCTCTCCTCCTCTTCTTCTTTCTTCTTTCTTCGTTTTTTCTTCTTCTCTCTTTCTTCTTCTTTTTCTTTCCTCTTCTCTTCTTATTTCTTCTCTCTTCTTCTTTTTCTCCTTTCTTCTATCTTATTATTCTTCTTTCTTCTTGTCTCTCCTTATTTCTTCTTCTTCTCTGCTCTTCTCCTTCTTCCCTCTTCATTTTCTCTCTCTTTCCCTTTTATTCACGATCTCTCTCACCTCATAAGGGAGGTGGCTAAGCCACCCCATTTCTCTCTCTCCCCTCTTTCCACCCTCATCTCATAAGGGAGGCAGCTGGGTTGCCCCCTTTCCTCTTTCCCTCTCTCTCTCCCCCTCTTTCCACTCTCTTTTTGCCTCATCTCACAAGGGAAGCAGCTGTGCCACCCCCTTTTCTCTCTTTCTCTCTCTCTCTCCCTCTCTTTTCACTCTCTTTCTCTCTCTCTCCCTCTTTTCACTCTCTCTCTCACCTCATAAGGGAGGCAGCTAGCCCACCCTCTCTCTTTTTCTTTCTCCCTCACTTTTCGCTCTCTCTTTTGCTCTCTCCCTTTCTTTTCGCTCTCTCTCTCTCACCTCACAAGGGAGGCAGCTAAGCTGCTCCTTTTACTCTCTCTCTTTTCCTCTCTCTCTTTTCCTCTCTTCTCTTTCTTTCTCTCTGTTTCCCTCTCTCCTCTCTTCTTCTCTCCTTTCTTCTTTTTTTTTCTCTACTCCTCTCTCATCCTCTCTTCTTCTTTATCCTATCACTCACCTCACCTCTTGCTTTTCATTATAATTACTCACTCAGAGGATCTTCAGGGGTGATTCTCTACGAGCTCAGCTCGCATACTCCACTCACTCGAATCCTTTGTAGTGTTGAGGCCTTTCTCAAACTAGGACTCTTCTTGTAGACCCTAGCAAGGCCACTTGCGGGAGGCCGACCTAGAGGCTACTAGATTGGTAGTTGGTCCTCTTTGCTTCCCCCTCTTCTCTCTTACCCTTCTTTTTTCTCCTTGTTTATATTTTCTTTCTCGCTCTTCTCCATTTATTAGGTGGCTCTTCAAGAAGTGATTCTTTCTTAACTCTCAAACTCTGCTTTCTTGAATCTTCTAGGGTACTTAGGCCTCGTTCCTAGTACCTTTTCCTTTTTGCGTACTCGGTAATACCTCCTAGGGGAGGTCACGCTGAAAGGCTGCTCAATTCTCGAGAGCTTACCTCTCTTTCTCCCACCTCTTGCTTCTTATTTCATCCCCCATCTCCCTTAAACTAAACCCACCTCTAAACCTCTCCTAAGCTGCCCTTTTAACCTATAACCTTAGCCACCCCAGGACAATTAAAGGACGTTTAACCCTAGATATCACGAGCACACGAAAGCAGTAGTGAACTGGAAAGGGAGCAAGTTCCAAACCATGCCGATAAGGTCAGGAGGCTTTCTCACAATTGATCTTAGAGGGCCCACAATGGCCTAGGCATGTCCACGAACCCAACCCGCGACGAGGCAGGAGCTTGAACTTTGCACAGCGCAAAACCCCTCTCAAATGTCGGTACACCTATCCACACCCACACAAGGGTGCGCACGTGTGTGCACTATTTCTCAAGAGGGTGATCCCGAGCCGGGCCCCACATTGGGTCCCAGGCGTTGACGAGATCAAGGCCCAACCAACCGACTCTATAATGACTATTAAACAACTCGCATTAAGGATACTGTCTTTGACAAGGATAGAGGGAAGTGGGTAACCCTTGTGTTTCTTTATGAAGTGAAAGCCTCGGTGGTCTCTCCACTTTTTATAGACGGCGAAGACGAGGGGTTCAAATTGGTGGAGGGTGGGTATGGAGAGAGGGTTTGATTGGTTGATGAATCCATAGATAAGGATATGGAACCTTAGCTTGTTGGAGGAGAAAGCTGGGGTGATGATGTTTCGTTAGGAGAAGAAAGCTAAGGTTAGCTTTTGGAAAGATTGTGAGCTTCTTCTCTTTTTTCCTTTTTGGGATGTAATCTTGCACCAGCATTATGCAATAGTGGCTATGAACTACTCACTCGAGAACGTAGAGAATAAAATGGAGCTTCCACTCTATGATGTAAGGGAAAATAAATTGGTAAAGAGGGAAAATAAATTGGTAAAGAGTTCTATTAAAGTGAATATGAATAGGAGTTTTCTATGGGTGGGTTATAATGGCGAGGATGGTAAGGACTGTCTAGCAAGGGGCATTCCCATTGTTCACGAGGCCCATATCTTGCCCTACAGAGAAACACTCTTCCATTATAATTATTTTCCCTATCATCAACCATAATTGTAACTAATTCTGCAGTAGTGACCTGCGATTGGAATTATCCTTCCCACAATACTTTGGACCCATGGTCGCTTATAGGAGCGGCCCAAACCAAAGGTGGGTGTACCCTGATACCTTACCTCATTTCTAAACTAAGCTTTACCCTAGTTAGGAACTCTAAGCCTAGCCTTACCCGCTAGTGGTTTAGAGGTACTCATGTCTTTTTGCTTGATTTGTTTTCCCAAGTAGAGGAATGTATTACGACACAAGTATGGTGGTGAGAGATTCGGACACCGAGTCGACTGCCAACTCATACCGAAGGTCGAGTACATCGTCCAATCATCCAGCGAGGCAGCACACAGCTATCCCCTAGGACTATGGGACCCGGCCTCCATCTGGGCACATGGTTAGGTCACCTAGTCATCAATCTAAAGGCCAACTAAGTCGTCGGTTCGACACTAGGGATCACCAGGTTTGCGCTTCCCAAAACACCCTAAACAATCAAGGAGTTAAGAAGACTAGGAGTACTACCATCATCCCGATGACGGACACAAGATAGGATTTGTGCTTTTAGTAGTGGTCAAGCTGGTGCCTTAAGCATAGGTGATCCTCCCATAAAAGTAGTTCCTTGTCCTCCAAGTAAAGAGCCTTATGCTAGGGGTAATGCCACAGGATCCTTTAGTACCCGCAACAGTCATAGGGCTGACCGAGCTCCTCTTAGAGCCACCCAACCTAGTCTAAGACTAGCAGCCGACCCTAGTATGACCCAATTTCCTCTAGGGCCATGCCAACTAGTGGTAGACAACACTGTAGATCCATCTAGGATAGCTCAAGCTGTTCTCCAAGCCATATGGAATCCTAACTTGGGACAAGTAGCAAACTTCTCAGCCAAACCTAACATAGGGCCCCCTCAACTTGGTCAAGCACAAAACGATACGAGGATGGTCCAAAACCGACCCGTCCTCGAACCATCGTACCAGTTTTATAACCCTCAGCCTAGGGAAAATCCTCTCTGGCACCGACGTACCCACCATTGCATTAGCCTCCCCCTCTACATCTGGCTAGTCAACTTGCCACCCTAGAAAGTAACCCTTGGGTGTCATCCGTGCAAGCGTATAAAATACCAATCTCTGGAAGGTCAAATAAAAATCATGTGTGCAGCGCTACAAAGGCTGGGGGTCGGCGATCTGGCTCTTACCGAGCCTTATGACGAGTCCTACCTAAATGGATTCACTGGCCTATCAATAAATTTACTGCCGTCAAAATTCCTAAATCGCTTTAATCACAAGGAAGACTCATGGCTTCATGTGACTAGATATTTACTAGTCATACCAACAATCCGAGATAAGTCGGTCGCCCTTAAAGTGATGTTTGTCCATAGTCTCGCAGGAGACGCCATCACGTAGTATAATGAGTTTGTAAGGGACTACCCCGAGGCTTCATGCCAAGAGATTCGTAGCCCATTTCGACACCAAGAAACTGTGACCGATCTCAGTAGGGGAACTAATCACGCTTAAGCTAGAACTGAACGAATCATTCACAAATTTCGTTGACAAGTTTAATGCCATGGCCTCAAAGGTCACAAAATGCCCAATATCAGACCATTCTAAAATCAACATGATATTGGAAAATGCCAACAACAAATACAATATGTTCTTTAGCCACGTCGATGTCCCTCTAACATTCAACGTTATGTCAAATCAGATCATGCTATAAGAAAGAACTAAATCTAAGATGGCCAGTATTAGGTTGAGAGAAAATCAAAAAATTAATAAAGCCTCGAGAAATATCCCTCGGGCTAAACTACAACAAACCAGAGAGGTAAACAAGATTATCCTACACCAAGCGAATCAGAGTAATCAGGATTGGTCAGCTGGCCAAGACTGGCGAGGAAACCAAAATGGGGGGGGGTGGGGGGGGGGGGGGGGGGGGGGGCATCGATACAGACACACAATCAACCCATCAAACCGCAAAGACACTTCACCCGTAGAAACAACCTTTGTCCGAAGTACTTGGGCAACTTCTGAAGGAAGGAGATTTGATTCCCCGCCTCCTTCACCACTCCCAAATGAAATGATGAACGAAAGCAAATATTGTGAATGACATCAACATCATCAACACAATACCCAGGATTGCATCACTCTAAAACATCAAATCAAAAATTTGAGAGAAAAATGGGTCACTAAAGTGGTGAAACCTAGTGAGCATGTCAAAGACGGTCATCAAAAAATGGGGATCTATGTCGACCCATTGCCTACCATTGATCCTCAGCACAGTACGCCACTGCCTACGACCATGAAAGTTTTATCATCGGATCCAAGGAGAAAGGTCGCGGTCTCTACCATCCATGAAGAGTTGTACATTATAGATTCATCCCTACTCATCTTCCCGTGCATTATACCGGCTACCCCCAATGATTCCATGGCAAACCACCCCTCAAGAACCTCTTCGAGACATCTCAATGCCCACCATTTATAATGACCAAGGGGATGATGTCACATCTGAACCTCAGACATAGCATCAAAACATTATAATGTCAACTGCTTCAGAGATCTTGGAGGAATTTGCCCTTTAGGGTCCCCGTCACAGCCTCAAGACATTGAAATGGCACCTAAAGAAGAAGCCGAACAAGGTAATTGCTTATCTCCCAATAGCTTGGCAGTAACCAGAGTTGAAGAAGGGTAACTTGCTCAAAAAAATAATCCAATTGGAAGGGGAATAGGAGGAGTTTGGCACATGGATGAAAGACCAACCCTTCTACACCCTTACCAATCATCACTTGACTTACAAGACATGGTCGATATTTCAAGCCAACTCGGCTCAGAGCTGACACGTTATAGGGAAGGATAGCGAATCCAGCCCCTATGCCACAACCGGTCACAAACTACCCAACCTCTAATGCTAAACCAGTTCGGAGGGGGCAACCACTAATCTCCATAGCACCTATGACTTTCTGGCACACCTATATAGGATCGCTGCTTCTATATCCATCTTAGATTTGCTTAGGAGTTCTCCTATTCACTGGCATCAAATTGAGAGTATGCTACAAAAAGTGTATGTACCACCTAACACTGGACCTGAACAACTTAGTGGAATGATCACACAATTGACGAGCTCAACGCCCATTACTTTTAGCGATAGCGACATTCTTCTCGACACAGACTGATACTATATTTGAGCATTGTACATCAAGGCTCATGTAACCGACCATGGAATCCTCGAGGGTACTCATTGATAATGGGGCAGCCCTCAACATCTGTCTGGTTAAGACCCTAGAAAGAATAAGTATAGACCTATCTTATCTAGAACCCTCTCAACTCACCATCATAGCTTACGATGGGCGTAAGAGACAGGCAGAGAGCATTACGCCCATAGCTCTTAATGTAGGACCCATACCTCAGATAGAACAAGTATTACTATGATCCCTAACTACTCCTAAATACCTAGGATCGAGTATTATAGGCAAGCAAATGGTTCCAACCATGAAGGATGAGGCAGGAAATTGGGGAATGGCACTCTGAAATGTAGTAGTTGAAACCATTTTCCCACAATTCCTTTGAGAGGTAACCAAAAAGAAGAGAGGTGAACTTGTCCCCAATAGAGTCGCCAGATGTTTAGGATAATCTGAAGTTGAATGTGAATGTAGATGCATAAACAACTCAAGATGGCTTCAGAGGATATGCAAATAGGGTGGATCCATATACATAGTTTTGTTTTGTTTAGGGTAAACGAGCTCCAAGGTACCCATGGACACTTTGTTAATTGTATTCATTATCTTACAAAGGAGTGAAAAACCTTTGTTTAATTGATTACAAATGGATTTCCTAAAGGAAAAATTGTTTCATGCGGGCTGGACCGCATTTCTATATCTACGGTCCAGAAAAATGTAAAGCATCAATGTTAAAGATGGCTGCACGTAGGGGTTCTATCTAAAAACAATGGAAACCAACGGTCCAAATGTTTTCCTACTAGAATTATTATTTATAGCTTTTAAAATTTATTTATTTTTTCATATTCATGATCTCCATGTTAGAAATTACATGTCCTTAAAAATTAAGTCTTAAAATCCATCTCAAAAATAGATTTCTTAAGAGGTATGCGGGCTGGACCACGTAGAAACATTGTCCTTTACTAGAAGTATAGAGATAATACAAAAAACATCCTTCGAATTCGAAGGGTCTTCTGTCTGGCTGCTACTAACTAAGTGTGTACACAACCGGTTTTTTCCTCGTTTCAATTTTTCTTTTCCCAACTAAAGCACTCATATTGATTCTTGTTTTTGTAACAGGATAGCCATGTTCCCTGTGCTACATGTTCTTTTCCTTTGGTGTGTGGACGTTCATCAATGTACCCATGAGGTTTTCATAATCCCTTGCTTAGCTTTCAAATGAGTGGATGGGGTGGAGCAAGATGAGGATGGGAAAAGATTGGAGAAGAAATTTCTCTGGTTATTAGAGAAGAAAAAGGGGATAAATGATATTCAAGCTCTGGAAATTCCTTGTCGTCCATTACATGGTCACAAGTCTAAATCATGCAAGGCATGGTTAATTTAACACACATGGATTAAAACTGGTACATTTTCTCTTATACCTATACTACTCGATCACTATATTCTTACAATGAGAGATATATAATGCTCAAGCCATCCATGAAGGCTAATGCTCTGTTTGGGGCAGCAGTATAATTGCGATGGAATGGGCAATGTGCACAATTACAATAATGGAACTCGACCAGTAGTTTGGGGTTCTGCTAATATTGTTTGTATACTCACTCGCATGTATTCATATACAAAGATGCTATGACGTTTTTGACAAAGAAAAAGACCCAAAACCAATTCCGTGGATGGCAAGGATGATAGTGATAATAAATGAGAACACGTTTAAAATCGATAATCTCCTGTCCGATTTCCCGTCCCGATGTAGGCCTCTGGTTTTGTTGTGAGTTTGATAATGGAAGAGATGGGAACCAGGCAAAGCCCTCTACTTCCTAAGTCCATCGTTACATCTCCTCCCTATTCAAAAAGAAAAGATAATCAATCAAGAACTGATCGTTAGAAAGCCTAATTTTATGAAAAATATTGTTAAAAGACCTAGTTGTGAGTTTGATAATTGTTAAAAGTCTTAGAAGAATATCTACTTCCTTGGTTAAAAGACCTAGTTGGGAGGACTTTGCAATCTGAAATTTTGGAAACCTCCTAAGAGTCACTAGATGATTATTCTCATAACAACAAAAAATTATTTGTATATCACGTAGATCTAATTGGATGGTTTCTACTCAATCTCGAGATATTTAAATATGGATCTTTTTTTATTGAGGTTAATCTATGGGTTAAAGAGGTTACATCCCAAAATTTTAGGTCCTAAATCAATCCTATATGATGTTTTACCTAAGTTAGTAAATAGACAGCATGCTCCCTTCATAGTATAATATCTTTTGAAAAAAGTTATAAAAGGGTGAGGCCCTCAATCAAATTAAGGGGCACCTCAAAATTTCACTAGAGGTTGTTTCGATGCCCAAGAATCCTCAAATCAATTGTCTCAGCCTCAAGATGTATAGACATGAGAAGAAATGGATTTCAAGTCTTGAAAATAGTGTATCATGTAATAGATTTTTTGGATCGTCAATTCTCAAAATTTTCAAGTGTTCATAAACCAGCTCCATCTACACTTTTTTTGCTTTTAAATTTTATAATTTGAGATATAAATAAATTTTCAAGCTATTACAAAGATTTCCAATACTGAAAAAACATCGTTCAATACTATTTGAAAGTGCGTCTACTTTGATTTTTTAGGGCCTCACGCTAATACAAAACACACCCAATATCTTTTGAATTTAGAGTATAGGATTTCACTTATTGATAAAAAATGCATATCGTAAAGCATTTTATTTTTCTTGTATTGTTGAATAATCAGCATGCTAATTCAACATTAGCTACTATATAAATGTTGGTAGAGTTATAAAAACTGAGAAGCCAAAAGATTTCATGCAGCATAATGTCCATTTACTCCCTCCGGAAAAACCTAATTTAGGAGAAATTTAGGAGTCCAAATTTTGGAGAGGCTCGTCAACCCATGACGAACCTCAATTAAAAAGAAAAAAAAAAAATTCCAAATTGCACTCTATGTGCACTTGGAAAAAATAATGTCTGAAGAAGATTAAACATAGAATGTACAATTTTTCGGGGTAAAATCTAAGTATTAAAAAACTTAAATTTAAAAATTTATCTTTTAAAAACAAACTTCTAGTGATTATCAAGTGGTTCCCAAAATTTTAGATTGAAAAAAAAGAAATCCTCTCAAATCATCTGCCCAACAGATCAGGACCATAGTATACTCTCTCAATTAGGAAATTATATCATAAGTCATGGTGTATGGTATATGGTGAGCCCAAGGGGCATCCAAAATCGCGTCTAGAGGGCTGACATTAACTATTGTCTGAATGATAGCAATTCATATAAGTAAGGTTACCCTCCACCAACTCCCACTAGGAATGGACGGTTGATGCCCCTATGGTGTACCGTATATTCCACACCAGTGTTTATGGCATTTGTAGCCTTACGTTTTTTCTCTCTCTAAATGGGAAACGGGTGGTCCTTTTGGTCCAATTCCACCTTTAGAATTGTATTATATTAGATTTTTTGTATTTGTTTTGTGATTAATAAAGTTAAGTACTATTGTTAAATAAAAAAAATATTTATTATATTAATTGATGAAGGAAAAGTATACTGTGATAAGTATTTCATACTAATAGCATGGTAATGCTTATTTATTGTCCAATCTCAACAATTTATGGTCGAGATGATTGCCTATGTTCGCCTTAGTGTTCTAAAACGGGAATCGGCCACATGAATTGGGCATTTGGAAAACTAGTCTGGATTAGGGAATCATAGATCCGAGTCAGTGAACACACTCATTCTCTCTGGTGAGATTTGGTCAATCAAAAATAAAAAAATAGAAAGAGATAAAAAATAGAAAAATAAATAATTATAAATCGTGGCAACTAAGCGGTTTGGATGCTGGTTCCCTAATAGAATCATTTCTAGGTTGCTTCCCACATATTACCAATTCAGATTGATGATTCCCAATCCGAAATAGTGAATTTTAAATTTAATGTTCTAAAAAACTAAATCCGTTTACCTAGTGGCTAGGCTGATCCGGATCAGATGGATTGAACCTCTAGCATCAAATATCAAAGAAACAAAAAAGCTAATGCTAAAAAAGTTTGAAACGGAGGCAAGCCATCCAAGTCCTAGAGAACTAGATCTGAAACCAGATCGGCCACTCACAAATCTCGATCTCCATTAGATCATACCCATTCCACTCCTTATCAACTATTTTTAAGACATGGATTAGACTGAAAATCAATCGGGAAACAAAGATAATAGAAGAAAATGGGAGAGGTCTAGACGTACACGAAGGGAAGGCCGGCCCTTGAGGTATGGCGTGCTCAGCACCTGTTTATTAACAAACAAATTAATCAATTAATTAATTAATAAAAAAATCGTTAGCCACAGTCGCCATGCAAAATTGCAAGCATGGAACAACACATGTGGTCACATATGCACGTGTAGGCACTGGTGGTAGGTGTTCAGAAATTAATTAAATATGACATTTGTTGCATGGTAGGTAAGGGGACCCTGAGACATTTTGTCTTATTACGTTTTTTTAAAGGAAAAAGTTTATATAGTGCCGAGGCTCTCTCAACCATCAAATTAGAGCCTCACTTAAAAAATTTCACTAGAGGTTGTTTTGATTTTCAAATATCCTCAAATTGATCATCTCGATATCAAGATACAGGCACATGTGAAAAAATGGATTTTAAGTTTTAGAAATATTGTTAACATATTTTTTCACTGTCAATTTTCAAGATTTTCAAGTTTTCATAGATTTGCTCGATGAAAACTATTTTTGAAGCTTTAAATTTTATAATCAAAGATGAAAATATATTTTAAGGCTATCACAAATATTTTCAATATTGAAAGTGCATTTCTCAACATTATTTGAAGGTGTGATTTACTTTGATTGTTTAGAGCATCGGCTCTATACAAACAGCACCCCTATAAAAATAAGGCACGTCTTTGAATTTTGTCCAAAGATGCTCAGTTCTATTGTAGCAAAACTTATGAGGGATTGAAAATTTATGTTTAACCCTAATTATAGAATTTGAAATTTTAAAATGGTTCAGATCGAGCAGATCAATAAACGGTTGAACATCTTGAAAAATAGAGCGTCCACATAAATTGGTACAAGACAATATTTTTAAGGCTTGAAATTCTTCTCTTTCTTTATAGGATGCAGTTTGTATACGCCCGACGCTCTAAACAATCAAAGTAAAACGCAATTTCAAATAGTATCAAGAAATATAGTTTTAATATTGAAAATCTTTCTGATAGGTTTAAAATATATTTTCATTTCTAATTATAAAATTTAAAGCTTCAAACATAATGTAGATTGAGCATATCTATGAAAATTTGAAAATCTTGAAAATTGATGATCCAAAAATGCATTACAAGATGCACTATTTCCAACACTTGAAATCTATTTTTTTCTCATGTCCATCCATCTTAGCTCGAGATGATCAATTTGAGAATATTTGGGCATCAAAACAACCTCTTCTAGTGAAATATTTGAAGTGCGCCCTAATTTGATTATTTAGAGCCTCGTACTTATATAAACTTTTTCTTTCTTTATATCCATATATCTCAAAGTTGATATGATCAATGACCAATTGAATGGTTTTCTAACTTCGAAACACTCTTTTTTCCTAGATTTTTAAGGTACACCCATAATTCTTTAAGGTACACCCATAATTCTACAGTATAATGTTCCAACCTTATTATATAAGCTTTTTTCTTTTCTAGATGCCTTTATTTTTTTCTAATTGGGTTGGAAAGTTGAACTGACTCTTTTATGGATGATTGATTCTTCTCCTTACTAATTTTACCATAAACAAATTTCCAAAATATCCAATCGTTCATAGAGTGGTATCTAATAGCTTCCTAGTTCTATTCACACACGATAAGTGTTGAAATATAAACCCTCTTGTATTATGCAACACTTCGATACATGGCGTATCAAGTAAAAGAGCAACAAATTACCTTTAAAGAAAATATATTATAAAGTCCAGAATAAAGAAACTATATAATAAACTTATCCATTCACATAATGTCCATATTTTCGTTGGATCGAAAAATCAAAAACTTTGAGAATTAGACGGTCTGAATCCATCAGTTTTGTTTTGGAAATTTGTAAAAGCGAAAGGCTACTTGTTAATTGGATTTTTTTATTTTTTATTCGTCTGAAATAGACTAGATTTTTGTTTAATTTATGTTGTTGTGAGGATTATCTCATTTAGTTTTTCTTTAGCTAAATTTCTTTGAGACATTTAAACTACCGAATAATTGACAAAAATTATACCTGTATTTGTTCGTGAAGGTGCTTGATGTAGCTGCAAGCTTCGTGAAGCACTGAAGCTGTGTCTGTCTACAAAATTGAAGAGCTCTTTTACATTTCTATCATCATCATCCGAATCTTTTTCCAATTATTTGGAGTTGGCTTGCTCTTTTATTTTTATTTTTTTTTCACTTTTCCATTTTTAGAAATTGATTACTACATTGGAGGTTTGTTGAAGATGGGAATGAGTCACTAACCTTTCCAAAAGGGGAAACTAATTGCTGCAATATTGTGATCCGATCGCCGATCTTCTGACTCTTCCTTGCTGGCGTTTGCAACTGAAATCGAAAAGGTTAGCAACTTGGTTTTTTAAATACAAGTGCATATCAAGGGTCAAAGTCTATTTCTAAAAAAAAAGAAATGGCGTTTATAGAAAAGATGTGTACGGCCATGAGGGATGCAAATCCCTAACGTTATCGAGCACCTTTTTAATTGAGCGTACTTAATAAAAATATTAAAAAAATTTGATAAAATATAATGACCAAAATACCTTTTGAATCTTTCTGATAATTTTGATAATTTTATTTTATTGAGAATAGTGTTTTTATGTTGAGTGCGAGTTTGAAAAAGGAGTGGATACCCAAAATTTGGTGTGAAAATATTTTGTATAAAAAAATTAAAAATAAAATAACGTGGAGACGGGACATTATGGTTGGGGCCATTTTACCCGTCCAAAGGGGAAGTATATAAGTTTTATGCAATAAAAAAAAAAATTGCCCGATATGAGAAATTATAATGTAGAGATTAAATGGATATCTTTAAAACATAAATGGGAAAATTACGTATATATCTGTTATTACTAAAATACCTAATACTTTCCGTTATTACTGAAACGTCCATTTTTTGCACTTCATAACGAAATTTTTTAAACAATGCAGTTTTACCCTTTTTCGGTTGTTGAATAACCGAATTCGATAGATTTTCGGTTGTTTTGAACAACCGAAAAGTTAAAGTTTTCAGTTTTTGAACAACAAAAAATCCATCGAATTCGGTTGTTCAACAATCGAAAATTTAAACATTTCGGTTTTTGAAAAATCAATAATTTTTCCGTGAATAAACAAAACATATGAGGGTTATTAAAAATTTGTGTCCCCCAATACAATACAATATCGCAATACTATACAGTCTCGCACAGAGCTGAAGAGTTTGGCTCTCTGTCTGGTCTTGGTTGGTACCTTTCTTACTCTTGCCTAATACTGTTGATGAATTTTGCCACAATTAATATAATATTATATTTTTATATGTAATACTATTTATTTCCAAAATGACTTTTTGTATTACTATTATATTTTTTGTATTACTATTTATTGTGTATTGTTGATTAAATAATATTTTTTGGTAAATATTGTTGAAGTTGTTTATTTGCTTAATCAAAGATGCACACTCTTCAAATCCGAGAAATCTACGAACTCGTTGCCTTTCTTTAGCACTCATAGTTTAGTACTCACAGAGCAGCAAAGACGCACTCACAGAGCAAAGACGCAAAGAGCAAAGAAGATGAACTGATATAACTATCGGAGTCATTTTCGGTTGTTGAAAAACCGAATTCGATGGATTTTTGGTTGTTCAACAATTGAAAATGGGAATATGAATATTAACCTATTCGGCCATTTTCGGTGGTTGAACAACCGAAAATCTATGAAATTCGGTTGTTCAAGAACCGAAAAAAAAGTAAAACTATCTTTTTTAAAAATTTCATTATAAAGTCTAAAAAACAGACATTCCAGTAACAACAGAAAGTATTAGGTATTTTAATAATTACAAAAAATATAATTTCAATAATAATAGAAAGTATTGGATATTTTAATAATAACAAAAAATATAATAGATATATACGTAATTTTCCCAAACTAAATTATCAAAGATGAAAGAGAAACGAGAAGTATATCACCTTGGTGGGCTCCCCTGCAACAGGCGCATGTTGGAAGTATTCAGTGACCTCTGGACCCTTCCTTTTCTTCCACTCCCACTCCCTCTCACACTCCGCCACCCTTTTCCCTCTGCCCAAACCCTGAACAATTTTACATCAAACTAATTTTCATATTAAAAAACATTCTCAAAAAGTAAAACCTCTCAATTTCATAGTAAACCTAACCAATTTATAACCTCTCAATTTTAGATCAAAGTAATTTTCATATTACAAAATATCCTCAAAAAATAAAAGACATTTCATTGTAAACCTAACCAATTTGTAACCTCTTAACTGAAGCATTACTATGGTTCTTTATAGCAGAGTCTCTGCCCATTGCTTTCTCGGCAAATTTTATTTAATTTGGTTTTAAAGAAGTGTGACTTAATTTTTCCCTTGTATTTATTGACAGGTGGCCTATTTCCTATGAGCTAAATTTTAGGCCCAAAATTTTATAAAATCAAATTCTAAGGTCTCGAATAAAAGACGGCCAATAGGCTCCTTGCCGAGCTGAGTACTAGGTGCTACTCGAACCATTTAATAACAAAAAAAAGTGATAAAAATTATATAATATGATGTACGTACCATGATTTGTGAGTACTTTTTGTCATTTTGCATGTTTTCAATTTTTATAAAAAAATATCTCTAATTATAAATCAATTTTTCTCAATCCTTATGTAATTTTTTGAATTTTTGTATTTTATGTTGCTTTTAGTTTTATTTTACTTTTACAATTTCATTTTATTTTATATAGTTTATTTTGAAAAAGACAAAGGCTTTTTGAGTATGTACACTACCCGGCCGAGTTTTGCCTCAAGCCTGGCCAAGTCTGAGGCCCCAGGCGAGTTAAAAAAAAAAAAAACATTGTTAAGATTTAAACGTTATAGAAGATTTGAAGTTTAGTGTTGTCCTATGATACTTTGATAATTTAAACTTGATAATTAAAAATGAGTTTACCTTTGTTCTTTGGGGACCCATACAAATACTCGTATTCCCGCTAGCTGATGGCGTTATCGGACAATTGCTTCCACCTGTAACATAAACGCATTATAATACTATAAATGTTGACCTTGCCTTCACCTTCACCTTCACCGTCTTTGTTTTCTTAATAAATTATTTTCAATACCTAGTTATCTTATGGAAATAAAATAGAAAGACCAACTTGGTTTAATTAAAAATTTCGGACCTGATATTGAGTTTGGAGAATTTGACCAAGCTATATTCTGTACTGAGGCCAACCCAGGAGCTTCAATGTTGCTACAGGAGTGAGAACCAATGAAGAATCCATTTGGGTTTGGGTGCCCATGCCTGAGAAATGATATCACTTTAGTAACTATCAAATACATGATTTATTTCGGAGTCGGGCTTGGGCTGGAGTAGTTAGCAGCAATAAAAATTAATTCTTACCACTAAACTAGCTTAAAAAGGATTTTTTTTTGTACTTTTATTTTTCTACACTAGTCTTCATAACATTTTTTTGACGAATACTTGCGAGACAGAGCTGTTAATGAAATCAATAATAGGATATTTGTTTCGTATTATGTACTTTAATAATAGTCTGTGTAGAGAATATATAGAGGAGAATGATAACAGAAATATGTAATAATAACGAACAGAGGCGTTTTTGAGAAATAATATGGGGTATTTACTTACATTCGGTCAAGTTCCTGAGTAACTCGTACGTGGAACTCGTTTGGACCTGCAAGCACCCCAGCTTCAGTCAAAAACATGAAAGTAGAGAGAGAAAGTAAACAGACAGGAAGAAAGAAGAGAGAGAGAGAGAGGTTTACCATAAGTCTGGAGAAGCGTGGGGAAGGACTCAAAAATTGAATTCCTCATTCTCGAAGTCAAAATCAGTTCAAGGTAATGCCCTGCAAAGGCAGTGGTACTTTCTCTCACATGAAATGCTGGACAAGATTGAACATACTGATCCATGACAAGAAGAATACCTTTTTCAAGAAGCCGTTTTCTCTCTCCTCCTACACCTCTATCTCCAAAATTGAACAAAATCCGGTTGTTTCTCTCTCTACAACTTAAAACGGTTGTTTCTCTCTCTACAACTGAAACAAAAATTAATCACAAACTCCAGTTTACTGAACAGCGATCGAGCAGAGTCCTGGTTAAGGAGAGAGAAAAGAATTTCACCATTAAAGAGTGATAAAAATCCTTAAAAAGATGGAAAATAAACAAAGAGCTGAAACAAATGCTATACTTCAAATTGGTCTAAATTCCAGGAAAAATCGTTAAAGTGAGCAGAGAAAAGACGTGTGATTCGATTGTATTATTCGCCAAAAGCTTGCAGCACAAAGGACGGTATAAAAGGCTGCATAACAGAAAAGAGAGTGAATTTTGCAGGGACCTGAAACTAATTCCCTCAGCAGAGAAGACATATGCTTTCTCGTCAGCAAATCTCTAAAGAATTTACGTAATGTGTCTATTTTGTCCCGAGTTCAAAGAAATCACAAAGCATTTTGATTAAATAATTTGAAAGCTTTACAAAAAGCAGCATAGTAATATTCACCGATCAGAAAATCAATCGGAATTTCACGAGAAATGGCCGAAGCCTTACCAGAAAACGCCTATCTACTGATTTTTTGCTGGAAAATATGAGATTCTTTTGTTCACTGGTAAAGGAACAGATTCTTTGAAGAAAACACTTTTTACGGCCAAAAGAATCATAAAAAGTTTGAGAAAGAAGAAATGCTGCAATGACAAGCTACAAAATTTCGTGGATACGATTTTTTGAGAGAACAAAAAAATTATTGGATCAGTTAATCAAGCGACAATGGAAGAAATACATAAAACTAATTGAAAAAACTTTTGAAATCTCTAAAATTGGATCATTTTCTGCTTATTTCTTTATCCGAGCACGAGAACTTAACTCTCAATAAAGTTCACTACCATAAAAAAAAATTACATATAGGCTATTAAATCAATAAAGTTTGGAATTCGAAACCTTTGCCAGAACTCTATGTCTGAAAAAATAATTGAAAATAAACAAAAAAAATCAGAGAATCCTTTAAGAATGTTTATATTTTCAGGTAAATCTTTACTGAAACCCGAGATCAAAACTCAAAGCCGAGTTACCTAAAACTAAACAGGATAATAATTTCCTGAAAACGCCTTTAAATCAAAACATTTTCTGTGAGGTCTTTACCTGTGCTGAAGATCTAAACTGAAAATCTCAGATCACTTAAAACATAAACAACATTTAAAACTTATAGAAGAAGTTTTATAATTGATTCATTTTCCAGTTTAATTCTTACCAGAGCTCCAGATAATACACGGCTGACAACAATCCGTCAAAATCAATCGATCACCACCTAATTTGCTGGAAAACTCTGCTTACGGCAAGATTCCCGTAATTAACAAAAGAATCCGCCGAGTCCTTTCTTTAACTGTCAAAATTTTTCCGTAAAACACATTCTCCGGCGAAAAAAACCTCCAGAATCAATCCCCTGCAAAGGCAGAGGAATCAGAATTCTGTGAAAGCTTAAGAGCGAGAGAGAGAGAGAGAATCAGATGACTTTAAAGGGTGAGTAATAGGGAGGCATGGGCTTCAGTGTTATGGAGAAGCTTTCCTTTAGGAGAAGGGTATTTATTAGTACGAGGGCTCAAAGCTTTGATTAAATGTGAGAGGGGGCAAAAAATGGAAGGTGTTTCTGTTTCGTTTCGTTTTCATGGGGTTTGACTCTCCGTTCCTTTTGTCTAAATGTAGGTTGGGCTTTATTGCTTGTCCCCTCTGAGATTGAGAACCTGGTCTCAAGTCTCAACTGAGTTGACCTTCACATGACCTCTTGTCCTTATATATGTTCAGCTTTGGTCATTCTCTTTTGGGGTTCCCGAAATAACTCCTTGCGAAATGTTTGTCTCTCTCTCTTTTATTTATTTTTATTTTATTATTATTATTTTTTTTATTTTATTTTTTTGGATGGGATTGAATTTGAGATGTAGTGGTGCTAATGTGAAGTTACTAGCCAAGCCTAAACCCCGTAGACTGGAAGGGACCCGACCAGACTGTGACCGAATGGATAGACCCAACCTCAAGTCCAGGTATGGGGCCAAATTTTGGACCCAAATACTGTTTGAGTTCGAATCCAGGTTTGGGTCTAGCTGGACCAGACCCATAACCTCCCTGTACCCAGAGTCATAAAATGTATGATGGCCATCATGTGTCTTTAGGCACGGGCTAGATGTTCATATTGTTTGCAACATTTACACTACTATTGGCGAAAAACAAAAAAAAAAAAATTTCATATCAATAGGGTATATGATGGTTAAAAAAAATAAACTCATAGTCGTATGGTGGCAATGGATCCAACCAAACCCGGGAACCCAATCAAAATGGATATTGCTCCAAATTTTGGATTCGAATACTATTCAAGTTCGCATCTGGTTCCACATTCAACCGTACCCGACCCATTGCCAACCCTAAAACCCAGTCTTGTTAGATAGAATAGCAGTTATGTCCGTACGAAAGATAAAAGAAAAAACTACTATACAACTATGGGCATAGTGGTTGAGTACTTCGCGCTCACAGTTGGCTAATTGAATCTGGATTGCTTAGATCAAATGATGTTTATTGATAAATTCTGCTTTGTTTTTATAAGAGTATTGATGCTATGAGATTCTCTCACACCCATGTGAATAGGACCCCAAAAGATCACCATTAAATTTTGACACAGATATTTAGAAAAGTTATCAATAAACCCATTCACCCAAGTCTCATACCTATGTAATAATTTTTTTAGAGATCTATGTCAAATTCTAATGGTGATCCTTTGGGGTCTTACTCACATGGGTATGGGAGGGTCTTATGGTGTCATTACTCTTTTTATATTAATAATATTTTATGAGAAATGGTTATATAGGACCCTCCCCCACCCATGTGTAGGACCCTAAATGATTACCATTAAATTTGATACAGATCTATAGAAAAGTCAAGTGTCACACCCATGTGATAACTTTTCTAGATATTTGTGCCAACTTTAATGGTGATCCTTTGAGGTCCTACACACATGGGTTGGGGAGGATCTTATAGGATCATTGCTCATATTTTATATATATCATATTTTGTAATAGAGTGGCATTGTACGAGAACATGACGGATAGCATGCAGCCAAGCCAACACATGTACAAATGCAGGCTTGGCCATAAATGTATTTTTTAAATATAATTTGATCCTAAGTTTTAGAAAAAATATAATCTTTAACATGGAGATCATGAATATGAATAAATAAATAAATTTTGAAAAATATAAATAATGATTATATTAAGAAAATATTTGGACCGTTAGTCATAATTGTTTTTAGATGGACCACCTATTTGCATCCATCTTTAAGATGGAGGCTTTATATTTCAGGACCACATATTGTACAAATGCGTTCTAGCCCCCATGAAACAATTGTTCTAATCGTAAATATGTTTCTACATATTGGATTAAGCTTAAATTTAGTATGTCCATAATTCTCATTATCATACATTTATAAAAAATATTTAAAATTAGTTTAAAATAAATAAAATTATCAAATTACCCATGTATAGTAAATTGGTACTTTGGTAATGTTATTATTTTTAAATATTTTATGTAGGTATATGATAGTTAGAAATATAGACACTTCAAATTTAAGCTTACTCAAATGTATCAAAACGAGAAAAAATTAAAATATGCCTTACGTTATAAAAAATAGGACTTAACTATATAATATAAAATATATGGAATTATTATTAAATATAAATAATAAAACATGTTTTATATATGGTGAAATTTTATATAGAGCCGAGGCTCTAAACAATCAAATTAGAACCCACCTCAAAATTTCACTAAAAGAGGTTGTTTTGATGCTCAAATATCTTCAAATTGATCATCTCGATATCAAGATGCATGGACATGAGAAAAAAATGGATTTCAAATTTTGGAAATAGTGCATCTTGTAACGTATTTTGGACCGTCAATTTTCAAGATTTTCATAGATATGCTCGATCTACAATATTTTTTAAGTTTTAAATTTTATAATTAAAAGTAAAAATATATTTTAAGGCTGTCACAAAAGTTTCCAGTATTGAAATCATATTTGTCGACACTATTTAAAAGTGCGCTTTACTTTGATTGTTTAGAGCCCCCGCTCTGTACAAACCACGCCTTTTATATATAAACTTTCCCTTAATTTTTAAAAAACAAAATATAGCCGAAATTTTGAGGTTATGATCGGTTCACCTTTACAACCTTCAATAATAATAATAATTTTCACAAAATAGAATGACTAAACTATTCTTGAAATATTACGTGAGTATTTTGATAATTGATATTTCGAAAAAAAATATTAAAATTTATCGTTGTGCGTAAAATTGAACCCTGAAAATTTTGGGATTATATACAATGAGATTATTTACCTTTGCTATAAGATATCACAATTATTTATAACCATCCCGTGAAATCTGATAGCTTAGGTATATCACAAATTAAAAAAAAATTCTTTTGAAATTTGTGCTCTGTCGATGAAAAATATGCAACTACCCAATTTTACAATCAATGATCAAGATTCATTATGACCACCTTGTAACAAAAGTAAATAATCTCATTATATACTTTTCCTTAAACTTTTAGCTGATTCTAAATTACCAAAAGAAATTTAAAACTAATGTACCAAGATGCACTCTCAACTGTGTGATGGAGATCAGGAAACTTAAAGGGGATACGCGCCTTGTTTATAGGTGGGGTGCGGTTGAAACGGAAGGGGTAAACTAATGCCCCTGGCAAACCTGTTTACGGGACGTAAAGATTTGCCAAACCTTTTTGTGAGCACATAGACTATGCTCCCTCGGGAGCACGGTTTACGTCAACCACCTCGGTGCACTTTCAAAAAAATTTCGAAAGATGTAACTTTGGTGTCGGAAATTCCTCGATGATATGAAAAATAACTTTCATATCTAATTATAAAATTTAAGGTTTAAAAAATTAGTGCAGTAGATCTATAAAGGCTTTATAATGTTAAATATTGACATTGTAGATCGCATGTTACACAAGACTTCAAGTCTCCCATGTCCATATATCCCGAGGTTGACTACTGTCCGAACTAACATTTTTTAGTGAGTTTTTGAAGTTAATGTCATATTAAACTTCCTTCTTTGGAAAAAGTTGGGAGTTTTCCCTAAGGTTGAAGAATTTCACTTGATTATCTTGGAGGTACATGGGGATAGTTTTGTGTCAAATGTTTGAAGGACAAAGTGGTAACTTGTCTAAAAAAATTGATAACTAATTTGGGCTAGATCGCATAGAGTTAAGCATGATGAGACAGAGCTATTTGACCAACCCCTAATGCATGCAGTAGAAAAGTCTCAAATAAAACTCTTCTATTCACTCTTGGCTTTTTCTATGACTTTTAAGTTATTAAATTAAAATAAATTAATACCAAACACCAGTGGCCATGAATCCGGCAGGATGGTGATTTCTTTTTTTTTATATTTACCTCAGTTTTTGCCATTTTTATGTTGTGAAGTTGATTGTTTATTTGATTTTTTTTAAGGATTATTTCTTTAATACATTATTATCTGTAAGAAACAATGCTCAACTTCGACCATACACATGTATATGCATGGCTGCACGTGCAGCCATGCATAGATTCCCCTCACTTCTTTTTTAATTCTTAAGGAATCGGCCGGCAAATTGTATACTTGAAAATTGCAGCAAATCCAGAGCTTGGACCTTTCGATAGGAGAATATTTTGATCAAAATATTGCAAAGGAGCTCAATAGGAAACCGTACTATACACAGGTGGTGTATGGTCTTGAAATAAAAATAAAATAAAATAAAAAAAAAGTGCCAAGATTGATAAAAAAATTGTCTAATTTTTTGCGAACAAGATCGATATATTCAAGAATTCAAATTCTAGCCTTTTTTTTTACAATAAGAAATGTTCATATGGTGACATTTAGATGGATCCCAAATTTCTGGTTCATACTAATTAGGCCGTCTCCCCGAAGGAGTTGTTGTACAAAATGCTCCGTGGGAGCATACTATGCGCGCACATTTGTATATTCTCTTCCCACTCGTTTTTCGGGGTGAATAGTTTGCCCATTCTTGAAAAAACTTGGTTTTGAATTTGGGTGGAAATTTTTCTAAAATAGTGAAATGATGGCCAAAATTGCAAGTCTAGAAATTCAAGCCATCCATACAAGAAGGGAAAAAGAAAACAACAACGAGTGGATATTCTGATAGGAAACGTGCATATTCATAACCTAGTTATGGGCCTCTAAATCACCTACACGCTATTTCCACCTCATAATATGCAAGATTCGAGTTTGCACCTTAGGATCCAAATAACCCATAATTGATAGTTAACTTATCAAATATATGATATCATCATAGGATTGTCTACTACTATGAGAGGATAGAGAGAAAAATGGCTCGGCTAGTGAGAGAGCATGGTTAGAGAGAGAAGACACAATTAAAGAGGAGTCAGAGAAATATTAGACAGAGAAAGGTTACTGAGTAAGAGTCAGAGAAAGTGTATGATTAGAGAGAGATTGGTTAAAAAAATAATTTGAGAATGAAAGAAGATAGCCTGATTTATCGAATAAGGGAAACCAAAAAGGTTAGAATGGAACTTAAAATGGTATGATTGCATATGGGTAGGACAGAGACTGGGCAAAGATGGTGGCGATTTTCTTTGGGACGGGAGTTAGCTGCTGGCTGATGAATGGAGTTTTTCTGTGAATTTGATGTTCGGCAAGATTATGGAGTGGAGTTTAGCTATTGCAAAAGATAATATTCAATTATCAAAAGGTTTTGGTGAAAACACCTTCCTTAAGGCTGTTTTGGTTGATCAGACATAGTGGCAGGCGTATGAGATCAAAACTGAGCTTTTTGTCATTAGTTCTTCTCCTTCCCCCCCCCCCCCCCCCCCCCGCCCCCCGTTGTTAAGGATTACTTTGGGTTAGCTGAATGTGCTCAGCAGGAATGAAGCTATCTTGTTAGCCTGATGTTAAGATTATTGGCCCTAACAAAGTGGTGTTCAAACTTCGATCCCATGAGGAAGTTCGTACAACACTTTCTAATAGATTCTGTAGAGTCAAAGGGAGCCTACTTTATTTAGACTAATGGAAGGCCTCGGACCATACTACCTTTCTTGAGAAGAAGTCAGTTTGGATCAAGCTTTGGGGTATTCCTCAATCAGGTTGGAATTTAGATATTGTTAAGAAACTAACAAGTTCTTTTGGTGTTTATCAAGATTTGGATTGGAATTCCTTTCTCAGTCCATTTTACTGGTTTCTTTGTGTGAAAGTAGACATTGGTTCTAAGACGTTTGTACCAGGTTCTCTCGTGATCAGTATCAATGATGATTTCTTTCAAATTTCAATTACTGGTGATGATAATGCCCCTCTTTCTGGTGGTACTAAGGAGAGAGAACATATTGGAGGAAGAGTTCTTGGGCAAGCCACGCAACTAGAGAAGAAGCCCGAAAATTTTTCCAGCGCCCCTAGTCTTGGTATACGGTTACGAATGTTCAGAAAAATGGGAGTTTTAAATTTCAAAAAATTTGAAAGACCCAAGATTAGAAGGCGTTGGATTCAAGTTGGTAGGTTTCCTGAATCGTTGAAAGGTTTTTCAAAAGAGTTTCATAATCAACGTGACATGTTCTTTGATGATAAAGATAATGGGTTCGGAAATTGTGGAGTAGTAGGAGAGGCAGTTACACGTAACTGTCATTTATCTGAGGGTCCACCTATTTTTTATGGTGGTTGGATAGTTGTACCTCATATCCCTTTTGGATTTGCTTTCAAAACTTTAGATGGGGTGGTGGGAGGAAGTCCCGAAGTTGATGGGACTGATATCTTTGATTTCTTCTGCCTTGAAAGGAGAACTCTTCGTCCTAAGACGTTAAAGCCTCGATAGCCAAAAAGCCTCTGCCTCTGGTGCATCTTTGGAAGGAATTTGAACTCCTTCATCAACTTTTGCAAATCCTTGTAGTGTTGTGCGGCATGTGGTGCCTGTTGGTTTGGCGGAAAATCTTGGAGAGGTGCATGCAACAGAAGGTCAATGCTTTATTCCACAGTATCTTTTTTAAACTAAAGATGCCTCCATTGGTTTTTAGGTTGGTTGCTGCTAAGGGTATGGGGAAGAAGCCTTGATCCCGTTTTGATCCTTTGCAGGTAGATCCCTTGGCCATAGTTGTTGTTGAAGAGGATTCCATGCTGGAGCCGTCTCCTCCTCTTTTGGCACTTGAGCCAAGCTTTGATGATGAAGTACTTGAGTTGGCTGCAAGAAAAGTAGGTGGTTGACCTTATTACCAGTCCTTGGGCGAATACAATGGTGGAAGGCTCCATGGATTTCCAGCTGCATAGTAAGCTACTAAATATTAAGCGGAAACTAATTAGATGGAAACAAGAAAACAAATTTGATGTTAAGGCAAGAATAGATGGTGCTTCGCTAAAATTGAAAGTGATAGAAATGAATGTTCAGACCTCAGGGATGATTTCTAAACAGATAGTTTTGGAGCGTAATTTGAAGAGCTTGGAGTTGGAGGAGCTACGCAAATCTGAGGAGATTTATTGGAGGCAAAGATCCAGAACAAAATGGTTTAAAGAAGGAGATCTCAACACCAAGTATTTTCATGCAATTGCTAGCGTTAGAAGAAGGAAAAATGATATTTCTAGTTTATCAATTCCTGGTGTTGATTCAGAAAATGTAAGTGCAATTGAAAATCTTGTGGTAAACCATTTTAAAAAAGCTTTTACTAAAGAAGTTAATTTTACCTCATCTTTGAATAGAGTTCCCTTCCAAAGGCTCCTTTAGAATTGAGAAATGAACTAGAAAGGGAGGTCACAAGAGAGGAATTACAGAAAGCGGTTTTTGCCTTACTTGGTGACAAAGCACCAGGACTTTATGGGCTTCCCTTTGGCATTCTTTCATAAATTTTAGTCAGTAGTTAAAGGGAAAATCTTAGAATTTGTCAAAAAGCTTTATGATCAGGGGTCAAATTTGGCTTTGATTCATAAGAAAGTGATGATTTCTAATCTCTCATATATAAGGCCACTAAGCTTGTTGAATAGCCTGTATATGATTGTTGCTAAGGTGTTGGCAGAGAGGCTGAAGGTGGTTTTGCTTTTTCTCATTTCTAGTACCCAATCTGCTTTCATTCAGGATCGTTAAATTACAGATAGTGTTTTGTTGGCTCAAGAATGCATTCACTCTAGAGTTATTAGTAAGAAGCCGGGTATCCTCTTTAAGT